>NW_008340113.1:3594139-3624706 GCF_000622305.1 Nannospalax galili | reverse complement strand
ACATAATTTTCATCAAAACAACATTTTCACCAAAGAGGCAGGTTTCAAAGGAAATCTACAAAAATCCATAGTCTTTGTATATACAAATAAGGACTAAAAAGAAGAGTTCAGGGAAACACTACCTTTCACAATAGACACACACACACACACACACACACACACACACACACACAGGGAGAAAGCTAATCAAAGACTTTAAAGACCTCTTCAATGAAAACCTCAGATCTTTGAAGGTCAAGGTTGGAAGAAGACAAAAGGAGATGGAAAAAAACAAAACAAAACAAAAAACCCTATGCTCATGGATTTGTGGAATTAATACAGTGAAAATGACCATCCTATCAAGCAAATTACTGACTCACTGCAATCTGAATCAAAATCCCCATGATATTCTTCAACGAAATAGAAAAAGCCATTCTAAAATTCAAATGGAAACTCAAAAGATAAAAGAATAGCCAAAGTAATCCTGAGCAAAATGAGCAGCAATGCTAGTGGGTGGGCTTTCCCATATCAAACCTCAATCTACATTACAGAGCTATAGTCATAAAATAGCATTGTATTGTCACAAAAACAGACTTGTTGATTAATGGAACAAAATAGAACACCAAAACATGAATATATACAATTACAGCCATCTGATATTTGACAAAGTCGCCAAGAACACAAACTAAACAGAAGAGATGATCTTCAACAAATGTGCTGGCAAAATTGGATCTCCACATGTAGAAGAATGAAATTAGACCCTGCCCTGCATAAAATTCAACTTTAAATGAATCAAAGATCTCAGTGTGATGACTGAAATGTTGAAACTGTTAGAAAAAAAAAAGACAAACATTATAAGATACAAGTGCAAAATAATTGTAAATCTGGCATAAGCTGCTCAGGAATTAAAGTCAACAATCAACAAAGGGGACCTAATTAAACTTAAAAGCTTCAACCAAAAAGGAAACAACCAGGCGAGTTAGGAGGAGCCCACTGAGTATAGCTAATCCTCACCAGCTGTACATCTCATAGAGTATTTATATCCAGAATGTACAAAGATCTCAAACTACAAAGAAACAAGCAAACAAAGGACCCAATTAAAAAACTAGTTAGGGATTTGAACAGACAGCTCTCAAACTAAGAAATGAAAAATGGCCAGAACCACCTTCAAAATGTTCAGCAGTCTTAGTAATAAGGGAAATGTAAATCAAACCTATTTTGAAATTTCATTTCACCTTAGTCAGAATGACTAAGATAAAGAGAACAAATGCTGCTGTGGATATAGGGAAAGGGGACACTCGTTGACATCAGGTGGATTTACAAATTGGTACAACCACTGTGAAAATCGGTACGGAGAACTTTTAAAAATGAAAATAAATCTGCCATATGACCTGGTTATGCCACTCCTCATCATATACCCAAAGAACCCATCTCACTATAGATATATTTGCATGCCATATTTGTTGCTACACTTTTCACAATAGGTAAAAATTAGAAATAGCTTAAATATTCCTCAACTGATAAATGGGTAAAGAAAATGTTGAGGCACATTTATACAATAGAGTCCTACTTGGTGTTACAGAAAAAAATGAAATCATCAAATTTGCTGATAAATGGATGGAATTAGAAACTCTTACTCTAAAAGAAGTAACACAGACTCAGAAAATGAAGTGGCATATGTTCTCTCTCATTTGTGAATCTTAGCTCCAAATTCTTAGATGTGAGTGTATATCCTGATAGAACCACAGGAGCCAGGAAAGTGGAAAGAAACCATGGGGGTAAAGGGGAAGAAGGGGGATCCTAGAGGGAGATAATAGACAGGTATTATCACTGGGGAAATGGGGAGAAGGGGGTACTTCACAGGGAAGGGAATAGGGAAGGTTATACAGAGGTATTTGAGAGGACAGGAAAATAAAAAACACTTAGATGGTGGGGGAAAAATGGAAATAAATGTATTAGTTCAATTCCTAATGAAAACAAAACCATATGATATATGAGTGCATATGTATAGTTGAAGACTAAACAACAAAACACCATAGTGCCGGGTGGGAAAAACATCCCTTTACGTTGTTGGTCAGGATTATCCAAGAGGAGCCTTAAGTAATAGTGGCTATTGCCACAGCCTTTAATTGACTCCCAGAATTTGCATGTAAGAACCTATTGCTGAAGACAGTCTGTACTTCAGACACAAGATTCAGAGTAATTGAACTGGAATGGACCTGGAAGCATTCTCCTTGAAGACTAACTCTCATGATATCACAGGATACTATCCAAGCTGCTGAGGGAGAAAGCCAATCGATGGTCATTCACAGCTGTAAGCCTAATAAATGACTGGTCCAGAAAACTACAGCTATTGGTGCAGTAGTGTCATTTTTAATTTGGGGATAATCAACAGCTGTTTAATTGGAATTAAGTGTAGCCCAATGGGATGGAAATTAAATGTGGTACTGTGAGGATAGAAAAATACACATGACTGTAGATGTCAGAGATCATAGAAGAAAACCTAATCTGACATATTCTCAGACAAATGTAATTTCTTACTGTATTCTAAATATGCATTTCCATATTTACAGGACAAGTGTACTTCTCACCACTTATCAAAGAAGTTTCTTTTTGCAAGAAATGGAAACTATTACAGAATTATGCAACTGGTCAAAGGCAAAGAATAAGTGTCTGTGAGATGCATAGCCCTATGTGATGCATCTTCCATGCAACCTCTACACACAAGATGAATTTATCTTATGCATTCACCAGAGAAGTTTCCTTATTCAGCAAATGGTGATCAATGCAAAACCCCACAACTTGACAAGGTGCAGAGAACAAGAGGTTGCAGAGTGTCTATCCCTGAATAGCACACTTAATTCAAACCTCTGCCTCCCAAGGCTCAGGGATCATTGAGGAAGAAGAGCTGAAATTATCCTAAGAATCAGAGATGGTGAATGATTACAAGGAAAGAGAGTTTTCCACACAGGTGTTCAGTTACTCGCAGCAACGGTGACAGCTTGCACAAGTCCCATGCAAGGTCAAACCAGATAAAATTCCGGCATAGAGATGGGCATGTGGATAAGAAATCCCAATAAAATAAATCTAAGGAATTTTGGCAACTGATGACTGCTGGGAGGGGGAGATACAGTCTCTTACAGGGATGGGACATGTGGTAAGTTAACCAGCCTCCAGTGTCCTTATATCTATATCTATATTTATATCTATATCGTTATATCTATATATCATCTATCTGTCTATCATCTATCTATCATCTATCTATCTATCTATCATCTATATATATCTATCATTTATCTATCATCTATCTATCTATCTATCTATCTATCTATATCTATCTATCTATCTATCTATCTATCTATCATCTATCTAATCTATCTAATCTATCTAATCTATCATGTATCTATTATCTATGAGTTCCTTAAATTGGCAGGAACAAGTAAGTGGAGGTGCAAACAGAGAGGAGAGGGGATTTATATAGCATCAACTTATATTGTATAAAAATTAAAAAATTAAATTTATAGAAGGGAATCAGGGAGGTAATGGGGAAAAAAGGAACCCAAGAGAGAAGAATAGTAGGATAAAGGTGTTGCTAAGGGAGAAACATGTAAAAAATGGGGTAATTAAAGGTGGGGGGGAAGGAAGGCTACACAAAAAAACTATGAGAATAAAAGGGGAAATATTCCCCAGATACATAGTTTTTAAAAAAGTCTTAAGCATAGAGCACAGAAGGAACCCCACGCAGATGGCAAAAAGCCCTTCCAGAAGCAATACGGTTGTTAAATGAAAATCCTAATTCCAGAGGTGGGTTGGCCCCCCATAAGTTGTTGGCTAGAGGGGACCTAGAGATCCCCAAAACAATAAAGGCCATTCCCAATAATTTGGTTGTACACTGGAAATGGACAGAAAAACCCTATTGCTGAAGACACTGCATGATGTGAGTTGGGGAGACAGAGAAATCAAGCTTGGACTAAGCTGGAACCTTCCTGCCACTGGATGGGTAGCTTTCCTGGTGCCAGATCATGATATGCAGATGGCTGGGGGAGAATCATCCCCTATAATTCTGCTCGATGACAGACTCTGCTTGTTGCACCATTAGCATGCCAAATGAGATGTTCCTGGTGGTGCAATAGTGGCACATCTAGTGTACCTACAACCAGCAAATATTCAATTTGGTATAATGCCCACTTCTAAGGGGGGAATACATATCTGGTACTGTAGACCAGGCCAACCCCTTTTGGCAGGGGAGGCTATAGGCCCCAGTAGGAAGCCACAAAATTGTTTCGTTAGATGGATGTGATGCACCTGCTAAAACACTGACCAAGCATTTGTGTTTACACCCATAGGTTAAGTTATTATAGCAGCCACTGTTTAGATGCTCTTGCTTCTTCTTGTTTGTATTTTTATAGTAGATGGAACCCCACTGAAATGGGCCAATAGCCCAGGAAAACAGATGATGTAGAGACCTTTCAGTGATGCAGAGAAAGTTCAGTCTCTTACTACAAGAGAAGGAAGATCATGCCGCAACTACCACCCCCTCCAAGCCTCAGGGACTTTTGAGGAAGAGGTTGGCAGAAAGAATGTCAGAGCTGGAGGAATGGGTGGAGGGTTACCTGGAAATGTCCTCTGACTACTATGCTGTCAAGCTATAGTCATATCACTTTCCCAGGCACATCAAGAGTCGAGGAGGTAGTCAGTTACCCCTCCAACCCAATCAGTCAACCTTAGATGCATATGGGGAAGGCGATAAGGGTATATAAGCTGAGAACACAGTGTGGCACCTATCTCACCATTTTTTATGGCTGTTGGGAAGTCACAGATGACTGTGGACTTTCCAGCTCAGCTGTAAATGAGGGGGCACCCATTCTCCTGTAAATAAACCAACACCGTGTGCTCTGTTAGCAAGACCAATAAACTAGTTAGAGTTTTCAATTAAAAAAAGAATAGAGCTAATGGAAACCTTCATTTTTCCACCAAAGTTGACTTCATGTTGAAAAATTCCTTGAGTTTTTTTTTGTTTTGTTGTTGCTGTTCTTTTTGAAACAGTGTCTTTCTGTAGCCCCACCTGTTCTGGAGCTTGCTACATGGACCAGGCTGGCCTTGAGCTCCCAGAGATCTGCCTGGCTCTGCCTCCCAAGTGCTGGGATTAAAGACCTGTGCCACCATGCCTGGCTTTGGTCTTTGATTTCTTTTCCCTACTTTTCTACCCTTAAACTTCATTTGTGTGTGTGTGTGTGTGTGTGTGTGTGTGTGTGTGTGTGTGTGTGTGGTGTATAACTTTATTCAAGTTATTTCTGGAAAAATGTGTTAGAAATTGCCTCTCTTTGGAATAATAAAAATATTCTAAAATAAAAAATAAAAAAGAAAGTAAAACAGAGGAAAATAATTTCAATACAAAAACAAGTTAAAGAAACAAGTTTTGATCGCCTTGCACTCAAACCAGTTGTCCCCATTGTTGCCTTGGGCCTTGGTTACCTGATCTTCCTGCCTGAGACCTCCAAAATACCCTGGTATGTCAAACCCCACCCACTGAATCTTTATTAACCTGCACCAGAAATACCTACATTCTCTCTCCCCTTGCTATCTGCTTTCACATTTTCGACCTAGACACTCTTCTGCTCTTCTCCCTGAGGCCTCTGTACTAGCTTCTAGACCAGACCCCACCTACTGCATGGAGACCAGCTCCAGTCTCTTGCTCCAGGCCCACATATACTTTTCTTAACTAGATGAATCCTCCCCACACTGTTACTAGCCCTGCCCTGGTCCTAGGCTCCCTCCTGATTTTCCTGCCCAAGACCTCCTAACTAGCATGACTTGAGCCTCATAGTTTTGAATTGGGTCGAGATCCTCTGCCTTTCTAGAGAACTGTAGTCTAAGCAGCTTGAAACCATTCTGTTTCCCCAATTAAAAAAAAAAAAATCAAAGTGATAATCTGAAGCACAGACCAACTAGTTATTCAAACCAAACCAGAAAGTAACCAAGCTACATGAACATTATAAATAGAACCAAATATTAACTAAACAAAGGCAGGCTAGAATCTTATATTGGACATGCAACCAACAAAAGAAAACCATATGCCAAAAAACCATATGCACAAAAAAGAAATAATAGAAAAACCAAGAAAATATGACCCCACCAAAACCCACCAGTCCTATAGAAGTGTACTACAATGAGAAATACTAAAAGGGACCCCAGGGTGCAGAATCTAAAAGAGCAATAATAAACCTCTCAGAGAACTCACTGGCTTTAAAGAATACACAAACAACTCAAAGAACTCAAATAGGAAAGAATAAACTCCTGCCTGAAGCTCAGAGATGAAGGAATACAGGGCTGAGTCAAACGACCAAAACAGTTCAGGACTTGAAAAGTGAATTCACAGGGCTGGCGAGATGGTTCAGGGCTTTAGAGTACTAGCTACTCTTGCAGCGGGCCTGGGTTTGGTTCCCAGAGTCCACATGGGAGTCAACAACTGTCTGTAATTACAGTTCTAGGGAATCAGATGCCCTCTTCTGACCTCTGAGGTCACTGCATGACAGTGGTGCACCTACACACATGCAGGCAACACACTCCTACACATAAAATTAAAAGAGTGTTTATAAAAACCCAGAAAAGTGTATTTACAAAAGAGATAGAAATATGGAAGAAAATTCAAGTTAAATGAACATGAAATTGAAAAAATCAATAAGCCAATTTGAAACAGGAGAAAGCCTCACAAGCAGAGTGAATGTAACACAACAGAGAATATCAAGATTGGATGGCACAGTTGAAGAACTGGACTGCTCAAGCAAAGAGCATGAAAAACAAAGTAAAACACAGGAAATATGGAATACCATGAAAAGAACAAACACATGCATCATAGGAATAGAGAAAGGAGAAGAATCTCGGGTCAGTGCCATTGACCTGATCATGGAAGAAATTTTCCTAAATTAATGAAGAACATACCTATACAGATAAAAGACTTAAGTTACTGTTACAAGACGTGTATGTGTATGCTCAATTTTTGTACATATTGCTGATGAGTTTTCTGAATTTTTGCTAATAGCAATATTGAGGCCCCCAGTCTCATCAGCACTCAGTACTAGGGTGCCTTTCTTATTGTTATGGACTGATATTTTACTGTAATTTAATGCATATTTCATTGAAAATAAAGTAGAACATCATTTCAAATTTTAAAAATCGTAAGTCACAGGGCTGGAGAGATGGCTCAGCAATTAAGAACACTGGCTGCCCTTGTGGAAGACCCAGGTTCGAATCCTAGCACCCATGTGTCAGCTAACAACTGTCTGCAACTCCATTTCCAGGGGATCCGACAGCCTCTTCTGTCCTCCACAGGCATTGCATGACATGGGTGCACTTACCTACATGCAAGCAATACACACATAAACATAAAATATAAATAATAAATAAAATATTTTAAAAAGTAAGTCATTAAGATGTGGGGAGTAAGAATGTGGCAGAAGATTTTGGAGGAGCTTAGGAGAGAAGTTGAGTGTGAATATGATTAAAATACTATGTATGAAATTCTCAAAGAATTAGTACAAATATTTTCAAGTCAATCTAGAATTTCATGTGGTGTGGTTTTGTAGCAAGATATATGGGTACTTTGGGGACATACAGGGCTTGTGGAAGGAGGCATAGTGCACAAAAGTATGTGTGATGAGATGGCTTGTACTTGCGATAAGTCAGCCTGCCAATATAGCCACCTCACCAACTTGACAACTGATAGGGCAGGCAAATTTAAGGCTCCTGGGGGGTTAAAAGAGCTTTCTCCTTTGTGTCCTGATGTGGAATTTTTGAAAAATGGAGGAATTTCTGCTTAGATGGTAAAATTTGAGCTTGCCCTGAGTAACCACAGCACTGCACCACTATGTGCTGCATTTGAGAGGGAAGTTTCACAGTACTGCTTCTCTCTGGGAAAGAAAAACAGAAAAGGGAAATTAAAGGCCACCTTTTATTTTTATATTATCCTAGCATAATTTCTCTACTAAGTTATATGGAATTCAAATATATTCTCTCAAAGAAAATTAAAGAAAATGCAAAGCACATTACAAAGACCGTGAAATTCAAAACTGGAAAAATGATGCTAACCAGGAACCAAAGAAAACATGGATCTCATAATCAATAATTTTGTTTCAAATATTATGCGCTGTTGCCTTTCTGAGGAAGAATCTCATGAGTGATAATGTAGAGATGGCCAGTGAGTCTTTCTGAATAGCCCATTGGAAATGCTCATCTTTCTATCGATAGCTCTGATTACTGTAGAACCATTCTTCACTCCCCATTTGAACCTCTAAATTCTTACGTTAGAGCATACTGTGTTAATTTCTCATTGCTACAATGTATGTCTTTTTTATGTTTATTTCAAATATTACCATCAGAAGAAATGCTTTTGGGGGGTTTCTTCATGTACTGTATCATTGTGCTTGAAATCTCTAAGTACAAGTAAGGCTGGACATTTTTCCTTTAAATAAAACTATTTTAGTTGTAGTCATTCGCATGTGCAATCCTAACACCATGTATAAAACATGCAAAGGCACCTCATCCTGGTTGACACAGGTTTAGGAATGCTGTAAGAATGTACCCCAAATTTTGTGTGCCTTAATAGGGGTCTTCTGATTTTCATATTGTTGAATATTTTAAAAATTAGAACCAGCCAGGCATGGTGGCACATGCCTTTAATCCCAGCGCCTGGGGGGCAGAGGCAGGGGGGATCTCTGTGAGTTTGAGGCCAGCCTGGTCTACATAGTGAGTTCCAGGACAGCTGGGGCTACAGGGAGATCCTGTCTCAAAAAGACCAAAAAAAATTATTAGAACCAAAGGCAAATAAATTGGTTTTTAGCAAGGATAGCTGTAAAGGTTGATCCAACGGTAGAGGTCTTCATAGTGACATCATTCTCACCATTACAATTTTCATGTGATTCAAGTCACTTTATAGGAAGACATAAGCCTAAAGAAGGAAGATAAATTCCTCTCATCATTTTTGTTGTTTATTCACATTTATTGACTGTAAATTTTGTGCCAAATGCTCTGATGGGCACTGAGGAAATAGCTGACGAAATGATCAAATCCTGAGACTTGGGATTTTCCATTCCAGTAAGAGCAATCCAGATGTTTTGTTCAGGGAATGATTCAGGACACCCATGCTCTCAGTTTCAAATAATCAATTTTATGAAGTACACAGCAAGCAAAAGTGGAAGAACAAACAGCAAGCAGCAGGTAGAGAGATGCATCAGACGCAGAACAGTACACCATCAGCTCGGGAGCTTAAACAGCCAGCAGAAATGACCACCTAAGACCCGCAGAAACAGTCAAGCTGCAGTTCCTGACAGAGATTTCTGAGAAGAACAGGTCATTCCCTCCATGGGGGAGCTTCCAGCTTCTTGTTTTCTTTCCTTTTTGTTTGCTTATTTTTTGTGTAGAATATTTTTGGGGGGCTTATAGGATTTTCTCCAGGATCTATGTCCTCTCCTGCCATGTGTGTTTGGCTGAGTTTACAGGGCCACCCATGAGTTCACTCCCATTGAGAGGACTTCAAGTCCAATTAGAGAGCTGTTGATTGCTTCCCAGATAATAGTGTTACTATTGCACCAATAGAGGTAGTTTCTCCATGCCAGTCTTTATGGTTATTAGGCTTTAAGGCTGGGTCGGACCATTGATTGTTTTTCTCCCTTGGCAGTTTGAATATCATCATCTAGCATTATGATAGCCAAACTTCAGTTAGAAGACTTCCAGGTCAGTTCCTGATCCATTGTTTCAAGTCCTGTACCCTAAGTATGTCCTGTTCTCTACAGTAGGGTATTATCTACTAGTTCTGGGAGATAACCAAGAGGTTTGGCACTATCCTGTGTAATTTTGGGAGTCTCCTGAACCATCTCCACCAACCACTCTAAGGCAAGTCTCCTCTGTCTGGCACTGTGTTCCCTGCCAAGCAGCTACCAGGTGTCTATATGCATTAATGTTCAGACACTGTATATGCATTTCTCATAGAATTTTGAGGGCATCTCTTTTCCCTCTAGGTTTCGTAGCCCCCCAAGATTCATTCCCCATCCAGCCTCCCTCCTCCTTCCCTCTCTAGTCACAGTACCCCCATTTTCCCCAACCTCCCCCCAGGACCACCAGCCTCCCACCATCCTCCCTCTCCTGACTTCCCTCCCTCCCCCATGCCATGGCCCCTTGCATGTCCTTCACTCCTCTCCTTTCTGCCAAATACTCCCTCTTTACCCACCTCCCTAGTTTTGACATGTTCTTCTTAGTCCCAGTCTGACTGGAAGTCACTGCGTGGAGCAGGCTAGTCTAGATCTTAAAGTATTAGAGAAATGCTTTCCCATTTTTCCTTGATATTTTAAGTATAATTTCTTAATAGTAGTGTCCCAGTTTATAAAATATTTAAAAGTCTGCTTGTGATATTTGGATATTTATAGGAGTGTATAAACTTTCCCACTGTATGATTCCAACTAAGTTTTCTTCTATTATTGTTATTTTTCTCATATGCAGCTATAATCTCAGATTATGAATCTAGAATTCTCACTTATTTCTTTAAAACACACACCACACAATAATAGCACAAGCTTTATATGATTTCCTCAACGGGTGAATGGATAAAGGGAATCTAGTAAAGACCTACGGTGTCTTAAAGTAGTATCTAACTGTCTCATTTTTGACAACAAAGATAATTCTGAAAGGCATTAAGTAAAAAGGTCAGGTGTAGAGCTTATGTCACTTTGTAAGTGGAATTTAAAGATGTTGGTCAGGGTAGTCCAAGAGACTGCCACAATTACACAGGCTACTGCCACAGCCGTGGATTATCTTTCAGAATTTGAAAGATAGACCCTAATGCTGTAGACAGGACATACTTGGGATGCAGGACTTGGAGCAAAGAAGCTGAAACTGACCCAGAAGTCACTTCCCTGAAGACTATATCTAATAGCTTTAGAGGACAATATGAAAATGCTAAGGGAGAAAATCAACCAATGGCCCAACCCAAGATCTAAAGCCTAATAACCACAGCAACTATATTGGTGCAGTAGTGTCACTTTTATTTTGGGATTAACCAACAATTACCTAAGTGGACTTAAAACCTGTTCAATGGGAGGGAACTCATATGTAACACTGTAAGCATAGCCAAATACACATAGCTGGAGAGGTCATAGATCTTAGAGAAATCCTAAATCTGTCACATTCCTAGACAAATGTAATTTCTTACTACATGCTGAAAATGAATCTTTATAATTACATAGAAATATACCAATCACCACTCATCAAAGAAGTTTCTTTTGCAACATACAGAGACTTATATAGAGTTCCAGAACTGCTCATACACATAGGATAAGTGTCTGTGAGATGTTCAACCCTAAATGACACATCTACAATGGAACCTAAGGCACATGGAACATGATACAAGAAGGAGGAGAGCAAATACTAATGCATCTCTCAACTCTTATCAGCTAAGTTTTCCTCATGCAACATAGAATGATAAACACTAAAGGCCACAACTGGCCAAAGTATGGCAAATAAGAGTCTGGAGAGTGTGGGCCTCCGAACAGGACTCCTATATTAAACTTCACCCACCATGACTCAGGGACCATTTTGAAAGAGGGGATGGAAAGATTGTAAGAGCCAGGGGAAGAGGCACATGACCATAAGGAAACGGAGTTTTATAGATTCCTGGAACCTTGCTCATACAAACTTACAGCAATGGTGTCAGGATGCATAAGACTCATGCAAACTCAATTTGACAAATCCCAGCACAGAAACGGGGAATTGAGCAGCAGGCCCCACCCTTAGCCAAAGAACTATTGGCAGCTGATTACTGCTGGGTGGGAGAAAGTTAATCTCTTTTAAGGGAGAGACTCTAGATAGGCTGACTAGACCCCAGTGGATGCACTGAAGGATGTCTGGGTACACCAATTTGACTCAAAGGTCTTAGTAGATATGGAAGACTACATGAAATTTGCAGAGGGGAGGATCTTATAAGGTGTTCAGGATGGGGGAAAGGGTATAAAGATGATTAAGATGTTCTGTACAAAATGTACAAAAATTCAATTAAAATATACATTAAAAATAAATAGGAATATTTTGTGACTCCTAATCCAAATATGGGAAATCAGTGCGTTCAGTCCACACTGCAAGTGTCACTTCACTGGCTTATGCACCCGCCTGCTTCATAAACTTCACCATCTTCCTTCCTGTGGAAAACGCACAGCTCTCCTCGTCTGTTTCTCAGTTTGAACACCCTGACATGTCCGTGTGCTCTCCAGATGAAGAGCCTCCAACTGCTTCCGTTTCACTTGCTTTACCAGGAGGTATAGTTTTGAATTCCAACTTATCCATTCATCAAAGAGCACACAGTTATTTACTTTGGTCATATACCAAAAACTATAATAAAGCCATTTTCCTGGGGCTGGAGAGATGGCTCAGCAGTTAAGAACACTGGTTGTTCTTGCAGAAGACTGGGGTTCGAATCCAACTCCCCCATGGCAGCTAACAACTGTCTGTAACTCCAGTCCCAGGGGATCTGACAGCCTTTTATGACCTCTGGGAGCTTTGCATGACACGGGTGCACTTACCTACATTTAGGCAATACATGCATATACCTAAAATAAAAATAATGAATAAAATATTTTTTTAAAAGCCAATTTTCTTTTTGTCCTTTCAGAGATCTTAACCCTAAATACATTTTCTTAATGAACAGTTTTGGATATTTACATTTCATCCCCACTTTTCTTTATTCATGTTTCCTCATTTTTTAAATTTAAACTGGCCAAATACTTTTCTTCTTTTCATAATTAAATTTTTATGAATTTGATATGTTTTTTGATCACATTAAGCCCCCTCCCTCATCTGTACCCCTCTTTAGCCCCCAGGCAGATTTCATGTACTGTATCATATACGTTAAGGCCTATTGAGTGATCCAGTTTTGAGTCCCCAAATGTTCTGTGAGCATCCATCCACTGGAGCCTGGTTAACCTAGCTAGTGTCACAAAGTTAAAAAAAGCTCATCTCTCCCTCTCTCACTAGTGAATGGCTGTCAATAGTTCTTCAGCTAAGATTGGGGCTTCCTCCCCTTTTCTTCACTTCAATGATGGAGTTTTGTATGGCTTGAGTTTGCATGGGTCTTATGTATGCCATTATATTTCTGTAAGTTCATATGAAAAGCTCCCCAGTTGTCTACAAAACTCTGTTTCCTTTTGATTATCAACCAACTCTGACTTACAGTTTTCTATTCCCTCTTCTGCAAGGGTTACCTGAGCCTTGAATGACAGAGGTGTCCTATCAGGGATAAATTCTCTAAAGTCTCTTATTCTCTGCACTTTGGCAAATTGTGGCTTCCTTGACTAATCACAACCTGCTACATGAGGAAATTTTTCTGGTGAGAGTTGAGAGATGCATTAATGCTCTTTCCATTTCCTGTTCTACCATATTCCCTGAGCCTTAAGTGTAGAGGTTGCATTGTAGATGTGTCACTGAAGGCTGGGCATCTCACAGACACTTATTCTCTGTCTGACCAGTTTTGTAACTTTGTACAGTTCTGGAAGTTTGTAAGAGTCTCCATCTGTTGCAAAAAGAAACTTCTTTAGTGAGTGGTGACAGGTATGCTTCTCTGTAAATATAAAGACATATATTTAGAATACAGTAAGAAATTTCATTGGTCTAGGGTGTGGAAAAAGTGGGTTTTTCAATAGGATCTATGACCTCTCCAGTCATGTATGTTTGACTATGTGTTCCCTCCCATTGAACAGGCTTAAATTCAATTAGATAGCTGTTGATTTCCTCCAAGATAAAAGTGCCACTTCTACACCAGTAGAGATGATTAGTTGGTCTGGTCACTGTTGTGGTTTATAGGCTTTACAGCTGGAGAATCATGTATTGATTTTTCTCCATTGGAAGTTTGCATAATATCTTCCGATACTATGGGAGCTATTTTTCAGGGAGGAGGCTTTCAGATCTGTTCTGACTCCATTCATCCAAATCCTGTGTCCAAAGTGACCTCTTTTTAGCAGTTGGCATTTACCTTCAATTTTTTGAAAACAATGAAGTGCTGTGGCAATTGACTCTTACTTTGGGAGTTTCTTGGACTACTCTCAACTCAAGGGAGGTTTCGTCTTCCTGGCATTGTATTCTTTGTTATATAGACTTAAGCTACACATATGCACTTATGTATATTTTGTATTTGTATTTTTTAGTAGGATTTTGATCATTTTTAAGAAATATTTTATTATTTTTATTTTATGCATAACAGTGTATTGCTGCATATATGTTAGTACATCTGTACCATACAATGCCCCCAGAGGTCAGAAGACGGAATCAAATTCCCTGGAATTAGAGTTATAGAAAGTTGTTGGCCACCATATGGGGGTTGGCAACTGAATCTAGGACCTCTGCAAAAACAGTCAGTGCTCTTAACTGCTGAGCCGTCTATCCAGCCCCCTCAGTAGGCTTCAGAACTAATATATTTTCTGCTAGTTTTCAGCACCTAAGCATTGTTTATCTAATCTCTATTCCCCTGTATAACCCTTCCTGTTCCCTTCCTAGTTAAAGGATCCCCACTTCCCACATTTCCATCTTGTTAACATCTGTCTGCTATGACCCTCCTCTCTCAATCTCCTTCCTCTTTACTCAAATGGTTCCTTGCCATTTTCCTAGTTTCTGAAATATCACCAAGATACATACTTGTATCTATCGATTTGGGATAAGATTTGAAGATGAGAAAGAAAATATCTATTTTTCTGAGTCTTTTTTAAATTTCATTTAATATAACAGTTTCTAGTTCTATTCATTTTCCTGCTAATTTCAGGATTTCATTTTTTTTAAACCATGGAGTAGATGTCCATTGTGTAAATGTAGCATATTTTCCTTATCCATTAATCAGTTGAGAGGCATTGGGTTGTTCCCATTTCTTGATATTATGAAAAGAGAAGCAGCAACATTTCTGAGCAAGAATTGCTTTTTTAATTAAAAAAAATTAATTGATTCTTTGAGGATTTTATACAAATTCAGACTCCTCCCCTAGAGCCACCACCACTCTACTAACCACTCATGTACTGTTCTTAAAGACCTATATGATCAAATTTGTGCTCCCCAAGTGCTCTTGAGTGTGGGTCCATCCCTTGGAGACTAGTCATCAGAACCCTAAAGAAAACTGTGTGCCTTCATGCAGTGGAGCCCGGTTAATCTATCTTGTGTCACACACTTAAAAAAAAACAACAAAAAAACCCAACTCTCCTTTTTCCAGTAGTGAAGAGTTGCCCATCAACTGATGAATGTACAAGAAATATATGGTACATTTATATAATGTAATATTATTCAGCTATTAAGAAAAGGAAATTATGCAATGTGTTGGTGAATGGGTGGAACTGGAAACAATCACCCTGAGCTAAACAACCCGGACCCAGAAAGACAAACAGCACATGTTTTCTCTCATATGTGGATGTTAGTTTATAGTCATTAGATATGAGGGTTTCATTTGTAATATTCCTACAGGTTAGGAATCTAGTAAGGGACCATTGGGGAATGGCAAAATCCTTCAAGGGAAGAGCTATAGAATACAGTGATGTAAAGGGAGAAAGGGAAATAATGGAAGAGGGAGGATTTAATAGAGTGGGGCATGAGTGGTGAGGATAGAGGAGAAAATATAGGGAGGGGTAACTAACACTAAGGCATTGTGAAAGTGCCATATGGAAATCTACTCTTGCTGAGGCTCTCTAAAATGTGTACATGTACATCTGCATATGCAAAAAGAATTTAAATGGAGTTACCCTGTAACAGAGGGACAACACCCATACTGGACATCTCATCCTGGAAAATAAAAACCCCATAGTAGAAATAGGTCACCCTTCTTTGTGTTGTTGGTCAGTGGGATGCCATAGATCCACAAACATCACCTGGCACTGTTATTGGAGTCAATAAACAGTTATTAGAGAGGTCATTGTCCCTAGGGGAGACTCTGCATTTGATATTCTACTAAATAGAGTACTAAAATGATTTCTAATGACTTATTCCTACACCAATATACAAGGATAGCTCTTGACTTTCATCAGAGAAGCTTCTTCTTATAGCGGAAGGCAATTAACAGTGCAAGATAAAGAGAATAAGAAACTGCAGGGTTCTCTGTCCAAAATGGGACATTCTTCCCCTAAAGACTCAGGAAACTTTGAGGAAGAGGAGCTGGAAAGATTGTTAGGAACCAGAGGTGATGGAAACACTGGTTTCCAGACAGCACATATGAAATCACAGCAGTTATAACAACATGCACAAGTCATTCTCAAGTTCAAGCTGGATAAAATACCAGCACAGAGGTCATACGAGGGCATGAACTCCTTCCGCTAGGAGTTATTGGCATTGGAGAATACAGAGGTGTGACCCCCTCGTAGGTTGACAACAATCCAGGGTAGGTCCACCTGAGTAATTGGACCTGGTGGTAGTAGGGAACAGAATAGGAATTTGGGTGTGTAGGGATGTGAGGGTATGATCAAAGTCAACTGTACAAAGTTCTCAAAAATTAATAATTTTTTAAATCATAATGAGCAAGAAGTCTGATAGATCTTAATGCCAAATAGTGAAAACAGAGATGACAGAACAAAAAATTATATAGAGAAGCTTTGTCTAGAAAAGAACTTTTGTGGTCTCAAATAAAAAATAAATGCTCAATAGTTAAAACTGAGCTTATTAGTAAGCACTTTCAATAAGGAAAATGATTCAACAATAAAATCTTCAAGGTGAAGAAGAAAAGGCTTTTCTGTTAGACTCTAAGAACCTGGGGAGGGGCTGATTAGGAAGTGTGATTGGCAGTCCACTGAAGCAGGAAACAATTGCCTCTGCAGTCAATCTTTTCTCAGGATTTGGCCTTCAGTAGAGACTCTGGGATGTTTAATATTTGTTTTTTAAAAATATTTTATTTCTTATTTTTATTTTATGTGTATGAGTATATTGCCTACATGTATGTAAGGACACCTGTGTTATGCAATACCTGCATAGGTCAAAGAAGGCATCAGATTCCCTTGAAACTGGAGTCATGGGTGGTTGTTAGCCACCACATGGGTCCTGAGAATCCAACCTGTTTCCTCTTCAAGAATAGCCAATGCTCTTAACTGCTAAGCCATCTCACCCCCCCGCCAGTTTAGTATTTGTTTAAGCTTGAGGGCAAAGCAGGGTTCAGAGGGCTGTAGGAAGGGGAAATTTTAATGAAAGTTTTGTTAAGTCACATTGGTAGACACTTTGTTCATGTCAATCAGTGAAGGCAAATGAATAGGCTAGTCATTTATGAAGCAAAGATAGGAACTGGATTTTCCTCTCTCCTCATCTACAGACCTATGATGTGACTCCATACATATGCTTGATATGCCCTTAATGGCCTATCTTTGGAAAAGAAGAAAGGAGATAATAGTGATCCCAGATATTCTAGATCTCAGCGTTTGATTCACATTTTTTACTGATATCTCCATTGTACATCACCATGTTATGCAAATCTACACTTAGAGAAGTTGATAACTTGCTCAAAGTCAAATGTGAACAGGTAATAGGGTCGATGTTCAAACCTCCATACATTAAATTCTGTTGGCTGTAGCACAGTGCTTCCACCTAATAATTCTAATTGTCATTTAAAGCTCTTCTTCAATCATCATTCTCATCATCAGAAACAAAGGCATTATAATGATAATTGTCATTCCATTTCACATTTATGATACACCTATTTGCTGTATAATCAGAACTAGACCAGGTGCTTGTCATGCACTGACTTTAACCCTTGCCATCAGACTCTGACTAAACCACTTGTCATTGTGGATCCTTTCTTATTTACCAAGTAGAGTGTCACATGTTTCTTTAGAATAGCTCACTGAATTAAGTACAGATTCTTCCCAATTTATGATGGGGTTAGGTTTTCTAAATCGGTCATCAGTTAAACTTTCAAAAGTGAAAAATATACCTACTCCACCCACTCACTGATCATTATATCACAGCAGCACAGCACAACATATAGTGCGAGTCTGTTTCCTTGTGACCGCAGTTTCACTGGAAGCTGATGCACTGTCACTGTCCCCATCACAAGAGAATATTACACACAACCTAGTGTGGGGAAATAATATTTAGAGTTAGAAGTACAGACGGCCCCTGGCCATCAATGTCAATATTCATAGCTAGAATCACAGGTGCACTCTGACCCTTTGACTTGAGTTCAGGGAGAGTGGTGTATATTCAGTAAAAACTGACTTTCAATTTTCAGTTTTTCTTTTTGTCAAAATAATAATATGTGGGAGGATGCTGCACCTCGGTGCTGGGCTGCGGCCGGTGGCACGGGCTCTGGTGAAGCCCCAGAATCATTAGGAAAGCATAGACACCCTCAATGTGCTGTTGATCAGCTACAGTGTTTGTAGTTTTGATACATTCAATGCAGTTTTTACTTTATTTTTAACTTAAAATGGGTTTATTGGTAAGTCAAGAAACATCTATATGCTTTTGCTGAGTGTAGACACTGCCACACCACCTTAAAGCCATGCCATTATATATGGAACCGTAAAAAAAAACCCAAAAAACAAAAACCAGTCAATCAGCAGGGAGTCATTATTACTGTGATACAGAAGCAGAAAGACAGGTTTAAAGATATTAACATATTCACACACCTTATGCATAGCCAAGTTGTATTTAAAATCATCAATGTGGCAATCATATAATGTTCTTTCAGAAAACGTTCTCTTACATTGCTTTGTTTGATCCCCATAGCAGTTCAAATGGTATTAAACCTTACAGATGAAAAATGGGGCACAGGGTTCTATGCTTGTGTATGAGTAAGTGTTCTTTCCACCGCTACAGAAGGCCACCTTCCTGTGTCAGCTCACTTTCCTTAGCATACCTTTTTCACACGTGAAAATGGAAACTGGCCAGTACTTTTGTCAGGATTTTGAAGTCAAACTTTGTCTAGGTGATTTGGAGGAAACAATTTTGTAAAGAAGCATCTTTATATTATGTGCTCTACCATAGACCACATAGCTGTGAGAAAAGTTTAAATGCATTTTGGAGGGAAATGTAAGCAGAGATGACTGATGTTACAAGGATGTAATGATGTCGAGATGAGGTAAATATTGAACATAAAAAGAAAACTGTGCTTTTTGGCTTTTTCACGTGTCACACTATTTTTTTTTTCTTTTCCCTTCTTGGGAGGCTCCCTCCCAAGACCACAGGCTCACAGACTACCATTAGACATTTTCAGTTTTATGGTAGGGAGTATGGGGTGACATACAAAAGCCACAGTCTCGGTTAGCTTTTGCCCATGCCCCCGTGGGCCCTTGGTCTCACCCCAGGTCTGTAAATGCCCTGTCTTGCTTCCATGCTTGCAGGACACCCCCACCCCCCCACCCCCCCGCTGCCGCACACCTCCCCCTTCTCAGTTTCAATCTCCCACCACACTAGCTGGGCCAGCAGCAAGGCTCCACCCCTCTTCCCAGGGGACCTGCACTTCTTGTAGCTCAAGCTTTTCAGAGGAGGGAGTTGGAGGAATAAGTATTTTTCTGACTACATCAAGTTATTTTTGTGACGTTGAATCATACTGTTCACACTGTATACAGTGATCTGAAAAGGCAGCGCAGAAAGAAAACAAGCAGAGTGGGTGTGGACTAAGCAGATAGAAACTTTTGGCTGCTGTGACAAATACATGCACTTGAGAGTTTTAAAGGAGGAAAGGTTTGTTTTGAATGTTTCCCAAGGCTGCTTGACCCTGTTGCCTTGGGGCCTGTGGTGAGGCAGCAGTGGGTCATGGTGGGGAAGCTGTTCACCTCATGGCAGGCAGGAAGCAGAGAAAGTGAGGAAGTGCCAGGCTCCTAATCCCGTCCCTGGGGGCTGTGCTCTGCATTACTGACCCAAAATTCCCACTGGACCTATCTTTGAAGCGGTTCATGAGTTCGATTTAGAATGCAGGGCTGATCACAAGGCCTTCAATGCGTGGTTTAGCCTCCCCCATCTTTGTGTTCTCACATTTGTGAAACCAAATGTTGTTTCTTCGAATTGCCACTTACGGGATTTTTATATATGTTTGATTTTTCTATTATTGAATTTTGCTCTTTTTGAGACAGTGTTTCATTCTCTCATCCAGGTTGGTCTTGAACTTGTGATCTTTCTGCTTCAGCATTCCTACTGCTGAGATGAAAAATGTGTACCCCATGCCTGACTATCATTTGTAGTTTTATAATAAAATCCTAATACTAGTAACCAAATGGGTAGCATTTAGTGATCCTTGTACTTATAGACACTCACCTTCCCCCTCCATCACACTTGGGGAAGTTAGAGAAAAGCTAACTTAACATTAGTGAATTTTCAGAGCCTTTGGAATATGGCACATTGGAGGGCTTCAAGCCATAGGTTTAATCCCTCAAAATATGTGTATCTCTTTGCAAAGCATGTATCCTATGCATTTCGACCTGAATCTGTGCCTTCCAGTATTATGAAACCTGTATGGCACATCCCCAAAAAAAGAAACAAAAAAACTTTTTTTTCTTCTGGTTTTACAATGGCCAACTCAAAGGAGTGACAGAGGATGTCAGAGGCCAGATCCCCTTGCAAGTGTTGGTCTAAAATTATATAGACTAACAGCATTAAGTTATCTTCACTAGAGCAAATTTGGGTGGATATTGAAGCTCCTGTCATTGAAACAAAAAAGTGAGGTATAGAGTTGCTTTTTTCTCAGTCTCTGCCCAATAGGATAGAAAAGCTACACACAGCACCATACAGAGCAAAGCAACAGGGAGAAAATGGATAAATGCATGCATTTACAAGTAAACATTATTAAAAATTTTCAACCCTAAAAATGCCCCCATTAATCATTCACAAATTAACCCTAGTTAAATTATCGTGGGTTCCGGTGTAAATAAAATCATTATTAGTTGCAGGTTTTTTTCCTGTTCTTACAGATCACAGTTAAAAAGAAAGGGCTAGTAAGACCTACTGGTTTCAAGTTCCAAAAGAGGGCTTAGAGAGAAAAAGATTTTTACTTGATTACAAGAACAAAACCACTTCACAGTATAATATTACAATAATTGCAACCATACATCATAAGATGTCATAAGTCCAGGACAAAGCTCAGCCACCTTTCATAAGTAGCAACCAAGAATGCAAAAAAACAAGTGAGTTAATGGATTTCTTTCTCCTATTCCACTAGAGAGCAGTGTTCTTTTGTACAAATCAGGTAGATGCTCTGAAAAGAATCTAGGAAGAAAATCTATGAGAGGTTTTAATAGCAACAGACAGGCCTCACCCTTGATGTAGAGATTTTCCTTCTGACCAAAGGTGCAGGAGAGTTCCCAGTAAAGTCCTGATTATTGACATGGATATGCTTCTGTCACCTCCTTGGTATATGAAGAATTGCTTGCTATTTAAAATAGTCTGTAAACTAGCATTTCCATCCTATAGTACACTTTTTCATGTGGTTAATATTCTGTCAAAGTAGACATCATCATCCATTAGTGATCTGTATAGGTGAAGGAAGAGTATTAGGAAAATAGTTTTTGTTTGCTTGTTTTTTTGTTTTTGGTTTGTGTGTTTGTTTTCTGGTTTTGTTTTGGTTTTTGTTTACTTGTTTGTTTGCTTTGGGGGAGTGTTCAGGGGTATTTGTTTGTTTGGTTGATTTTTGAAGCAGGGTCTTCCTGTAACCCCAGCTGACCTGAACTCACTATGTAAAGCAGGCTGGCCTCAGTCTCACAGACAACCACTTCTGCCTCCCAAGTGCTGTGATTAGAGGTATATGTCACCACATCTCCAGAAATAGTATTTTTTAAAAATTACATCTGAAATGACTAGGAAACAACAATTAATGATGTCAGAAATATAAATTAAGGCAGATAGAAAAATGAAGAGAGAGATTATAAGTGTGCTCTGAAAAACTTGACTCCCCCTTCTAACTCATTATCCTGATAGTATCTCTATTACTATTACTATTAATGAGAACAGCAAATTTGCATGATAGATATTTGTCTGCCTTTCAAAGGAAAAATGTTCTGTCATTGGCAATTTGACTACAACTCCTTGATTGATCAGTTGGCATTCCAAGAAGTCCAAGGCCGAGTTAACAATAGCTGAAGGTTGTCTCTTCATTCACATTGAATAAATGTATTCCAACACTTGACTTTTGAGCACCTGGAAATAGGCAAAACCAAACCAGCAAGTTTGTGTGTGTGTGTGTGTGTGTGTGTGTGAGTGATTGCTTTTCTTATTCAATAAGAATTAAATTACTAGGTAATTTGGGTCTCTCCTAGAAGGAAATGAATATGCACTTAAGTATTTAGAAGCGCAAGTGCCTTTGGGGCATTCCTGAGTTCAAATCAGTGTCACTTAGCTTGTAATGGTGTGCTTCTAAACTCAACCTCAGTTCTTTCCCTGTGTTTGTCTTGTCTTTAGTGTAATATACCATGGCACTTTATTTTCTTTTCTCTAAACATACATACACTGGGCAAAAGCGTTGCAAGCAATAGATGTTCAGAAAAAAACATTGGAAAAATCTGAGGCCTGGCAAATAACAATGGGAAAAGCTCTTCAGAGTCTCTGCTATGTAAATTTAGAGAAATCAGAGCATAGAAGATGTCATTTGACATTAGCATGTTAAATTTCTCATACAGTGCTTTTAGAGAACATAGTATTCTTTGACGAAAACTTAATCTGGGCTTCCTGACTTTCAAATTCAGGTATCTTGGAGGAGAGTGTTTCCCGTAAGATCTGGCATATGGACAATGCTGAATCAACGGGGTGAAGCCATTAATGAGCTAATAGAGAGAGAAAGCAAGAAGCCCCTTCATTCCTGGCCGCTTTAATGGCAAATGCTTAGGACTTAGCCACAGCAGGAGCTTTTCTTCTGTCTCAAAAATCTGATGCTCTACTAATCAGACCTCAGGAACAGACCAGAGGCTCTCCAGGGTCTCTGTGAGCCTTGTTTGAAGCCTGGCTCTCTAGATATATCACGTGTAAAGCTCTGAGCCTCACTTTTGGCATTTATACAAACAAGGTTTAAGTGTCCTTTCTTTCCAAGATCACATAAACACCAGTGATTATCTGCTTTGCTTGAAGGATATACTTAGAAACAGATAAAACCGTTCCTTGGGGTCTCCCAGTTGCAGGCATAATCTCTCATTTCCAGGTTAATTTTCTTGAAGATAGACACTATGATCTTTAGCCCTGGCTAGCCTTGAAAGACCCCTGAGTGATAGGATCACAGCACATGCCGCCATGCCTAGCCATATGGACTCCTTTGATTAAGTCAGATTGTTGTAATAATCCAGGAGGAATAATAAAATATTGAAATTATGTCAATGCTCATTTTGAGACCTGTGTGAAAACAAGTCAGTTAGATAATTCATTAAGTGAAACATTTAATATGGAAGTTATTACTATCTGAACACTAAATGAGTAAGTATAGAGAATGCCAAGTTTTTCTTTATAGATTGAAAAATCAGTTCTTTGAAAGCATTAAACAAACTGTAAACGCACACATCCACTTGGGAAGGCTAGCTGGAAATATGTTCAAGAGCCTGGAAATATTCATAAACTTCGAAACAGTAATTTCAAGAAATCTAACACAGAGAAATAACTGTCATGTGTTATCAAAAGCTTATGCTTAAGGTTGTTTCGTGATCATTTTTTACAATAGTGAAAAATGAAAACAATTTAAATGTCTGACAAGAGATTAATTATATTGCACTATTTCCTTACCACACTCAGTTATGAAGCCATATTTTTAAATAATTTCTGACACAGAAGATGCTCAAATATAAGGCTATATGAAGATATAAAACTAAAATTTATAACATGGTACCAGTTTTATATAATAGCATATTTCACACAATTATGCTGCATAGGTCAAGTAGTTAACATAATGTTGTCAAAGCAAAAGGAGGGCGAGAACAACGGATTGTAAGGTGACGGTATGGCATTGACCCTCTTTCCCTCCACTTCTCAAGAGCACGTTAGTGATGTGTGCTGCAGGCTATGATTTCATAACCACAATTTTCATAAGATTATAATTTACTTCTTTCTCTATATACATTGCTATTCCCCAAATTCTGACACAGAAACTTAAAAAACTATAACAAAATCCCTAACGATAAATAATTTATCTGCAGAGATAAGGAAGTTAATTTTTAAAATGTAATTAAAATGTTGACACTTTCTTACCTGTATACAATGCACTGTGATCAAATTCACCCTCTACTACACTCTTTAACATCCCCTCCCAATTCCTCTAACCCTCTTCTCAACTTGTCCTGCTCCTGCATTTGTGTGTGTGTATGTGTGCATATGTGTGTGTATGTGTATATGAGTTTGTGGATGAGCATATGTGTATGTCGGTATGCATATGTGTATGTGTGTATGTGTATGTATGTGCCTATGTGAATGTAGATGTGTATGCATATGTGTGAATGTGTATGCGTATGTGTGCTTATGTATATGTGTGTATGTTTGCATTTATGCATGCACATGCATGTTTATATGTTTATGTTTATATCTGTGCATGCGCATGCATGTGGATATTATGTGCATGCATATATGTACATTCATGTGTATGTGTGTGCATATATGTGTGTGCATGTATGTATGTCTGTGCATGCATACATGTGTGTGCAAATCTTGTGCTGGTAGCCACAGCTGATGTGTTTGTGTGTTTGTGTGTGTGTATGTATGTGTGGCTATGGTTGTGTTTATGTGTATGTGTATGTTTATGCATCTGCTGGCAACCACAGCTGCTGTATGTTCATGATGGTAATGCCAATGCCATTTCTAGAAGACAGCACTTCATAGTACATCTCAGATCTGACTTTTAGTCTTTCCACCTTGTCTGCAATGTTCCCTGGGCCTTAGAGGGAGTGGTATGCATTTACCGTTTATGGCTGAGCACTCAATAATCACCTATTCTTTTTATTTTTATGAGATATGAGTCTCTGCATTAACCTCACCCACTGAAATCAGAAGTTTTTCTGTCACTAATTTATGGGTATAAACATAAATATTTGGAAGGTGGTTTGACATCATGTCCATATGTCAAAATAAAAGAAGTAGATTTCCCCCCAGGAACCCATGACCTCCCCAGCCATGGACTTGGTCAGGTTTACAGTACCAGGTATGAATTCCTTTTGTGAAGTGTGCCTAAAATTCAATCAGAAAGTAACTGACTACTCCCGTAACAGTCATGCCACTATTTCTCCAGGGGAAAAAATCTTTCCTGGCAGGTCATTAATATTCAGCATCCACAACCGGGCAAGATCATTAGTGACTTTTGTCCCCTAGCAGTCTGAATAGCCTCTTCTATCACTATGAATCCCAACCAACAAACAGTGAGGAAGCTCTAAGTTCAGTTCAAGATTGCTTTCTCTGAACCCTGTTTCAAAAGGATGTGGTGTCTTTAGCAAAGGGGCATTACTGTCTAGTTCTAATAGGCAACCAACGTCAGTGACAATAGCCCTATAGTTATGGAGCTATCTGGAACCTCCCTGACAAATAACATATAGGGAGGTATCCTATACCTGGCACAGGAATTTTTATTTCAAAAGCTATGGCTTCTGGGAGCAATATAAAATACTTATATCTTGCAATGTATCTTAAACCATTTCTGCTGCCATAATTCAACATCCGTTAATTGATAACTTATATATAATAGTATTTTTTTCTCACAGTTCAGGGTGTCACAGTGCAAGATAAAAATCTGAACAAATTTGCTGTCTGGTAATGACTGTTGCCTGCTTCCAAGATGGTACCACTTGGCACACCTTTATGCAACAAAAGAGGCCAGCAGCTCCCTGCACATCTTTTGTAAAGGCAGAAATCTTTATTCATGAGGGAAGGCCCTTATCCAAATCTTAAGATTCCACCTCTGAGCACTATCACACTAATAATTAAGTTTCAACACATGGATATTGATAAGACAACTATGTAAGGATCTCTGTCCATAATTTGCAAGGATTTTAATGAGTCCAAATTTGAAAGAAGGAAAAACAAGGAGTGAGGACATTTACTTGAAAATGTCTGATTAGCTCAGAACACTCCATGGAAATTCATTTGTGAGGAGACCAGAGAAAATCTACTCATTGTAACAGAATTATACCAAAAAAAAATTAGCCAGATACTTTAATCACCCACAAGGAAAAAATGGTGTTTGCCTGTGGGTGGCCTCACCTCAAAGCTATCCTTATGCAAATCTATGGAATTATGTATGACGAGAGGCAAGAGGTGGTGAGAGAGAAGAGAAGAGAGGAGAGAGAAGAGAGAAGTAAGTCTTTTTAGCTTTCAGTTGCTCTCAATTTTGAGGTGCCTTGGATTGATTTTATCCTAGCAGCTGGTTTCATAAGCCCAAGAACCAGTCTGTTAAGGAGAGGGAGGGAAGGAGGGAAAGGGAGAGGGAGGAGTAAGAGGGAGGGAGGGGGAAAGAGGAGGGGAAGAGAGAGAGGGGAGGGGAGGGGAGGAAAGAGAGAGGGGAGGGAGAGGAAGGGAGGGGAGGAGAGGGAAGAAGAGAAGAGATTGAGATTTGGGCACAACCTGGGTCTGTGACACATTTGGGCACAAGTAATATTTGCTATCCCACCAACAGTTTATTATATAAAACAGAAAACATAAGCAGTGTTCTTCCCAATCTACTATAGCACCGTTAACTGGGAGACATAGACGTTATGGATAAAACTTTTGGTGGACTGTCTTTTCAAATGGAAATGCTTTGCTGTTGGTCCAGCCACCATGGGTGAGCACAATGCTGATTACAATAGAGTGGGGCCAGGACACACCAGGCCGTTCCAAATGCTTTCTAGAATGCAGTCAAGTAACCTCAAGGTGCTCCTAGTTGCAATTTTGGTCCTATTTCCCTGGATGTTGTGTATTTTCAGTTCCAAAGTTTAAGTTGTTTATTGAATAACTGCCATCACAATCTCCCACCTTTGGAACAGATTAAACTAGATCAGAATCCTCAGGATTGACCTAGAGAAATTCTGATACCAAGCTGGACTTATAAGGAAGCTCATGGGGAGTGAAAGGAAAACAGAACGTCAGGATGTAGCTTCAAGGATACATACAAATAGCATAAAAGAATGACTTAGTTAGCATTCAGATACGTACTGCTAAGATATGCTATCAAACAGTGTTTCTTAACATATCTGATTAACTTAGGAATCATCTGAATCATTAGTGGTTTTTTTTTTCTTTTTTGGAATTTCTTTTTGAGAATTGTTTTATTTTTAAATATTAACATTTTGTAACTTTTATTCTTTCTCTTGTATCTTCAGCAGTGTGCTCTTATCATCCAGTTCTGGTGGGTAACCAAGAGCAGGGGCAATAGCCAGTACTGTTTGAGGGTCTATGGGACCCATGGTCAACATATTCTAGAGAGGGTGTCTGCTCCTGAAATTGAGGGTTTTTTTTTATTTAGCATATGATATCTAGAAAGAGCAATGTCCCATGTTCTAGGGTAACTCCTTTAAAACTCTTTCATGATGTATATGATTTTTTCTAAAGACCATTAGTGTTGCTAACCCCTCATCTACTCCCTCTTCTGCCTTTCTCTCTCATTTCCCACCTATTTTAACATTTTGAATTCTAATGTTCCCTTTCTCCCTTTGTATCACTGCAACTTACCACCACTCCTAAGAAGCCTACCCCTCACCCATGCATGTTCAATGAATAGCTTCTTCATTGCAGAAGACACTTCATACACAAGCTGTAGAAGCAACAGAGACAAATCAAGCTGGTGCTGACTTTAGAACTTCATCTCTACTCACTAGCAGTCACAGTGCTGGAAGGTGCTATGCAAGCAACCAAAGAGAAAAAAAATAACACCATCTATACCCAACTGTGAATCTTATGAACTACAATAACAACTGGCCTAGCAAGATATGCCTATCCTTGCAATAGTGACACAAATATTAGAGGAGTAACCAACAACTCTTTAATTGGATTTAAAGTCTGCTTCCTAGGATGAAGCCCGTATCTGGCATTGATATCAGGTTTAAGAGCCTGAGGCTAGATAGGGCACAGAACATATAGAACTTAATACTAGTTTTCTACTAAATAGTTACCATTTTAAACTGACTCTTAATGACTTACTCTCATACCCATAGGTTAATGCATTTCTCAACTCTCACTAGAGAAGTTTACTTTTGGTGATTAACACAGAAATCCCAAACTGTGCAATGTACAGAGAATAAAAGATTGCAGAACTCTTATCCCTGAATAGGACACATATATCAAACTTTTACTCCCAAGACTCAGGAATCATTGGTAAAAGGAGGCAGAAATATTATGAGTCATAGGTGGTGGTTGGCTACACACACACACACACACACACACACACACACACACACACAAGTTTTCTAGACAGTTGGTCAGTTACTCATATGAAACTCACAGCAATGGTGACAGCATGCACAAGTCCCATGCAAGTTCAAACCAGTAAAAATCCCAGCATAGACATGAGGAAGTGGGTAAAAATCTCCAAACCTACCCAAGGAAATTGTGGCAATATATGACTGCTGGGAAGGTCACAGACTGTCTCTTTCAAGCATGGGACTCTTGGTAGGTAAGACAGGCTCCAGTGGATGGACCCACACTGAAGGACAAATTGGGTGGCAAAAGGTAAGAGACTGTGTCTTTCAAGCATAGGACTCTTGGTAGGTTAGTCAGGCTCCAGTGGATGGACCCACATTGAAGGACAAATTGGGTGGCAGACAATAAGAGGAGGTAGGGATAGAGGAGGGATCTAAATACCATAAAAACACTTCACATTTTTAAATGAAATTAAACTAGATTAAAACCTAATCTATTTTTTAATTATCATTTGAATCCACTAGCCCCTTTGGGTATCAGATACATTGCTAGTTAATAGTGATTTCCCATTTTCCTATATCTTGAAACATCTTTCTATTTCATATTCTTAGGAATGATTTTCTCACTACTTAACCATCATTTCTATGTATGTTTAAATGTAAGAGTTTTATAATATGAAAAGAGAAGAGTCATATTATCAAAAAGAAGCATGATCAAATATTAAAATAATCACTGCAGGAGCATTTTTATGTTTCTTAAGAGACTGGAGACATGAGTTCTTTAATCTGCTCTTAATTTTTATTGACTATAATTTTGAATTCAGGATTTCTCATGCTCATTCCATTATGATAAGCATAAGAAAATTTAGAAAGATTTCCACTGTAAGATGAATCAGAAACTGGTTGTAAATCAAGAGACACAACACTCTGTCCTCCAGTAAAAGTAAAGCAAGATTTCAAATTGCAAACATCAAGGTAACAATGTCTTAAGTGAAAATAAATAAATCAGTGAATGGGCACCATATTTCCAAGAGCCAAAAGGAAAAACATTGTTTTTTTTCTTCATATAATGTCATTTGACATGAAGTGCATGACCATACAACATTGCATGATAGAGTGAACCACAGAGGTTTGTGA
This sequence comes from Nannospalax galili, assembly GCF_000622305.1. Taxonomy (NCBI): domain Eukaryota; kingdom Metazoa; phylum Chordata; class Mammalia; order Rodentia; family Spalacidae; genus Nannospalax; species Nannospalax galili. Next base: position 3,595,316 of record NW_008340113.1, on the reverse strand, counting down.
AGAGCTAATGTAGTTTTCCTGAGAAGACTGTGACATTCACATACCAGATTTTACTTTGCATACTTTCTAAGAAAGACCAGTGTTAAAAGCCAGTGTGCATAAACAAATTGTTGGGGAAAATGGGATGTAGAAATGGAAAACAATCGGTCCAAATTGTATATATAAATGTAAAATTAAAAAGTTATTTAAATCATAAAACAAATAAGATACCATTAACATTATCAATCATTAAAGGTTTGAAATCATTTTAAGTGTTTTATATTAATGATGTAAATCCACTAAAAACAAAATTTAATAGCAAAATAAGACCTATTAGATATGTAATTGGTAATTGGAAAATGTATTTACAAGATACATATCTCCCAGTTTTATGCATAAATCTAGTTCCATTCAGAGGGTATTGGTCACTGTGAATACTTATACAAGTGTGATAAGGTAAATGTGAACTAAGAGTTACGTTTACAGTGATTACGATTTTATTACAATGGCTAAATAACTTTCACTAGCCTGCTTTAATTGTTCTGAATTATTTGTTAAGTGATTAAAGGTGTTAAAAAAAAAAAGAAAGAGACTCCTATCCTCAGGCCTCTTGGGGTAACTCTATAGCACAGCCCCCGTGCTTTGACTCACCCAGGCACATTCACCCTTTGTATTAGTCAGGGTTCTCCAAAGAAACAGAACCAGTAGAATGAATATGTATAAAGATTTATCAGCTTAGCTCACAGGATAGAGTCCGAGTAGTCCAACAATGGCTGCACCACACTGGAGAGGCTGAGAATCTGTAGTCGCTCAGTCCACAAGGCTGGATGTCTCAGTAGTCCCAATCCGGTGCCGGAGGTCTGACAAATTCCAAAATATCAGCAAGTCTTTGGTCTACAGCAACAAGACGAACCCACCAGCGAGAAAGAAGGCAAGCCGCAAAAAGCCCCGTGTTCTCCTCTGCCTTGGTCTTTTATACCGGCTGCCATCAGAAGGTAACACCCACATTTAGGGTGTGTCTTCCGGCTTTAGATGATCCAATCAAGAAGTTCTCTTTCATTTCAGTTAATCTCAGATCAAATCAAGTTGACACCCAGGATTAGCCATCACACTGGGCCAACTGTATGGCCTTAAACACCCAAAAGGAAAGTATAACCTAAGAGTAAAGGGGCCAATATAATTTTTTAAGAGTTCAAGG
>NW_008340113.1:3589844-3591102 GCF_000622305.1 Nannospalax galili | reverse complement strand
TGTATTAGTCAGGGTTCTCCAAAGAAACAGAACCAGTAGAATGAATATGTATAAAGATTTATCAGCTTAGCTCACAGGATAGAGTCCGAGTAGTCCAACAATGGCTGCACCACACTGGAGAGGCTGAGAATCTGTAGTCGCTCAGTCCACAAGGCTGGATGTCTCAGCAGTCCCAATCCGGTGCTGGAGGTCTGACAGATTCCAAAATATCAGCTAGTCTTCGGTCTACAGCAGCAAGACGACCCACCAGCGAGAGAGAAGGCAAGCCGCAAAAAGCCCCGTGTTCTCCTCTGCCTTGGGCTTTTATACCGGCTGCCATAGGAAGGTAACACCCACATTTAGGGTGTGTCTTCTGGCTTTAGATGATCCAATCAAGAAGTTCTCTTTCATTTCAGTTAATCTCAGATCAAATCAAGTTGACACCCAGGATTAGCCATCACACCCTTCCATCTCCCCCGCTGTTATCTACTCCTAGATTGGGCCCTGTGCCATTCCTAGACTTGGGTCGCCAGACACCTGGGGAACCAATACTGCTTCCTGATCTTTTTCATCCAGACCAACTTAGTGCCTTCTTGGGAACCAGGAGCACTGCTTCTGGACCTGGCCCTGCCAGCACCTCCCTTTACTTCCCTGATTCTGCAACAGCGGCCAACCTCTTTCTGGGCCTGACAGCCTCTTTCTGGGGCTCCGAGGCTTACCTTGCCTCTCCCTGATCCTTTGCATCCAGTCCAACCTAGCTACTCAATCCACTCCCTGGGAAATCTTGGAGCGTCTTCCCACACCCCCCTCCCTTTACTTCCCTGATTCTGCAACAGCGGCCAACCTCTTTCTGGGCCTGACAGCCTCTTTCTGGGGCTCCGAGGCTTACCTTGCCTCTCCCTGATCCTTTGCATCCAGTCCAACCTAGCTACTCAATCCACTCCCTGGGAAATCTTGGAGCGTCTTCCCACACCATCTGCCTTTGCATCCCTGCATGGCATGGCCATGGCCAGGATCTCAGGTCAGTCCAACACCCAAGTTCCTGAGGCCAAAATCATTCTTAGAAGATTCCAGACCCAAGGAGAAAGTCTGAAAACTTCTGACCCACATTGGAATTGGGCCACCTCGGAACTCCTGAAGATAAAATCAATCCGGCCACGACAATATAAAATCAAAAGAGAGAACCAGAAGCTTAGACAAACCAGCTCTTCATACCCAAAAAGTAAACCACAAAGACACATAAAGTTCAAAAAAAGAAGCAGAACTAAACTTGAAGGCC
>NW_008340113.1:3582890-3585356 GCF_000622305.1 Nannospalax galili | reverse complement strand
CTGACGAGTTTGTATTCATGCTCAGATGCCGAGGAGCTCAGAAGGTGGCCGACTGTGACTAGTGATAGTCTTGTATATAGAGATTGGAAATGCATGTGAAAACCTCTCAATGTCAATTGCCTTGGAATGAATTTTTCTGTATGAAACTGTGTGTTTTGACAACAAATTGGAGATCTTTTTTAAACGTTGGAACCTCATTTAATTTTATGTCTTATAGAGTTTATAATGAGTAAAAGATTATATAAGTGTAATAATTCATCTGTAAACCTAGAAATGTGCAGCCAATTTTGAAAGAGATGTACCCTAGCTCAGAAAAATGTTATTGAATAGGTTAATGCTGTTGCAATGAAATGCTTCTTCTAATTAAAAAAAAAAAAAGGTTTCTAAAGAAAAAAAAAAAGATTAGGGTCTGCTGTTCATTTTCCTAGTTCTATGCTGAGTTACTGTTTGGGACTCCCTTTGGCCACCCTGGCCAGCAACTCAAAAGAAAGTATCACCTGTCTGGCATGTTGCTTGTTATGTAGCCTTTAGCTATATATATATATATATGGACTCTTAAAAATTATATTGGCTCCTTTAATCTTTGGTTATACTTTCCTTTTGGGTGTTTAAGGCCATACATTTGGCCCACATAAATCAGTTTATTTTTACTCTTAAGGTCATTTGAGGATCTGTTCCTCAGGGCTCACATGGCCTTGGGAGTATCCCCTGGCTCCTTTCTTTTACCCATTCTGCCTATGTGAAGATAAGTCAAAGGTCCTGCTCAATCATGGATGGCTTCTCTTGCAAGCATGGAGGAAATGATTCCTCTGTGTTGACCATCCTCTTTGTAGACTGGACACTGTGTCCAGAATTCTCTCTGGGTCTCCTTCACGATCAGACAAACCATACAATATATTTTATGTGAGTTTATTAACTTACAAAGGAATGAGTACCCAGTGCCTAGCCCCGCGCCATGACTCAGAGCCTACCTTATCAGACCATGCCACTCCCATAGCCCCACTAGCATTCGCTCAAGCCTCTGGGGCCAGCGATCTCGCCCCAGGTCCACAGGGAGTCAGTCCATTCTGTCTTTGAGTCCCTGCACTGGCTGCTAGTTTCCTACACCATCACGCTCTCCTGGAGGCCCCTGGCTTCCATTCCAAGATGGCTCCCGGCTTCCCTTCCTAGTTCCTGCTCTGTGTCAGGCCCTGCCCATTGGAGGAACCTGCCAATCAGGAGACAACACTGTTCAAGTCCATCTGGTGGGGTTTCTTTGGCCTCCTTGATCAAGAGGACAGGTGACCCACCACAGTTACAGGACATTTTGAGAGATTCTTATAGTTCCCTGGAACTAGTATTTGTATATTTGGTTTCTATAGTCTTCTTTGTGTGTTTCTTGTATTTGGCATGTTTTGTTTTTTTTTTTTTTATTAGTTATTAACCTTGAACAGCTGCGCAGTTCCAGGTGACAGCAGTTCTGAGAAGCTTTCTGTGAGTGGTCATATTTTAAATGCATAAACCTCTTTTTGAGCATATTTTTTCTTCTTTTAATGTTGAGTAGCTTCTGGGTACATAGGATGTATAAAGCTTTGCATTCCAGATTAGTTTGTTTTCTGCACTTTTGCAATGTGGGTCTGCAGCCTGCTGAGATGCCGAGCTTTGCTCATCAAGTTGCTTAAGTGCAGGTCAGTCTTGAAGGCTAACTGTTATTAAACCCAGACCTCCAACGTCTAGACATTAACCTGGCAAACCTCCAAATCCTAATTAGCCCTCTCTTTAACCTCATTCTATGTTCCCTTGCCATTTTGGTGGTGTGAAGTTTCAAACTGTTAATAGGATAAATTTGCTTCCACCTTTGTTTGCAAGATATGTCATTTCAAACTTTAATATCTAAAAAATATCCAAGCAGGGATTTCACCTGATCTATTCTACTCATTAATAGAAAGGTTATTGAGGTCCTCTGTAGCGCATAGTCTTTTTCATTCTTGTCTCCTAATCTTTTCATATTTACAAAGGTATAATCAGGTATATTTGAAACATGCAGAAGTCCACTAGTATATTAATAAGAAAACTCTGCAATTAAACAGCTTTGAAATTTGTTTTAAGTTAAAGACATGTGAATTACATTTGTGTTCATCAATTGTTTAATGCAATTTCAGCAAATTAGAAGAAAGGGAAAATTTGATGAATTTAACTTTATCAACTATCAGTAATTTTATACATTCACTTATGTTTTCTTATAAAATATGGTATTCATTTTATGAATATGAACTACCATATTATATTTACAGGGTAGTATAAGTTTAGGTTTTATTAAATATTTTATTATCCTGGTAAAGGAATTATTTACTAATTATTCTTTGTTTCAAATAGTAACTCTTCCTGTTCTACCTGCTTAATACTTAACAGTAAATTTGAAATAACACAGTTATTATTTTTTATTAAAATAATAAACTTTTTATTAAATTCATTTTGCTCTTTTAT
>NW_008340113.1:3580852-3582809 GCF_000622305.1 Nannospalax galili | reverse complement strand
TTGTTCATTTTACTCTTAAACACAGAAAAAGTATACACAGACTACATATAGTGTTGTAATGTGATCAGGGTAAACATATATTTTGTTTTCCTTAAGTATTTGTTGTTTCTTCATAGTGAAAATGTTTAAAATTCTTTCCTCTAGTATTTTGAAGTGTGTGATTGTTACTGTTTTCTATCATTGTACTAGGAAATAGCACAAAAAGGTTTTGCCATCTAACTCATTCTGCTTCTGAAATTAAAACTCAAAGGAGTCATAGAAAATGCTTTTTACTCTGCTAATAAGCAGGACAGCAGATACAAGAGGGGATCTAATGAAATTTTCAAAAATTCAATAAAAAATGAAAAACAAAGAAAATACTTTTTATAGGAGACCAGAGGGAGGAAGTGAGGGACATTGAGGGGGTTGAGAGGACAAATATGAATGAAATGTCACTACTTATATGCATGCATATACTATGGTGAAACTTTTCTGCTAATAGAAGAGACTGAAGATTTAGAAAATAGCTTTATTGTTTAAAGGAAAACTTTCTTTTCTTGTCTTTACTCCCCCCCCCCTATTCATTTATTAACTGCTAAAAGCCAAGTGTCAGATGCATAACCCCAGGAAGAACTTCGGTGGGTGTGTTGGTCAGATTGCACAGTTCAGTGAGCTGTGTGATCCAATCCCATCTGTCCTCTAGCTAGTCACCAACACAGTAATCACGACCTTGAAAGGATGGTTAAATAAAACATTCCTTAGTCAGAGCTGTATGACTCTCAATTTTTTAATCATAGGACTCCTAATGTTAAAATTCTGATAAAATGAGCAGTTTCTTTTTTCCTATTATTTGTAAACAATTCGAACTTATGCAATACTTCTTCCCAGTATCTCATTAAATTCGTCTGGGTTACATAAAGACTTTCACAAGGTATATTTCCAAAGGGGACACATTTCCTTAAGCTCAGCAAAGACATTTTGCTTGAGTTTTGCCTTGGTCTTTTGATCTAAAAAGAGACAAATAGGTGGCCAGGTTCTTCAACCAGATCATTTAATAAATAATTTTCCTATCCATTATGATTGTACATACAATTAATAATAGCATAAAATTAATCTAGTCATCTCCTCTCATATGCTAGTCCTATTTTGGGTTGGCCTATTGAAGAGATTAGACACTTTATAGTACTGCACCATTTCCATTAAGAAAAGAAAAAACAAGCTATTTACTTGGAAGTAGTTTTCAATATTTTCCTGAAGGTAGGACATAGTAAATAAAGTTATTTCCTCTCAACGATAAGCCAAACCAATGGAAAAAGATCAAAGATTTCCATGGGTTTATCAAGACATGATTCAAAGTTTCTAGATTTGAATCATATTCTTTCAAAACTGAGACATTTCAAATCATTCAATCAGTTTTTCCATAGTTTTGCTCAAATACATCAGAAGTTCTACATTCCAGATTTTAAAACCCCAGTCTTCTGAACTTTACCAATTCAAAGACAATGACAATAAAATAGTTTTCTTTCTATATAACTATGTATCCTTGTCCAATGTTACTTTAGTTTTCTGGGTGTCTTCTTTTTGGATTTTTCTAGATAATTTCCTTCACTATTTGAATATGATAGGAAAATAATTAGGTAATCATATGTTTACATTCACCATCCAGTTTTATTATTTATTTATTCATTTATTTATTTATCTATTTTTATTTATTTATTTTGGTCTTTTTGAGACAGGGTCTCCATACATGGAGCTGGCCTTGAACTCACAAAGATCCATCTGCGTCTGCCTCCCAAGTTCTGGGATTAAAGATGTGCACCACCATGCCCAGCTAGTTGTAGCTCTTGCTACAGAAGATTTGGTTTTAAAGTATTTATGTCATTTCTACCTCTCACTTTTCTCCCTCCCACTTCTTCCATATTCCTCCACTCAGTCTCAATTTCCTGGCTTCTAAATAATACATATACATATACATATA
>NW_008340113.1:3560858-3580597 GCF_000622305.1 Nannospalax galili | reverse complement strand
TTGAACCCATTTAGTGTTGTTAATATAAACATTAATTTAGGACTGATGACTTAGAATTGGATAACCTACTGGGGAACTCATCCCTGGAGAAAACTGATTCTCCCTGTTTCAGTAGCGATTAGTTGCCTGTAGTTCTTCATCTAGATCAGGGACCATGTATAATTTTCCCATTCACATTGGCATGTCATCTGGTGCTGTGATTATGTAGGCCTTGATTGGGCAACCATATTGCTGAGATTTCATGTGTACAGCTTCTCTTTTGTGTCTGGGAAACATTATCTAACAGCAGCTGTCCTGTCCCCTGGCTCTTACATTTTTTTTTCTACCCCCTCTTCAATGATGTTCTCTGAACCTTAGGTGTAGGGGTTGCATTTTAGATGTATCAGCTGGTCCTACACACCCCATAGTCACCCTTTCTGTGAATTTTGGACTTCGGTGGGTGGGCGGTGAGAGCTACCTTTCTCTTTGGATTTTAGCATAAATTTTAAGACTATAGTTAGAAATTTTATTGATTCAAGAAAATGCAGGTAGGGTGTTTTCCTCTAGGGTATAAGGCATCTCTAGCCACAGGCATTAGGCTATATTTACAGTCCCAGCCATGAATTCCCTTTCACTAAGTAGGACCTAAGTCCAATCAGACAGTTGTTGGTTACTCCAAGGTTAAAGTGTCATCATTACACCATACTAATAACTTTCTGGACAAGTCAATGTTAAGTTTCATATCATTTATAATTAGGTAGGACTATTGACTAATTTTTTCTCTCTTGGCAGTGTACATAACATTTTCCAGTACTGTGAGAGCTGGTCCTAAGGCAGAAGGTTTCCAGGTCAGTTTCAGTTTGGTCACTCTGAGTTCTATGTCCAAAGTGTATGATGTCTTCAACCATAGGGTCTTACCTTCAAGTTCTGGGAAGCAACAAAAGGCAATAGCAATAACCTATTTTTTGAGGAGTCTCTTTGACTAACCCAACAAATAACAGGAAAGGAGACTTTCCATGCCTTGAATTTGGAGGCTTTGTTAGATATTCTACAATTCTTGGAGGAAACATTATCACTCTATGTTACATAACTCCATTTGAAACATACAGATAAATAAATATATTTTATATGTGCATTATTAAATATACTTATAAAATATGTCTCCCTGTGTTTTCTCAAACATCCTTGGTATTTCTCTCTCCTTCTTCCCTCTCTCTATATATTATCCTCCCTCCTTGCCTTTTAAGACCTCCAACTTATTTTCCATTTTCACTTGATAACACCTGTGTCCTACTATCTCTCTCTCTAGAGTTTATTTTCCCTATATCCTCATAGTCCCTTTCTACTTTCCTGACTTCAGTTCCTACAAAGGTTACATACTCAATTCCAAAGAGTTGGAGCTAGGATTCACAAATAAGAGAAAACATGTGGTGTCTGGGTCTGGGTTACCTCACTCACTATTCTCAGTATAGTTTTCCAGTTCTTTCCATTTACATGCGAATTTCATGATTTCATTTTTCTTTATAGCTGAATAACATTCCACTGTGTATATGTACCACATCTTCATTATCTATTCATTAACTAAATTTAGGTTGTTTCAATTTCCTAGCTGTATGAAAAGAGTAGTGCTGAACATGGTTGAGCAAGAATCTTTGTAGCAGGATATCAAGACCTCTGGGTACATGCCAAGGAATGGTGTAGTTGGCTCATAGGGTGCATCCACTTTTAGGTTTTTGAGAATTCTCCACACTGATTTCCATAGTGGTGGTAGCAGTTTGCAGTCCAATCACTTGTTAATGAGGGTTCCCCTTTCTCCCATATCCTTGTCAGCATTTGTGGTCATGTGTTTTCTTGATCTTAGCCATTCTGACTGGTGCAAGATGAAATCTTACAGTAGTTTTAATTAATTTTCATTTGCCTGGTGGATAAGGATGTTGAACACTTTTAAAGATATTTCTTAGCCATTTTCATTTCTTCTTTGGAGACTCCTCTGTTCATATTTGTAGCCAATCTTTAATTATGTTGTTTTTGGTTTTTCAGTTCTTTACATATTATGGATATTAATCATATCCATATTGGATATCAGATATATTAGCTAAACATTATTTAGATTAAGTTTTGTAAATGGTACAGCTGAATGGCAAAGTTAATAGATGATAGATAAATAAGTGCTAGATGATAGATACATGATAAATGATAAATCGATGATAGATAGATGATAGGTGATAGGGACAAATAGAAATATGAAAAATGCTGACATTTTCTTAATTAACAAAGCAAATGTTCAAGCCAACTCTCGACTATCCATGGGTATAATGTGACTTTACAATTTTTTACATTTCTGTTCATGTCATTGCTGTTCATAAGCCAGAAATTCAGAAGCCAAGTGGTACTGGAAGCATAAGTACTCAGATGTGACTGTTACAGTCACTACTGAGAGTCATAGTAGCAGAAAGGGCTATTTCTCTCTTGGTAAATATGGAAAAGACTTGCATCCAGAAGCCAGTATTCCACCATGCTATATTTAATAATGCAACAAGTTTAATGGCATTCCCTTATTTATTTATTACACTGATATTCAAGAGAGTTAGCTCATTAGTTAAGAGTGTTGACTACTTTTCCAGAGTACCTGGGTTCAGTTCCCAACACCAACATGGTGACTAACAGCCATTCCAAAATCCAGTTCTAGGGAATTCAATACCATCTTCTGACCTCCACAAGTATTGCACACATGGATAAACTTAGATATAACAGGTAAAGCACCCAATTACATAAAATAAAAGTAAAATAATTAAAATGAAACATCAACATATTAAAGGAAAATGAGGCAAGAATGAATAATACAACTGAAAAATAAACATTTGCAACATAGAAATAAGAAGTCTGAGCCAGGCATGGTGACACACAGCTTTAATACCAGCACTCAGGAGGCAGAGGCAGGTGGATCTCTGAAATTGAAGGCAACCTGGGACATAGTGAGTTCTAGGACAGCTCGGACTACAGGGAGAAACTGTCTCAAAAAAACAAAAAAGGGAACTAGAAACCCTACAAAGAAAGTAAAGTGAATATTAAGTAGAAGAGATTAAAATGTCTAAAATATCTGAAAATTCTTATTTTTTGGCAGGTTTAAGAATAAATTGCCATAATAAGATAAATTATCGGTAAATTTAAATCAACATATCTCATGAAATCTGAAACATAGAGATAAACCTAAATAATAAAAGAAAGAAAACAATGAGCACCAAACAATTTTCTCTACATGCTGATACTATTTATAACACTCATATTTTTTTCTTTAAAAAATAGTGACTCTGATACATGAGAATATGAGAGAGGGGAAGAACAAAAAGAACATTCCATTAATTTTTTTTCTCTCAAAGGTAAATTCCTTAAATCACTCTATTTTTAATTCATAGTATGTATGGGTCTAGAGATACAGAAGTTTGTAAATAGGGTCAGGAGGAAGGCAGTGACAGAGAGGTAAGCTCTCAGTCTTCATGCATATTGCCTTCAGGTGAAGAAATAAAATACTCTTCCTCCTTCTGTGTGTGTGTGTGTGTGTGTGTGTGTGTGTGTATGCATGTGTGTGTGTGTGTGTGTGTGTGTGTGTATGTGATGATTTTAAAATCAAGCCTTTAGCAAAGATACAATGATGCAGGGCAATGGAATATTTTAAATGCTATGGTTTGGAAATGCTACTTGGCAGGTTGATCTTTGAGCCGATCCTTGAAGAAATGAAGTGATGTGTCACGAGAATAAATTCTTTGAATGTGTTCTCAAAGGGTACTAGGTGGAATGGCAGGGAATTGGAGTCATGCATACTGTGCTTAAGGAACAAGGAGCCCAGTCTGACTCTGGTGTAAGGACCAAGTGAAAGCATAACACAAAGAATATCCAAGAGGGACATTAGAGAAAATCATAGCCTTTCCAACTGATGTGATTATCAAGCAACTTTCTGCTCTTATATAAAAAAGGAAAATGAAAAGTTAGGAACAGGAACACCTCAGAAGCAATTGTCCAGTCAAGCAAAGACCAAGGCAGGTGAGGATGTAACTGCTGGTGGTAATGGCATTAAATTGGATTTGGATATAATTTTAAGGTAGTACTGAGAGTACCTAAGACTGTTTGTGAGATAAGACAGTGGTAAGGAAGTTACATGAGAAACTTGAGGTTAGGCTGTGGAAGACATAATGAAAACTGATCTTCATTGTGTTATGAATGTCATTCATTGGCAAGGATTAAGTAAAAATGTTTTGGGGAAAAAAGCCAAAAAAAATGATGTTGAAACAATCAATAATGTTGACCATGAGTGGAGAAAATAAAAGGGAATACTCAAAGATGTGTGATATATTTGTTATTCTTTGTTGAGATTATGGATTATTCACTGAACTGTCTGATATTTTTATCTTATTGAACTCTAAGGTCCACCTATTTCATCTTTATTTAATGTACAAGACAGTTAGATGTATATTTTTATTTTTATTATATATTTTTATTGGTTTTTTTAAATATCATACATTTCCCATTCAAATCCAGACCCCCTCCCCTATCCATGTCTCCTCCCCACTGAACCCTATACACTCTGCCATGCATGCTGAGTCTTATTCATTCAGGTGTTTGTACCCAAATGTCCTTCAGTGTAAATGCATCCATTGGAGTGTAGTCAGCCCCACCAGTGGTTATATGTAAGTCATAATGTCCCTCACCCAGCAGCAATCAGTCTCAAATAGTTCTCAATCTAGTGCTGGCCTGCCACCAATTTCTTACCTCCTCTTTGGGCCCTTGTTTAATTGAGCTGACATGGGCCCCCGTGCTCCACACCACCACTGCCACAGGCTCACACTAGAAACCCTTCAGTTGCCTGGGAGCTTCCACCTCCCTGTGTTCATGAACTATCCCTAGCTCCTACAATCTCTCTTTTACAATAGTACCTGGGCTGGGGGTGGGTGAGATTCCATATGGGAGTACCATCCTACACTCTACAGTCTCATACTCTCTAAAACTTGGCCAGTTGTGGCCTTCTGTGTGCATCACACTCTGATGTACAAGGAGGCCTCACTGCTGAGAGCTGAGGGATGCATTAGCCCTCTCTCTACCCCTTGTTCCTTTATGTTCCATGAGCCTTAGTTGTAGAAATTCAACTGCAGATGTGTCACCTAGTACTGGGCATCTCCCAGGCATATGTTCTCTGTGCCTGACCAGATGCACAACTCTGCAGTAGCCTCCATCTGTTGCAAAAAGAAGCTTCCTTGAGTTCTGTATGGCATGCTTGACACTCTAAGGGAGGGCTCTTCTATCTAGTACTGCATTCCCTGCCAAGCAGCTCCCAGGTATACACATGCATTAATGTACAGACACTCTATGTGCATTTCTAGGGCATCACTTTTCCTCTAGGTTTCCTAGCCCCCAAGATTCACTCATTTCCACTCTTTTTTCTCCCATCTGGCTTCCCTCCTCCCTCCCTCCCTAGTCACAGAGCCCCCATTATCCACACTCTCCTCCCAATACCTCCCGACTCCCACCATCTTTCTTCTCCTGACTTCCCTCCCTCCCCCAACACCATGATCCCTTGCATGTCTCCCCCCCCATTACTCCCACTTTTTCCACCTCACTCAGGTAACATCTGTTCCATACTATTCCCCTTTCAGGCTGTTTCTTTTCCTTTACCTCCATGCATCTTTTCCCTTTACCAGGTTCCTGGTGTTACATCAGAACTTATATACTCACATATAAAGGATTGGTGCTACAACCCACAAATGAGGGAGAACATACATCTCTTGCTTTTCTGCTTTTGTGTTACTTCACTTAGTTTAACATTCTCTAGCTCAATCCATTTATATGCAAATTTCATAATTTCATCTTTTCTTACTGCTCAGTAGAACTCCATTGAGTAGATGTACTACATTTTCTTTAACCATCAGTTGAGGGACATTTAGGTTGTTTCCATTTCTTAGCTATTGTGAATAGAGGAGCAATGAACAAGGATATATAGGTATCTCTACTATGAGATACTCTCTGGCATGAGTCCTTTGGATATATGCCAAGGAGTGGTGTCTCCTGATTGACTGGTTCCTCCAATGGGCGGGGCCTGACACAAGGGGAAAGTAGGAAGGGAAGCTGGGATCTATCTTGGGATGGAAGCCAGGAGCCACCAGTGGAGCGTGAAGGTGTAGGAAACTCGCAGCCAGTGCAGCAACTCAAAGACAAAATGGACTGATTCCCTATGGACCTGGGGCAAGAACACTGGCCCTGGAGGCATGAGCGAATGCTAGTGGGGGACTATGGATGTGGCATGGTCTGATAAGGTGGGTTCTGAGTCCCTGTGGTTCAGGGTTAGGCACTTGGTACTCATTCCTTTGTAAGTAAATACACATAAAATATATTATATACTTTGTCTAATCACACAGGAGACCCAGAGAGAATTTGGGCCACGGGATTGGTGTAGCTGGCAGGATATGACAAAACTGAGAATGAGTTTTAGTAGAGCAATAGTGATGGCACTGATGTGGTTTTTGCAATGGGTTACTAAAAAGAGGACCACCATGCAGAAGTGTGGGCCACAGCTTTGTTGTAAATGTGGGGATATGTTGTGGGTATATGAAGATTTGTTAAAAGTTACCCAAAAGTTAGAAGATCTTTTATCTGCTCTGGACCCAAAGGGAGCTCCCAGAAAAATAGAGCAGCCACTTTGCATGACAAAAGATGTGCCCCAGGGGGGGAAAGCTGAAAAGGGACCCAGGCTCAGAGCTGGAGACAGAGGAAAGGCAGGACACTTTGACTTGTGTAAAGTTCAAGGACCCAGAGAAAAAGACAGTCAATAGTAAAAAGGAAGAAAAAGCTAACTGTACTACAGCTAGGAAATATTCTATGCTGGAAGTGCTAAAGCTAGGAAAAACTTTCAAGTAAGCAAGCAGAGAGCACCTGGCCACATGGCTTATGAAAGTATGAGACATGGGAGCAAATGATGTCAGTCTAAGTCCTTCAGAAGCTTCACTGCTGAGTTATATAACCACCCATCCATCCTTATGATATAGGGTCTTCAACCTAGGCCAATGCAGCGGGGAGCAGTCCTTAATGGGGTAGCTGGCTGAAGGCATTAAAGATACATGGTTGTCACCAAGGGAGACTAACATTAGCAGGGGCTGGAGGAAAAAAAGGAGGGGCAGGTATTACTGAGAGAACTAGGTGTGAGAAAAGAAATATTTGATGTCCAGTTCACTGGGCCAGATAAGACTGGGTGGGGACCTAAAGGCCCTACCTTGCAGAGGTCTGAGAGGAAGTTACTGGGGCATGGTCTGACTTGTTTTAAAAGTCTGAAGGATACTTCCTCACTGCTGAGGAGTGCATGATCCTTAAGATACACCCTCAGGGGGTAGGGGGGATTTCTAGGTGCTTTTATAAGCTCTGTAATACCTGTAATAAATGAGTCCCTGCTTGAATAGGCTCCCCGTTGTGCCTGAGTGTTCCCAGTACTGGGGGTGGCGAGGGCTGGCGAATGGCACGTTTACTCATCCCCAATCATCACTGTGTGGGGGTCGCTGGTTCGAACCCTCAGCAAGACTGTGTTCACCAGAGATATGAAAGAAAGCTTAATTTAACTGGGGCCTCAAGAATGGTATGGGGCTTTAATGGCTTTACTAAGCCCTTTTATGGGACAGAAACTTTGTAAAGTGAGAGAGGCTTTGGCAAATCTAAATGATTCTGACCAGCATGTAAAACGTGTCTGTGAAATAACAAAACATCCTATAAGAGATATAAAAAAAGACCAGATAGAGGAAATGGTCCACTTGGGTTACTTGAAGACAAATGTGGCAAGACTTATGTCAAGCCCAAATCCCCAGAGAAAAAATTGATAGAAAACCAAATTTGGTACTAAGGCATTTCTAGAAGTTTTTAAAACCAGAAGAACAGTTTACAAAACACATTCAAAGGATAACAACTGTACAAGGGGCAGTTAAGAATCACCAATGATTAAATAAGATGCATTTCTCTTCTGATAAAGGCTATACTGGGGGTGGAAGCAGTTTTCCCCACCAAGTTCTCACCCAGCAACCTGGTATGGTCAATGGGAAGATGACAGATGTGGCTACAGTCAGGAGGCAGAACCAGAGCCTGTCTGACTTAGGGAACCAACAAGTGCAGTGGGAACAGGAGAAACCCCCTGCATCCTTAGCCCAGTGCAGGGTCAGGCAACTGGAGCCAACACCTGTAAGTGTATCAAGAATAAAAGAATCCAAAGGGATAACTAAAAATGGTAATGAGCTAACCAATTTAAAGCCTCATACTTGTGCTCTGATACCTAACGAGGATCTATGGTGAAAACAGTTAATACGAATGAACAAAATCTTTCCGAGCTTTATGAGACCTTGTCTATGAGTGATTTAATAGTTAATGTTAAAAGTCCTTCAAATGTTTTACAGATGTAAAACCCTTTTGAAAGATACCTGAAGAAGCACAGGTCAGCTATAGACAACTGTTAAGAAAATCTACAGTACCAGGGGTGGGTTGCCCCTCTACGAGCTGTTGGTCAGAGAGAGACCCTTGAGGTCCTCCAATTCACCAAGGCTATTGTCATTAATGTCAGTTGTACACTAGAAAGTTCGATAAGGCCATGCTGCTGAGGACACTGTATGTTGTGAGCATGGAAGAAGAAAAAGAGATGAAACTGAGACTAAGGCAAAAAAAAAAAAAAATCAACTCTGTCCCACTGGATGGATGATGTTCATATTTCCAGAAGGCTCTATACAGATGGTTGGGGAAGAAAGGATCCCCTATAATGATGGACCCCTTGTGCTGCACACTATGGACATGCCAAGCAATACCTGCAAGTGCAATAATGGCTTGACCGCATATGTACAACTGACAAATTTCTAATTGGATAAGGCCTGCTCCTAGGGGTGGAACACACATCTGGTGCTGTAGATCAGGCCAATGCCTTTTTTCATGAAAGGCTACAGGCCCTAATGGAGAAGCCATCATAAGTATATTGCTTAATGAGTATAGTACACCTACTGGGATATTGTCTAAGCATTTGTATTTATATTCATGTTTGTTTAAATGTGTCTACTTCCTTCCATTTGTCTTTATAGTAGGAAAAAACACCACTGAGATAGCTCAGTAAACACGGCCTAAAGATGACTAATGGGGAAGCCCAAAAAGCCACTTTTTCACCATGATACAAGAGAGATCACCCTACTTCTATCACCCCCTCCAAGGCACAGGGACTTTAATGAAAGATTGACGAAAAGATTGTAAGAGCGGAGGAAAGGGGTGGAGTATCTCCTGATTGGCTGGTTCCTCCAATGGGCTGGGCCTGACATGAGGGGGAAGTAGGAAGGGAAGCTGAGAGCCATCTTGGGACAGAAGCCAGGAGCCGCCGGATAGAGAGTGATGGTGTAGGAAACTCGCAGCCAGCGCAGCAACTCAAAGACAAAACGGACTGACTCCCTATGTATCTGGAGCAAGGTTTCTGGCCCCAGAGGCATGAGCGAATTCTAGTGGGGTTATGGGAGTGGCATGTTCTGATAAGGCAGGTTCTGAGGCATGGTGTGGGTCTAGGCACTGGGTACTCATTCCTTTGTAAGTTAATAAATACACATAAAATATATTATATGCTTTGTCTAATCATGCAGGAGACCCAGAGAGAATTCAGGCCACAAGTGATATCACTGGATCATATGGTAGGTTCATTTTTAGTTTTCTGAGGGTTGTCCACACTGCTTTCCACAGTGGTTGCATGAGTTTGATTTCCCACCAGCTGTGAATGAGTGTTCCTCCTTCTTCATGTCCTCTTCAGCATTTGGAGTCTTTTGTTCTCTTGATCTTTGCCAACCTGATGGGGTAAGATGGAATTTAAAGTGGTTTTTATCTGCATTTCTCTAATTACTAAGGATGCTGAGTAATTTTTAAGGTTCTTCTTAGCCATCTTTATTTCTTTGTTTGAGAACTCTCTTAGTGTTTAGTTCTGTCATCCAACTTTTTACTGGGTTGTTTATTTTCTTCTTTCTTTCTTTTTCGAGTTCTTTGTATATTCTGGATATTAATCCTTTATTTTGTAGCTGGTGAAGATTTTCTCCCATTCAGTGGGTTTCATATTAACTTCCTTATTTGTTTCTTTTGCTGTACAGAAACTTTGTAATTTAATGAGGTCCTATAAGGGACTAATGAGGTCCATTAGTGCCTGAGCAACTGCTGTTTGATTTAGAAAGTTCTTTTTTATGCCTATATCTTGGAAGGTGCTGCCTGTGTTTTCTACTAGCAGTTTCTGAGTCTCTGGTTTTATTTCGAGGTTATTGATCCATTTGGAGTTGATTTTTGTTCAGGGTGAAGGAAAAAGGCCAAGCTTCATTCTCCTGCAGGTGGCAATCCAGTTTTGCCAGCACCACTTGTTGAAGATGCTGTCTTTTGACCATTGTATGTCCTTAGCACATTTGTCGAATATCAAGTGGCTAAAATTATTAGAACTCATGGTTTTCTGTTGTGTTCCATTTTTCTATGTGTCTATTTTTGCCAATACCATGCTGTTTTATGACTCTGTAATATAATTTGAGATGTGGTATGGTGCTCCCCCAGCATTGTTCTTTTTGCCTAATGTTATTTTGGCTATCCTGGGTCTTTTGTGATTTCATATGAATTTTAGAATGATTTTGTCAAGCTCTGTGAAGAATGTCATGGGTATTTTGATTGAGATTGCATTGAATACATAAATTGCTTTTGATAAGATGGCATTTTTCAAAGTATTGATTTTACCAATCCATGAGCATGGTACGTCTTTTCATCTCCTAGTGTCTTCCTCTAGCTCTTTCTTTAGAGTTTTGAAAATTTAATTGTAGAGCTCTTTAATGTCTTTGGTTAGGTTTATTCCTAAATATTTTATTTTTTAAGGCTTTTGATAATTGGAGGGTTTCCTTGAGTACTTTTTCTGATTGCTTATGATTGGTATTTAGAAAGACTATTGATTTTTGTAAGTAGGTTTTGTATCCTTCCACCTTGCTGAAAGTATTAGTCAATTCTAATAGTTTTCTTGTGGAATTTTTGGGATCTCTTATGTATAATATCATATCATGTGCAAATAGAGATAATTTAACCTCTTCTTTTCCAATTGGTACTCCTTTAATTTCCTTTCTTGTCTCATTGCTCTTGCAAGAGCTTCAAGCACTATGTTGAAAAGAAGTGGAGATAGTACAAAGCCCTGTCTGGTTCCTTATTTTAATGGGAATGCATTTATGATGATGTTGCCTATGGATTTGTTGTGTATGCTTTAATTATGTTGAGGCATTTCCCTTCCAGACTAATTTTTTCTAGGACTTACAACATGAATGTATGTTGTATTTTGTCAAATGACTTTTCTGCATATATTGAGATGATCATGGTGTTTTTGTCATTAAGTCTATTTACATGTTTTATTACATTTATTAACACATATTTTGAACCATCCCTCTTTGCTTGAATAAACCTGACTTGATCATGGGGCATGATCTTTTTGATGTGTGTCTGTATGCAGTTTGCAAGTATTTTGTTGAGTATCTTTGCATCTATGTTCATTAAGGATATGGGTCTAAAGCTTTCTTTCTTGTTGAATCTTTATCTAGTTTTGGTATTAGAGTGATACTGGCATCATAGAAGGAGTTTGGGAGTTCTCCCTCTCATTCTAACTTTTTGAATAATTTAAGCACTATTGGTTGTAGATTTTCTTTGAATGTCTGGTAGAATTATGATGTGAATCCATCTGGGCCTGGGCTTTTTTAAGTTGAGAGATTTTTGAACAACTGTTTCAATTTCCTTATTTGTTATATGTCTGTTTAGGCTGTTGAGCTCTTCTTGGTTTAACTTTGGTGGTGATCATGATTTTAGAAATTCTTCCATTTCTTTTACATTTGCAAATTAAATGGTGCATATATTTTTAAAGTATTCCCTTACAACGTTTTGGATTTTTGGTGTCTGTTGTGGTGTTTCCCCTTTCATCTCTGATTTTTTTTTTTTATTTAGATTTGCTCTTTCTTTCTTTTTGGTTAACTGAGCTAAGGGTCTGACTATCTTGTTTCACCTTTCAAAGAACCAGCTGTTAGATTCATTGATTTTTTTTTTTTTTGCATTGTTTTCTTTGTTTCAATTTCATTAATTTCTGCTCTGATTTTTATTATTTCTTCTCTCCTACTAGGTTTGGGGTTGCCTTTCCATGGTCTTTAGTTGTACTGTCAGGTTATTTACACATGGTTGTCCTGATTTTTTAATGTAGTTACTAAGAGCTATAAACTTCCTTCTTAGGACTGCTTTTTAGGGTGTCTGAAAGGTTTTGTTGTGTTGTGTTCTCATTTTCATTTTGTTCCTGAAATGCTATTATTTCTTTCTTAATTTCTTCTTTCACTCATTCATGATTCAGGAGTGTGCTGTTTAATCTCCATGAGTTCGTGCATTTACTAGAGCTTCTTCTGCTGTTGATTATAAGCTTTATTTGACTGTGGTATGATAGAAGGCATGGAATTATTTCAATTGTTTTGTATTTATTTAGTTTTGTTTTGTGCCCCCAAATGTGATAAATTTTAGAATAACTTACATGAGCTGCTGAATAGTAAGTATATTCTATTGTAGTTCAGTGGAACGTTCTGTATATATCTGTTAGGTCCATTTCATGTAATTTGTCATTTAATTCAGATATCTCTTTATTATTTGTCCAGTTGACCTGTCTATTGAAGAAAATGGAGTATTAAAGCCACCCACTAGCACTGAGTTTGTGTCAATCTCTTTCTTATAGTCCTGGACTACTGATTTTATGACATCAGGTGCTCCAGAGTTTGGTTCATAAATGTTCATGATTGTAAAATCTTCTTGGTGAATTGTGCCTTTGATTAGAATGAAGTAATCCTTCTTATCTCATCTGTTGAGTTTTAAATTGAAGTCTATTTCGTCAGGCACTAAAATTGCAATACCTGCTTGCTTCTTAGGGCCATTTGCTTGGAGTATTTTTTTTTCCATCCTTTCACCATAAGATAGTGTCTATCCTTGAAGGTGAGATGAGTTTCTTGAAGACAAAAGAAAGATGGGTTTCCTTTCTTCATCTAGTGGGACTGTCTGTGTCTTTTGACAAAGGTAGTGTTATTATTGAAAGGTGTATATTGTACACTGTCAGTTTCATTTCATAGTGTTCCTGTCCTATTTTGTGTTTTCTTTGTTACACCTTTATTTTCTTTCTGTAGTCTCTTGGGAATTCTCATTCCTTTCTTTGATCCTTTGCATTGCATAAAGTATTCTCTGTAGTGCTGGTTTGGAAGGCATGAATTCTTTCAGACTATTTGTGTTATGATAAATTTTCTGTTCCATGCTCTTCTGGTTTTCATAGTTTGCATTGAAAAGTCAGTTGTAATTCTGATTGGTTTTCATTTATATGGAACTTGTTTTTCTCTAGCGGCTCTCAGTACCTTCTCTTTGTTCTGTACGTTTAATGTTTTTACTATGATATGTCGTGGGGACTTTCTGTTCTGATCATATCTTAATGGTGCTCTTTGTGCTTCTTGGATCTCTATAAGTGTATCTTTCCTTGATTTAGGGGAAGTTTTCTTCTATAATCCTATCGAAGATCTGTTCGATGCCATTGATTTGAGTTTCTTCTCCTTCCTATATGCATATAATACATAGATTTGGTCATTTCACATTGTCCCACATTTCCTGAGTATTCCATTCCTGTGTTTTTTTTTTTGAATTTTGCGTAGTCTTTACTTAAGGAATCCAGATCTTCAACTTTATCCTCCAGTATTGATATTCTGTTTTCCATTTCATTCATTCTTCTTGTGAGACTTTCTCTTCTTTTTTTCTAATTGTTTATTGAGTTTTTAAGTCCCCTGTTCATCTCCATTTGGGTTTTCTTCAATATTTATATCTCTTTAGTGAATTCACTTTTCAGGTTATGAATTGCTTTTGATATTTCATTAAGCTGCACATTTTTATATTCTTGGGCTTCTGTCAAATGTTTATGCCTTCTCCTTTGAGTTCTTTGAGTTGTTTGTCTGTTTTCTTGAAGGTCTTTGATCATGTTTATCATTTTTCTTTTAAATTCTGCATCCTGGGGTTCTACAGATTGGTTCTCAATGCTGTGCACTCCTGTAGGCCCCATGGGTTTTGTTGGGGACACATTTTCCTGGTGTTTCATATTGTTTGTGTTGCTTTGCCATTTGGGCATATGCATATTCTTTGTCAGTTATGTGTTCAACAGGAACTTCTGTTCTGTTTTTGTTTAATTTAATTTTGGGTCTGTTAATATTGTTTATGTAGATTAGTTACTTTCTATTTAGATATGGAAGACAAATTGGTGGGTATTTCAAGTTCTTTCTGTGTAGTAGAATGGTCAGAGTTCTGACTGAGAAGATCTGTTTGCCTGATGGGGATGCTGGGAAGTTGGCCATGAGGGGACTGCCTGGGGGTGGGTACTGAGGGATCTATGGTAGGGTGTTTAGTTAATCAAGTTTAGGAAGCTAGTCCTGGGACCTCAGGTGAAGAATTGGAGACTGCATGTGACAGAAGCCAGCAGAGGAGGTAGATGAGAGAAATAGGGTAGGGAGACAATGAGTTTGATCTGATTTATCAGAGTCCTGGCTGAGCAGGTCTGTCTGACTGATTTAGAGTCTGGGAATTTGGTGGTGAGATTATGACTTTGGTGAGGACTTTGGGAAGGGTGTTTAGTTAATGTGATTTTTGAAGTTCATCCTAGGACCTGAGGTGGAGGAATGGAGCTTGCCTCTGAGAGAGGCTGACAGGGGACAGGGTGGAGGTAAATGAGAGAAATGGGATACCTTGTCTCCTGAGGTGAAGGAATTGGAGCCCACCTGTGAGAGAGGCTAACGGGATGGGGTGGGGGTGGATGAATGAAATGGGGAAGAGAGGCAGAGAGCTGGAACTGACTTACCAGAGTCCTGGCTGAGGAGATCTGTCTGCCTGATTCAGAGCAGAGGCTGGGAAGTGGTGGTGAGGGGACCACCTGGGTGAGGACTTAGGAATCAGAGTCTTGGCTGAGCAGGTCTGTCTGCCTGATCCAAAGGCTGAGAATTTGGCAATGAGGGGATTGCCTGGGTGGGGACATAAGGATCTATGGTAACATGTTTAGTTAATCTGGTTTGGGATGCTAGTCTTGGGACTTGAGGTGAAGGAATTGGAGCCCAATTCAGAGGGTGGCAGGGGACTGGTTTGGTGTCAATGAGAGAAAATCAATTTCTGATTCTTGTGTGAGACTCAAGCCATCCTTTTTTGAGTTTAGGTCTGTTTATATTTGTGTTTTTCATATTGGGTATGTAAAGTGGGTTGGCCTAGGCTTCATGCCCTCTCTTTTAATTTTATATTGGAGGGACCTGATAGCTTTAGTCCAGCTGTTCAGGAGTTCCCACAGAGGCCCAGGTCAGTTGAGGATCAGAGAGGATCAGACGCTCTCAGGCATCCTCCTAAGGTCTGGGTCCCTCTAGTCAGCAGACACAGTACAATCTGGGAGGCTTACTAGGTAAAGGTAGGATTCAGGGACTCTTAGACAGCCAGGGGAGGAGGCTGTTCTCTGGAATCCCAAGCAGGTTGGAAGTGGAGACAGCCAGGGAAGAATGCTGGTCTCAGGTGTGAAAAGGCAAATTGGGGGTGGGGGAAGAATGTGAGGTCTCTAGGGAAGTAGACTGAAAAATTGGGTTTGCCTGAGAGAAAAGGATCAGGCAGCAATGGGGGGATCTGGGCCAAGAGGGTCGTCTAGAGATCTGGGGTGCCAAGAGAAGAAGTGGGCTTGTGCCCAGGGTTAGAAGGAGAAAGGGATGTGGAAGCTGGGAGATTAAATCAGATTGTGGGAGTCAAGGTGCAGTGGGAGGGGGTCAAAGTTACCAGGGAAAGAGGCTGGCCTCAGGGATCCAAGGCAGGTTGGATCCAAAGGGGTGAGGACAGCCAGGAAAGAAGGCTGGTCTCAGGCGAGCTCAAAGGCAAGTTGGGTGTGGGGGCAGGTTGTGAGGTCCCTAGGGAAGTAGACTGAAGAGGGGTTGGTCTGGGTATAATGGATCAGGAAGCAGTGGGGGTATCTGTGCCAAGAGGGTAGTCTAGAGGTTTGGGGTGTCAAGAGAAGTGGGCTTGTGCCCTCAGGTAGGACAATGGCATGTTGACAGATATTTAGCAGTTACATCTTGTAGGTATAATATTCACATTTTAAGACAAAATTTAAGATACCACAATGCAAAGTGTGCAATTTAATGATTTTTGTCACACACACACACACACACACACACACACACACACACAAACACACACACAGTTATATATTTAACAGTACATTTGGGGGCAATTGTAGACTGCATATGACCATGGTCTAATAAACTTATATTGGAGCTGAAGAACTCCTTGTTCTGTGGTCTAATGATGTGGAAGCAATCACTTGTCACACAACACATGTCCCACTGATGCTGGACTAAGCACCTTTCTGCTCTTCCAGTCATATAAAATCATAGAAAATATGAATATGTGCATAACACTACTTGACAATGATAATAAACTACATAACTATTTAACATATTTACTTTACACATACGCTGTACTTTCTATTGTTACTTTGGAGTATACTACAGTTTTTTAAAAAGTTAATGGAAAATAGCATGCTGTGTAATGCTGGCAGCAATTTCTATATTTCATGTTTACTACATCTCATGATTTCATCCAGAGACCATAATATCATATGATTACCCTGCACCATCTAGGTTTGTGTCTGTCCCCTTTGATGTTTCTCCAGTGACAACTCACCTAAGGACAAATTTCTTAGAATGACTAAAATAAACTTACGTCTTAAACGACGTAAAATAAACTAAGAAAGATCCTACAAGTGTCTCCAGTTAGTTCCAACTCTGGAATGCCCTTCGTTAGTCTGAATTTAATACTCTGTGTCAGGATTGTCTCAAGGCAGTTTGTTAAGCTTCTTCCAAACAACATATTTTTGATCATCTCCTGTATTGTTTTGCATATCCATTGCTTGCCCATGATCCTGTGGTTGGAATTCTGGTTATTTCCAGGCTGAAAAAAATAAAGCTGTAATAGAGATTCTTACAAAATTTCTTGATTTTAATTCATTTTTAATGATGACTCCCTTATAAAAAGCAAGAAATTAAAAAACACGACTCTCACAAAATATGGAGCTAACAAAATGAGGCTATAAAATATCTCATAAAGCTTAAATTATTAAGAGAAGATTTCTGCTGCTTTCCAGTGACCAAGAATTATCCTAAAAGAGGAAAGCAGTGAAGAAAATACATCTACCTGAGATTTTAAAGAAAGAAAAATGTTCTTTCAAGTGCTTGGAAGCACTAGCCAGCATCACGCTGATTTGAGATTGCACCTGCTGTTATTTGGGTGTTCTGAATTCTTGGGATTTGGGTTTTAAGTTTCAAGTGCTCAGGATCACTTGTCTGTCCATACACACAACAAAAGGAAAAGAAGATCTTTGGTGGAATGAGTTTTAGTTTAATGCTTCAAATTACATCGGACAATATCTTAAGGATCACATGTTCTATGTCGCATGCCACTCACACATGTACACATGCAGGACACACAGGACACAATACACTCTCAATAGGAGCTGACAGAAGAACAAAATTGAAAAATTAATCTCATAAAGCTTGAAGATATCAGAATTATCAAAGACCACAAAAGGTTCATGTAGTGCTATTTAAGAAATAAAAGCGGGCGTTGGATACATGAAGAAGAAATAAGGTAACAGCAACAAAATGAGACAGATTTCAAAAAGACCTAAATTTAGTATTGAAAACTGAAAATAGTACAATAATTAAAATCAAATCACAGCATATATATTTTATAAATCAGGCACAGTTGAAAAGGAAACTATAAATAGGAAATAAATAATAAGGAGAAGAAGCAGAATGGAAGAAGTTAAGGAAATGGAAAATTTGAGAGAAATGTTAATATTTGGATAAAGCAATGAACCTTCCCAACACAAGATTCTTAGCAGTTGACATCATTGTGCACACAGGGAATAGTATGCAAGTTCCATGCATCAAAATTACAAGTCAGTTCATTTTATTCTTAAGCAACATTGTTTACTTGAAATCTAAATTGCGTTCTGTAGATTTACTCCTTTAAATATGCAGCGCAATGTCTTTAGATGTACCATTATCGTAGTTATCTGATTTCAAAAATTGATCCTAAAAACTTTCCTTAGACACTAGAAGTCACTTACTTTTCCACTTCTATATTATGGACTTGCTATTTGGCACATTTCATGTAATTGTAATAACACAACATGCAGCCTTATAAGTGTAGTGTCTTTCATTGAGTGTAATATTTAAAAGATTCACCCTTGATGGCCCATATAGAATTTCTTGCAGTGTGTTACTGTGCTCAGTTAACAGCTAACAGGTAGAAATAATACATTATCTACTCTTCAGTTAAGTGCATTAGTTGTTTTTTGCTGCTGTTTTGTTGTTGTTGTTGTTGTTTTGAGACAGGGTTTCATATATCCCAGACTGATCTCAAACTCTTTGTGTTGTCAAGGATGACCTTGAACTTCAGATTCTCCATCCTACACTTCCTAAATGCTAGGATTTCAGGCTTGTGCTGACACCATATTTTATGTAGTGTGGGAAATTAAACCCAGGGCTGCATTTATGTTAGGTATGTAGTCTACTAGCTGAACTACATCCCCAGCCCAGAAGCGCACATTTTGGGGGTTGTGTCCATTTTGGGGCTACTAGGAACGATAATGCTCTTCATTTTCTCTGTGGGATGCTCTACCATGAAGTCTTCATTACTATCTTTTCTCAGCAGTTTTCAGCAACTGTTCTAAAGTTTTCAGCCTCAAGTACAGCTTGCTCAGATGCTTTGAGCCTTGCCCCAAGTAGTTACATTTAAGACAATGAGATATGAAGGCCTAATCCTAAATTTTGAATAGATTTTAGCAGAATTGCTATAGTAGAATTTAGGTTACATTTAAGTGTATGCAGAATATTCCCTATATTCACAAGCTATTGAAATTACTAATGATAGTATTTGTTCTGGGATAAATTTCTTATTGTCTTTTAATAAAATAAGAAAATAAGATGATATAATTATTATTATATTGCTTCATTTTCTTCCTTAGAACCCATGAAAAATATGGATCAAAAATTGTATTAGGTATGACTATTTCTTAGTGAATCATGCTTGTCATATTTTATACAAATATCCACTTCTGATTTGAGAAGCATGTAATTCTGAGTGATCTTAAGTGACAACAGCATGTAGCCAAGTTGTCTTACCTGAGCAAAGAGAGATGCATAGAATGGGCTACATGCCTCTAAGTGGAGTGCAGTATCCACAAGCCTTTAGCCTATGCTAAGATAGGGCAGCCTTTCTCCCTTGTTTAATGACAATGTGCACAACTCAGGCACAGCTGGTACTGATCAGATCAGAACAAACTCAAAAACTGGCTTCAGTGAAGTAAGGTCAAGGATCAGATATCCTTGGCAAAATTAGTCAAATATTTTTTGTAGAATTACTTACAGATTCAGCACCTTTCAGCCTAAACAGAATTCAAAACGTATTTCAGTGCCTGGTAATGTGCTTTTAAACACAATTGAAAGGTAAATAGTTACATAAACTGTACTGCTGAAAGCATGAGCTATAAGAAGTGGTAATGGAAGGGGAAAATTAAATAGAAGGAAAAAAGTAGCATTTCCAGAAAATAAAATCAACTGCACTAGAAGTTAGCAGAACTCATAGAAACCTCTTTTATAAAAAAGAACATGATCTTCAAAATTAGAGAC
>NW_008340113.1:3559593-3560771 GCF_000622305.1 Nannospalax galili | reverse complement strand
AGAAAAGAAATAGAAATGTTTTAATTTGCTCCCTAAAGCAATAGAAATTTATTGTGTGTGTTTGGAGGTAGATTTATATATTTCACTACCTTGGTGGGTGAGCTGAAGAAAAAAAGAAAAACATTTCTTCCACTTTATGTATGGCCTTTTTGGAATGAGATTCAGGCCATTGGCAAGAAACATTGATTTACTTGGGCAAAAGATTAATCTCAAGCTAACACATCATTCTTACTTAGCTGGGTTGCCAAAGACTCTGCAGCCACATACACCTTGAAACAGAAATTTAATTTTTTGTAAGAAAATTAAATTCATGATAGACACACCTGATGATTTATTGACCAGAGTAATCAAATCTCATTTGTTTGTCTGTGAAATAGGGAAAACATCAAAGTTTGGCTGAGTTTCTAGTGTTTGAACAGGTATGAGATGGTGTGTCCCTGACCAGTAATGATATTTCATTTCTCTGTTTTTCTCTTGCTGCTCACTGAGCTCTTAAGTCACTGCGTTTTCTACTTTGTATCATCTCTCCAAGGGAAAAGACCATCTCTTTTGATTTTGTGTCCCTAATGTTTAGAGCATAGTAGTTGCTCAGTACAGAGAATGAAAACGGGAATCATGATTATGTAAAAGATGCTCTACATATTGGTTGATATGAAGGAATTATTTATATTTCTTTCTTTAAAGCCATATATATTCCTTGGGTATGAAAAAAGTCATCTGGGTTCAGGGGATTGATTGTCTTCAGGGCCATGTAACATCTTTTCATCCTGCAGTATAATTGCAGTAAAATGAACAGAGGCATTTAGACATTCTTGGAGCAGCTCCTGTGTTTAGACTAGACTCATAGAAGAGAGAGGATGAGGGAGCTGGTAGAGGATGAAAAGAGAAGGCCAGTTCTGTTTGTCTTCAGATATTAGCACCATTCATATCATTGCAACTTTGGTCCCAAATTTCATTATTAATCACATGACTTGTTTGAAAGTAACTCCCAGAACTATGCCTAGTTATAGTTACAACCTCTAGTGCTTTAGCCTCCCTGTGTCAGAAAAATAACTACTCGTCTTCACTATGTACAGTCGATGCATTCTTTCTTATTTTTTTTTCCAAAGCACACTGATATTTATTTAGGAATAGAACAGCATTGCATATAGCGTCAGCATATTCAAAATGGGTGAAGC
>NW_008340113.1:3557713-3557938 GCF_000622305.1 Nannospalax galili | reverse complement strand
CATATCTCCCTTCTTAAGGTCTGTTGCCTACTATTCTTCTCCTTCAGGTTATTTCTTTTCCTTTACCTCACTGTTTCCTTACCCTTGTCCTCGTTCCTGCAGTTATGTCTGTTTGATACTTATTTATCAGAGTCTTAATCCTAGGATCCACATATGAGGGAGAACATATGTTGATTTTTTTTCTGAGATTGTGTTACTTCACTTAGTATAACAGATTCTAGTTCC
>NW_008340113.1:3555977-3556353 GCF_000622305.1 Nannospalax galili | reverse complement strand
TTTATTGTACAAGTCCTTCGCTTCCTTGCTTAGATTTATTCCAAGATATTTTTTTTTTTTGTGGCTATTGTGAATGGGAGGGTTTCCGTGTGCTTTTTCTTTGACTGCTTGTCATTGGTATATACAAAAGGGATAGACTTTTGTAGGTTAATTTTGTAACCTGCCACTTTACCGAATGTGTTAATAATTTCTAGGAGTTATCTGGTAGAATTTTTGGTGTCCCTTAGATATAGTATCATATCATCTGCAAAAAGGGATAGTTTGATCTCTTCTTTTCCAATTATTGTTCCTTTAATTTCCTTCTCTTGTCTTATTGCTCTTGCAAGAGTTTCAAGTACTATGTTAAAGAGAAGTGGGGGTAGTGGGGAGCCTTTTC
>NW_008340113.1:3554135-3555147 GCF_000622305.1 Nannospalax galili | reverse complement strand
TCTGTATCTTTCTGGTGTCTGTTGTGATGTTTCCCCTTTCATCTCTGATTTTGTTGATTTGGAGGTGCTCTTTCTTTCTTTTGGTTAATTGGGCTAGCGGTCGGTCAATTTTGTTTATCTTTTCAAAGAACCAGCTGTTGAAATTGTTGATTCTTTGGATTGTTTTCTTTGTTTCAATTTCATTGATTTCTGCCCTGATTTTTGTTATTTCTTCTTGTCTGCAGGGTTTGGGTTTTGTTTGCTGTTGCTTTTCAAGTGTGTTGAGTTGCAGTGTTAAGTCATTTATTTGTGTGCTTTCTCATTTTTCGATGAAGGTACTTAGAGCTATAAACTTCCCTCTAAGAACTGCTTTCAGCATGTCCCAGAGGTTTTGTTGTGTTGTGTTGTCCTTTTCTTTTAATTCCAGGAATACTTTTATTTCTTTCTTAGTTTGTCTTTTGACCCATTCATCATTCAGGAGTGTGTTGTTTAATCTCCATGTTTTCATGTTGTGATTTTGGCTTCTACTGGTGTTGATTGTAAGCTTTATTGCATTGTGGTCTGATAGAACACATGGAATTATTTCAATCTTTTTGTATTTGCTAAGCTTTGTTTTGTGCCCCAGTGTATGGTCGATTTTAGAGAAAGTTCCATTGGGTGCTGAGTAGAAAGTATGTCCTTCGGTGTTTGGGTGGAATACTCGGTAGATCTCTGTTAAGTCCATTTGATATATGGTTTTGTTTAATTCAGATGTCTCTCTGTTAAGTCTCTGGTCTGTTGACCTATCTAATGGAGATAGTGGGGTATTGAAGTCCCCTACTATTAATGAGTTGGGGTTAATTTGGGTCTTAAAGTCTTGTAGTATTGTTTTTATAAAGTTGGGTGCAACAGAGTTTGGTGAATATATGTTCATGATTGTAATATCTTCCTGGTTTATTGTTCCTTTGATTAGAATGAAGTTGCCCTCTTTATCTCTTCTGATTAGTTTTAGTTTAAAGTCTATTTTGTCAGATATTAGAATTGCTACACCTAA
>NW_008340113.1:3539900-3553625 GCF_000622305.1 Nannospalax galili | reverse complement strand
GGGAGTTCCTTTTCTTGTCCTATTTGGTGTTCTATGTGCTTCCTGTAATTGTGTAGGGATGTCTTTCCTTAATTTGGGGAAATTCTCTTCCACAATCCTGTTTAAGATCTGGTTAACACCATTAACCTAAGATTCTTCTCCTCCCTCTGTGCCTATGATATGTAGATTTTATTTTTTCATGGTGTCCCACATCTCCTGCATATTCCATTCCTGTGTTGTTGTGTGATTTCTTATATTTTTCATAGTCTTTGCTTGAGTGGTCCAGTTCGTCCTCTTTATCTTCCACATTGTATAACTGTATTAACTCAATTGTGAACCTAGAAACTTACAGTAACTTGTGAAAGAAATGTACTCTTGCTCTGGAGTGTGTTACTCAATATGTTAAAGCTGTAATGAAATGCTTCTTCTAATCATGTAGTTATTAAAAAATTTTTTAAATGAAATATATTTTTAAAAACAATAAACAAATACACAAAGAAAAGAAATAAGGAAATTGAAGGAAAAAAAAGCGAACATATCTATATTGAGTAGGTAGTTGAAACCAGTCATTGGTTAAATGCAAACCAAAATAACACGTAAGAATCTGTATACAGGAAAGCAGCAACTTGTTGGCCTCCTGCTGGTATGTCACTACAGTTCAAAAGTCAGAAACTCGGAGGCCAAGTGGAACTGAAAACATAAGTACTTACAAATACTGTGAGTTACATCATTACTGGGAGTCACAGTTGCGGAATGGGCCTATTACTTTAGCCCAGAGGCCAGTGTACCACCATGATAGAGGTTTCACAGAAAACTGTTGTTTTGCTGTCAGGGGAGTAAGTGGAGTGTGGATGCCATAGAACGCATGTAGAGTTCTGAGAACAACTTGTGGGAGCTGGCTTTTTCCTTCTACCATATTGGGTCCCTGGGATCAAAGCCAGGTAATCAGCTTGGTGGCAGATGGTTTTATCTATTGAGCCATCTTGGTTGTTATTATCCTCATCTTAGGTATAAGGGGTTTTGTTTGATTTGGTTATCTGGTTTTCTGAGTCTGATTTTTTCTCCCTGTACTCTTTAATGTATTCTCCTTGTCATTGGTTTCCCTTAGTTTGAGTTTGATATCTTTAGGTGTGGAGATCTTGTTTTTCTTTTTCTTTGCTGGTATCCTACTTAATTTCCTAGACCTGGTACTAGTCATTAAATTCAGAATATTTTCATTTTATTTCAAATATTTATTCTTCTTTGTTTAGCTTACTCTGTGTGTTCCAAGTGAGACAGTCTTAGGCCGTTTGAAGTTACCTTCACAGTCCTTTGGTACTCTCTTCTGTTTTTTTCTTTTTTTAATGACTCCTCACTCCAGTTTGAGAAGTTTCTCTGAGCCTGTAACTCCAGCTAATCCAAAGCTTATGTATTTTTCCCTCACTATATTCCATCCAGTGACAGAAGAATTCTTCCTCTCTGCTACTGTGTTTTTAGTTCAGGTATTTCTTTATTCTTCTTCTTAGAGTTTCTGTTTTCTGTTTCCATTCTCTATGTGCTTTGGTGTGCTCGTCCTTACATACCGATGTATTTAAATCATTTACCTGAGACCAAAAAATCTGTGCTGTGATGAGTCTTCCGATGCTTGCTCTGACCTTGTCTTTTCCTGTCTGTATGCAATACTGCTATATCATTTTCTTTTGGAAAGTTGATAAAATGTTTCAGAGTACGACCTCTGAGTGACACTTTATGTTAATCTGTTAGAAGCTGAAATGTGCTAAATGCTTGATCTAGTTTCTAAATGTTTTAATTTCTTCTTTATTGTTTTTGTATTGGACTTCAGCGATTATTAAATATTCCTCTTAAGAGAACGTTTCTGTCTTGTAGCCCTTTCAGCTGTGTTCTAGTGTTCTAGTGGAGCTGCACTGGGGATATAACAACATGTAAGGGTAAGGAAGCATTCTATAGTATTAGAATTAATGGTAGTTTTCAAGATGGCTTGTATTCCTACCCGTGAACTTCATGTTTCTGTAGCTTTTTTCTTTTATCAGTCTTAGGTGAGATAGAGCCCACAGAGATGCCTTTTTCCAAGCAAAACAAAGGGCTGCTACAAGCTGTTTTCTCTAGAGAGAAGGCCTTTGTCATAGAACTCTCTGGATATATTTCAGTGATTATCCTGTCAGAGCTCAAGGGACACTTTCTCAGCCCTTCCTAGTGACAATCATGTAGTGCTCATGGAGATAATATTCATTAAAAGTGTGGTCCTATTCCAACTGGAGATGCAGGAACTCTTCATAGCCTCCAGTCAATTATCAAAAGTATCAATAAGTTTTCCTATCATTAATTCATAAGCATCTGCTGCAGACCTTGGTTGTAATCCTGTATTTGCAACCTCAGTTCTCTGATGGGTCAAAGAAAAGGAGTTGATTTTCAGTTTGCTAAGATGTTTGCATTGTATAAGGATAGGAATAACAGAATTCTTCACATGTAAGAGATGGTTTGGGGGGTGTAGATTGAGTGCTCAGCTGGTAAGTGCTATGTGGTTCTATCCCCAACTACACACACAGACATGTAGACATCAGGCAGACACACACACACACACACACACACACACACACACACACACTCACAGTTCTACATGATGAAACTCGAAGACCAGTAGAATCTGATTCTGTGATGTGAAATACTTGCTAAAGTGTATAAAATGATCATATTCATTTATTTCAATGTTTAGAAATCTTTTGCTTTCAAGTATGCCAGGAGTCTCTGTTTGGCACACTGCAGCACTCTCTGACCCCCACTACTGTATGACAAAGAGTTTAAACACTGAGCATCCTCTTATTTATGCCACTAATTTCTTTACAAATTTTTTGAGACACTGTCTCCCTGCAACCTCAGATGGCCTGGAATTCACTGTGTAGACCAGGTTGCTCCATATCTCACAGAGATCCACAGATCTCTACTTTCTCAGTGCTGGGATTAAAGGTGTGTGTCACCACACCTGGCTTACATAAATGTTCGAGACAAATTCTTGAAAATTTGATGACTTATAACAATTGTTATATAAATACAATATTCAAAATATAAGCATATTTACTCATGTGACTGTATTATAATCTTGCTAAACAGTCAACATATAATCATATAATCTATTC
Organism: Nannospalax galili; assembly: GCF_000622305.1. NCBI lineage: Eukaryota > Metazoa > Chordata > Mammalia > Rodentia > Spalacidae > Nannospalax > Nannospalax galili. Next base: position 3,550,512 of record NW_008340113.1, on the reverse strand, counting down.
CTGACCCCTGTGAAAATCATTAGTTCTCATTCTTTCTGTTTTACATAAAAGATGATTTTAAAGCAATCAGTTGAGCATTCTAGTCCTCAAGAATATAATTTTCATCTCTTCTGAATTCAGATAAGAAATAGACACATATGAAATAGCATATGAAATGAACTAACTTGCTCTATGTCAGCAACTTGAAATTATTTGAAACATATAATACAGAATGATATAAAACGTTGTCATGTTACATGAACTCTCATTAGCAAAGTTTAAGACTCCAAGAAAGCAACATGAGAGCAAATAAAAAGTCTGTCAACCATTTCACACTATGCTCAAGAAACATGTGGAATAATAGATTAGAATGGGCCACTGAAGCAAGGTGGAGAAGGGTTTTGTTTGTTTTTATTGTGTGTGCACATGCATTAGCCACAATATTTTTGTTGTTGTTGGTTGTTTTTCAACAGGGTCTCTCTAGTCACAGCCCACCTGGAAGTCACAATGTGAACCAGGGTAGCCTCGAACTCATAGAGATCCACCTGCCTCCACCCGTGGGCTGGGATTAAAGGCACATGCCACCACACCCAGCACCTCCACAATATTTTTTAAATACTTGATTATTTTTATTTTATTTTTATGACTGTATTGCCTGAAGGTATGTACATCCTACAATGCACTTGGAGGTTGAGAGAGGGCATCAGATCTCCTGGAACTGGAGTTACAGATGATTGCTAGCCACCATGTGGGAGCTAGGCTCTGAACCCGAGGCCTCTGCAAGAGCAATCAGTGCTCTTAACTGTTGAGCCATCTCTCTCCAACCCCTCAACTATATCTTTTGAGACAAGGTCTTTCCCTAAACTTGTTCTTTCAGCTCCTGGTTGGCCAGCAAGCCTCCAAGATCCACCTGTCTATGTCTCCCTAGCAGTAGAGTTATGGTTCTGTGCAGCCATGCCAGGCTTTCATGTAGGTGCTGAAGATTCAAATTAAAGTCCTCCTTCTTACACAACAATCACTTTACCCTCTCAGCCATTATCTCCAGCGCCACTGATGAAACATTTACTAATGAACTCAAGAAAAAATAGTTTCTACATAAATTGTAATTTGAGAAAAAGAAAAGCAAAAAAAGAAAGAAAGATTACTTTCCAGACAAGATCTACAAGTGATGGCAGTGTGGAGGGTGAAGTGGGCCTGAAGTCAATACATCTCCACATCTCTGTGTTTTGTCCTTTGTTCTCCTTTCAGACACACATTGATACTGGTAAAACCAAAGGTACTTAATCCATTTATGAACATTACTAGCTGTTTCAAATTTACTTTTCCATATGAAACTGCAGAACAGGAGCTGTATGTGTTCAGACTATATTATATCCCTATTTTATTTTTTATCGGCACAGGTTAGGTTTTCACAAATGGATCAAATGAATATGTATCCAATATATGAGAAAAAGCACAGAGGACCCATGACATGGGTAGGAGGACAATGTGCCCTGTGAGCTATGTCTACATGTAGCATCTATGTGACATTAAAGCTGTACAGGGACCCTTGGCCTGGAGTTTTCCCTTATAATCCCACGTGGCAGGGGTTTAGAGGCACGCATACTCTTGTGGAATTGTCCGGCTGTGGAAGACCCCGAGAACTAAATCAGTCAAGTTTTCTGTAAAGGGGGCTTGAAAATGGGAGAAACCACTTGATGAGGCAGTTTCAAGGAAAAAACAACTTACCAAAAAATTATAGTGTGTGACGAAAAACCCCAGAAAGCTTCAAATAGTAAAGAACAAAAGTATAGTGTGAAGGTATAGAAGCAAAACTCAAATGAAAGCCCCAGTTTCTCCTACCATTTTCTCAAGTCATAAATCTATTCTTACAGCAAGAAATCATTTTCCATAGGTGGAAACCCTTATTTCAATTCTAATGCTGTCTCTTGGAGAGAGTGTCAGCTCCCATAGGTTGACAGCTCAGCTCCAAAACTACCTTCTCTCTCACTTCAGAGGAAAATTGTGAGCCCCAGGAGGTTCTGATTAGCTTCTGTACAATCAGAAATGGATCAGAGTTCACAATTCCCTTCTTTTGGTTTGATTAATTTACTCAAGTGATTCATAGAACTCATGATAATCTTGCTGGTTTATTTTAAAGGATATTCAAAGAGTGTAGATGAAGAGATGCATGGGACAGTGAATGAGGTGCAGCATGGGATGTTACTCTGCACACTGTACTCTTCAGGACCCTCTACAGGTTCAGTGACTGGGATGATTTCTGAACCCCGTGCTGTGGGTTGGATGAAGAACTTGCTCCATAAAACACAGCTGAAGGCTAAAATGCACTGTTGAAAAATAAAAGGATGAAATGGGTCCAAACTAATATCAACATGTTGGGTGGGGACATTGGCTAGTCAGTCTGTTCAGATTTGTCAGCATTGTACATTCAGGAGCATGAAGCAGAACACCTAAAGTGGGGTCTTATGAGCCAATGTTATCTTGGTACATTATTAGCCACCTGATGTGATATACCGGAGAATATCTTTCTGGCTAACTGCAAAGTGGTGTTGGGAGAGTAGAGCTTATATGATTCAATTTAAAGAAAAGAAATTCTAGCTCTGCCTTGGAAAGGCACTTATGATCCGGCAAATGTAGATCAAATATAATATATATATTTTAGTATATAATATGATAATATATATATAATTTGCATCATAGCAGACAGGAGGGAGAGAGAGAGAGAGAGGCAGAAAAAGCTGAGGAACATGACATCGTGATGGTCACAAGTTAGTTCAAAATTCTCCAGAGGAAATGTGTATTAGGAGCTTTGACTTCCTTTCAGTTGGCAGATGACTTTTGTTCTCATGAACAGCCATCCCAGAGGTGGGCTGCTAGGGCTGCTTCACTGGCCATTGCAGGAGGAGCTTCAGCTCTCTTCACATGCAAGGAAACATCAAGTAAGTGACTAATTAGCATAAGTAATGTGAAAATGAATTTCCATTGATGAATTGAGTGGATCAGCATAGTATACATTAAAAATGCATTCTTGATTGTGAAATAAGTAGAATTCAGGTTATGTAAATTAGTTAAAGTATCTTAGACAACATTAGTATTCCCATTAAATGGGAAGTTATTATCTGTTAGATCTGTCAACTGTACTCTGGGAGTACCCAAAGCTAGACTGCTAAGTGATGCTGAGTCCACAGTTTGGGTGAAAGAATTTCTTGGTGACTGACCGGTGCACAAAAGTAACAAAATCTGGCCCTCAGATATGTTCTGTTTCTTAGATATCGATATGCCACCAGGAGTGGTGGCACACAGCTTTAACCTCAGTACTTGGGAGACAAAGGCAGAGGGATCTCTGTGAGATGGAGGCCAGCCTGGTCTGCATGGTTGAGTGCTCAGGCACCAGGGAGACCTTGTCTCAAAAAGACCAGAAAAAAAAAATGATGCGTCTAGCTCTAGTGAATCATAATATGACAAACATATAGGTTGTTTCTCTAAAAGAACAGTGGACTAGATCTTTATCAAACTTACACAACATCATATCAACTTGTTGGGTCTGCCTATGCATACATGTTGAATTAATGTATGTCTGAACAAATATAGATTTTTTTTATCTGAGGCTTGATTTTGTTATATGTGGTAATGAAGTTTGCCTCCACAGAACAGCAAACACTCACCAAATCAAAACATTCACATTTTTCTATAAAAAGAACCTCTGACTTGTGCAAAATCAAATAGGTTTACATCAGATCAGAACACACTGCAATAATGTGCTACAGTGAAAAAATGTTGTGTTCCAGTGTTGCAATGGCTCTGAATAGTGTTAGACACATACTGATATGAGCTTACTGAGAATTGGGCCTGGTCAGCCTAATGATATTATTGGAAGAATTAAACATCTATCATGTTGTTATTTCTGTTAGTGAGGAATAAAACAGAGGTGAGAGAGTTCAGTAGATTGTTCCAATCTAACACAGAGGGAGACACAGAACAGCTGATTTCAAAAGCCCCCTTTACTATTTTTTTTTTAATTTCAGAGTAGGAGTCACACTAAAAAGGCCAAGTAGTCATGAAACTCAGGATCTTCCGGTTCAGACGTCCCAGATGCTAAGATTTCAGGTATGTGTCACCATGCCATTCTTAAACACCTAAACTTTGACTTTATCGTTTTCTCTAAGTCAAGGTTCTACACCTTTGGAAACAAGAAATAGAAAGTATTTGAAAATAAATCATAGCCAAAAGTGAAGGCTTTTTTGCTTTAAAATATGGAATATTTTATTTTAGAATAAAATTGCAAAATATTCTGTATTCTATTGCTCCTAAATATTCTTTCCTGAATTTTTAGCCTTTCTTTTTTTTTTTTTTTTTTTTTTTTTTTTAGAAACAGGGTTTGGCTGTATAGCTCAGGTTGCCCTTGAACTTGAAATCCTCCTGTCTTGGCCTCCTCACAAAGATCCACCTGCCTCTGCCTCCCAAGTTCTGGGATTAAAGGTGTGTATGGGGTGTGCAGGGATCTCGGGGCGCCAGCTGCTAGCGTGGCGCCAGTCCCCTGTGCACACCGGGAGTGCGGAGGGTCCTGCAGCGTGTTGCTGGCGGGCCCCTGCTTCTCTGCTGCTTCTCCGCTGTGAGTCCCTCTGCTACCGGGGCTGGCCCAGCCGAGTTCTGCCCTAATTTCACCCGTGCAGTTCCTCGAGATGCGAAATCCACCGGCTGCTGGATCACGCGGGAAGGTGCAAGGTGGCTAAAGCTGGGTTTCCGTGAGTCAATGACGGAAGGAAAGCGCCCCCCGGGGAGGCTGGATCGTAGGCAATAAGACACGGGACTCAGCTTAGTCGGTGTTACAGCTCTTTATTCTCCTGACTCTGCTCGGCTCCAAGTCTTAGTAATCCAGCTCCAGCTCCAATTATTGAGGAAAAACCAGGACACTTATACCATGGGGGTGGTGGTAAAAACCTTAGCTGATAGGTACTTTTAGGATGCCCCATTTACATGTGGAAGTAAGCTCCTGCCAGGCTGCCAGACTGCCTGAAAAATCACACAGGAAAGCCTGGCATTTCCAGAGCCAGAGGCTATGTTTCTGGAGTCAGGAAGATGCCAGAAAAGCACCCTGCTGAAAAAGGAGTCTCTGCATTTGAGCCGAGCCCATGGGCTATCCGGACATGAAGAGACTACTACTTTACACAACAAGGGTCCCCAACAGGTGTGTACCACCACGTCTGGCCTAGGCTTTCTTTTATAAAATTTCTTTTGTGAATTTCATGCAATAAAAATATTTTGATCATATATAGATTACCTCTTGTATCTGCTCCCCCCCTTTATATGCCCCCCACCAAAGTTCTGTGTTCTGTTCTCTCTCTCTCTCTCTCTCTCTCTCTCTCTCTCTCTCTCTCTATATATATATATATGCCTATAGAGTCAGGTCTGTGTCTCCAAATGCCCTTCAGTGTGGGTTCATCCACTGGAGAGTGGTCAACCTAGTAAGTCTCACCATTGAATGAGACTGAGAATATTTCCTCAGATAGGACTGTGGTTTCTTACCCAGTTCCCCACATCTATGCTTGAATGTTGTCTGGCTTGAGCTTAGGCAGGACTTGAGCATGCAATCAGCATTACTGTGCATTCATACAAGTAACTGACTAGTTGTCTGGAAAACATTTCCTTGTTTTCATACGCCTCCTCTGACTCTTACAGTCTTTCCACTCCCTCTTCTGCAATGATCCCCGAGCCTTGGAATTCAGAAGGTTGATATAGGTGTCCTATTCAGGGATAAGCAATGTGTAGCCTATTATTCTCTGCACCCTGTCCAGAATGTTTTCTGTAATTAATCACCATCTGCTGTATAAGGGTGCTTGTCTATTGAGAGTTGAGAGATGCATTAATATATGGATATAAGAAGTCATTAGAAATCAATTTAATACTATATCTACTTTGCAGAATAATTAATTGTATTAGGCTGTCTCCCATGGCCTGTTGACTGTCTAGCCTAAAGCTCCCAGCCCTGATATCACTGTCAGGTATGGGCTCCATCCTAGTAAGCAGAACTTAAATACAATTAGAAAGTAGTTGGTTACTCCTATACTATTCTGATCACTATTGCATGAGTAGGCCTACCTTCCAAGTCACTTATTTTTATAGCTCTCAGCATTCACAAGGTTCCTGTTAAATGTTCTTTTCAGGTTGCTTGCATAGCACATTCCAGCACTATGAAAGCCAGACAGTGGAGGTGATGATTTAAAGTCAACACCAGCTTTATCTCTCTTTGCTCTAGAGTTCATATTTGTAGTGACTTTAGCAGTAGGGCCTTACTGTAAAGTTCTGATGGGTAATGAAGAGCAATGGCCAGTATTTTGAGAGCTATGCAACAATTCTCAGAGGAAGTCTATTCCTTGTACTGGGCTTTTACTTCACCAGTCTATGGTGCCTAGTAGAGGCAATGACCCCAATATAAAGTAACTACTTTTCATCTTTTCTTTAATCATGTACATGTATATACTTTAAGTTGTTCTTATAGTGGTATATTTCCATATGTTTTTGTTTTTCTAAAATCTGTTAGTGTTAATTATCCATCCACATATCCCCTTCTTTGCCTTACTCTCCCAAACCCCACCCCATTTGACCTTTCCTACTCTATTAAAAGAGAAGTTTTGAAAGAAAATTTTAAAAACCCTACATATTCTGTAACATTCAATGCTTAAAAGGCCCCCTAGTATTCAAGGATCACAGTAAAATCCTTTCTCTAGAAATGCTTACTGAACACCAAACTTCATTCTTCAGAGAAGGTTTAGTAATTCTCAATTAATTCTTTTTGTTGTTCCTGTGGAAAAGCAAAAGAAAAGCTATTTTGAGGGACTGTTAAAACAATGTATATAAATAGGACAAAGCTCCTTGAAAATTATAGTCAAGATCCTATTTCCCAGGGTTGGCAAGGAGCACTCCTTAGCAAACACTGACTAATCATGCCTAGTTTTGAATAGGGTATGCTGCTCTACACATAGAAGTCATATTTCATAGAAATCACTGCCTTTAAAAATAAAATTCATATGTTCACTGTATACCCCCCACAGCCCATATTCATACACACAGAGATAGGTTTACCATGATGACTTAAGTACATGCAACTTTGATGAAATATTTGCTTTCAGCTCTGTGAACAGCTAGATCCACAGTCATTTCCATGTAGTAATCATTTCATCAAGACTGGACGACTGACAAAACACATTACCCTTTCATGTCTCACTAACCCTTTCTGGGATTCCTTGTTCTTAGAGAAGTGCTTTCCAGGACAGGCTGAGAACAGGATGCCCTTATGGAAGCAGCATAAAGTCTTGTTAGCATTGACTGAGGATGCTAGCATTGGGCCCAAGAGCTGCATGGGTGCTGATGACAGAGAGGATGATTTCAAACAGACAAGAACTACATTAGCACTTGAAAATGTGTCCTTGGGAATATGCTCATCTGAAACAACGACTGTTGAGACAAATCAAATGATTGAATGCTCTAAGAGAGAAGCTCAGAATGAACTCTATTTGAAGAGTCTGGGGAGTAACTTCATGGGAAACAAATTGGGTGCTCAGTTTACTTAGAGAAAAAAAGATAGGACTAGAAAAATCAAAGAGGAAATTAGTTTGAAGGTTATTTATTCATGCCATACAGGCACTGTGCATTCTGTGTGTAAGCTGGACACCTGACAGAGAAATATTGATCCTAGACATTCCACATAAAGGATGACTATTCCGAAGTAAAAATTTACAGTCAATAACTCTATCCAAGTCAAATTTTTTTTATCTTTTCTAACGTTGTTCATGTAAAAAAGGTCTATGTTGTTCTAACATAAGGCATTATAAAATTAACAACAGTGAAATGATTGACAGCCATTTAGAAGGTACACAGTAAACTTGTAGATAAACACTAAAAATCAGCTAAATATCACAATGATTTCCCCCTCTACAGAGGTAGATTCATGTTGAATGTCACCATCAGGATGCAGACCTTAGGCATACGGAGTTCTACTTCAATCTTGTGTAACCTGCAAAAGAATTTAAGCAAGGATAACTGACAGCATAAGATTGAGTCTGAATAAGGAAAGTCAACACAGTTCAGTTCCCATGAGCCTCTCTGCAAGGGAGCAGACTGCTTGCACTGGGTCTTCATGAAGATGAAGCATTTGTTTGTGGAATAATATAATTATTCGAAGTAACAGAGCTCAGGAAAGTTACCATAAAGTATTTAAAAAATTATACAAATGTATCAGTTACTTTCAGTTTTTCTGTGATAAAATACCAAGACCAAGGAAGAGTTTATTTTGACTCTAGTTCCAGAGGAATGAGTTCATCGAGTCGGCGGACACGGCAGAAAGCAGCAGCCATTCTGGCCGGAGCAGGAAGCCGAGAGACCACATCTTCAACTGCAAACATGAAGACGGAGATTGAACTAAAGTGGGGAAAAACTATGAACTCTCAAAGCCTATTCTCAGTGACATACTTCTTCCAGCACGGCTGGAATCTCCTAAAGATTCTGTGACCTCCTCACACAGCAACACCAACTGGGAGCAAAGTATGAAAATGCTTGAGCCTACCGGGAACAGTTCTCATTCAAACCACCGCAACGATGTTCAACATTCAACAGCAAACAATACAAGACTTGTATTTCATTTTATGCCCAGGGCACATCTATGTCCCCTACCCCTTCTGTTCACACTGATACTGACTGATGAGCCCCTAGAGGGAAGGACATAAGCCAATGCCACCAGTTTGGGGCTTGGTATTAAAGGAGAATTTTACTGGTGGCAGGACACCTCTGTGCAGCTTTTCAGTGTTCAAGCAGTAACTTAAAAATGTGCAAAGCTTATACTTCTTGGGGTGGCTGTTTCAGGGTTTTATTTTACTTACTGACATGAGTCGATGAAATGAGAATGACAGCAGGAGATGTCCTACCTCTAAGTAGTAGGTCCTCCTCTTGTGGTGAGCCATTATTCATTTCTGGAGAGTGAGTTTTTGGGGATTTGTTGACTGACAGTATGATTAGTTAATAATTTGGGTAACTAAGAAAGAGCGATTCCGGCAGAGATTCTTAAGAAGCATCTATATACGCATGTACTACACAGTGGCACATCAACCTAGCACAGAACACACATACAAAGATGGTTCCATAGATTACAGAGGCCGGAAACTATTCCTGTCACCACACACCTTACAGTCATCAGGACATTGTAGTGAAGCCTTTCTCATGTGTTTGTGGTAATGTGGTGTGAGCAAACCCTCTGTACTACCAGTAACATGAAAGCAAAGCACAGGTGCTTGTGTACAGTGTATAAAATAGATAACGATAACAAATTTATGTTTTACTGGCTTATATGATGACTGTATTAATCTTGACTTTAGACTTTACTTCAACTTATAAAAATAAGCTTATAGGCCTAAAGAGATGGCACAGTGATTGAGAACCCTTTCTTTTCATGAAACACAACAGGATTTGGTTCCCAGAATTCACACTGGTAACCACAGACAAGCAGGCAAATATGAACACATAAATAAAAATAAATAATTTTAATTATAAAAAGTTTCTGCCATTTGTGGTGACACAAGTTTGCAAATCCCAGCACTCCAGAGCTGGCTTCAGGAAAATTGTGAGTTGGAATCTACTGTGGACTAAACACCAAGACCCTGTCTGAAGAAATAACATAAAAAGCTTACTGCATAACAGTGATCTTTGAATTGCTGTTAACCACTTCATATGCCTATCTACCACATTTCTTGATTGTATCAGCAAGGCATATTGAGTGGTTGGCTTAGTTTGTTTAGGGTTGGGCGAGAACACCCTAGAAGGATGGCATAATGACACAATCATCAGAATCGAACATCAGAAAACAGCCCCATCTCTAAGCAATACATGCATGTAACTAAATTTCTTTCAGTCCCCATGGTGAACTCAATGGATCCATGGGTTGTTTCTCCAGCCTTCCTTTCCTGAGTGTTCACAAGGCCTCATTTCTCCTTGGCAATTTTTGGATATGTTTAGGGTCATGCTGTTGTTGCCTGGCTAGTAATTGTCATTTTGTTTGTATAACTCCTCCAACTCCTGACCCTAGTATAGCCCTTCTCCTAAACCCAGATAGGTATGTATTCTTACTGGATTCTCAGATGAGAAGCTGTTGTCAGTGCTACTTTATTATGTGACTTTTCTTTTTGACCTTGAGGAACTATTACCCAATACTATGTCAGGGAACATTCTCAGTCCTACTTAGCCTGAAGTGTTGGAGCTCCCAAATAGCATCAGCAAGGCTTCAGCCTAGTGCTTGGTTTTTGCCTTGCACAGGCCAGTGCCATGACAGGAGTCTGGTTTTCCGCTCAGCATGGCTGCCTCTCCTCATCCCTTCTCCAGTACCTCAGAGTGGCGATCACTACGGGCTCCGAAACTCCCATGAGCAGATCACTGAATTCTCATTGGATTCTGACAAATAGAAATATTATGACCTCTTTATACCCAAGGTCACAGGTCACTGGTAGCTCATCTGAATCATCAGTAAGTACAGATGCTGCTATGACTAAGACCTGGGTATGAATTTCTGAATATTTTAAGAATAAGTCCAGTTTTTCTACAATCTCATGCTTTCTGAGTTGTTTTATGTTGAATAGTTCTCAGTCAT
>NW_008340113.1:3524606-3539719 GCF_000622305.1 Nannospalax galili | reverse complement strand
TCATATGTAACAATAATTTAATATTGATTCTTTATATAAGATATTGTGTATAACATTTATGTAATTTTCTGGAATAATAAAAATGGCAAAAGAAAACATCTAAAAGCAAAATTTTTAAATTTTAGCTATTTATTTTCTGATTCTTAGTTGATGCATTAGTTATTTCAAAATGTGTAGCTAATTGGTGTGAATTAACAATTAAGGATGCAGTTTGCTGAGCACCAGTAGTAGGCAGGCACTTTGAGGTAAAGATTAAAATATCTCTTCTGGAGACTGCCTGCTGTTTTGTCTAAAATGAATATGTAATAATAAATTGTGTCCAAAATGGTATATTGATTTCTTCAGGGAAAAGAGGTTTGATTATTAACTGGTTCAGGACGATTTCCAAGATGTCTCTTTAACTCCCTTGAGGTTTAGCTTAATACAAAGTAGGCAAATGCAAGATATTGGAGTTGATTTCCTTTATTAGATCCAAGCACAGCTCAAGAAAATTAAGTCTGACTTTCATAATGTGTCACATTAAGTTTGAAGGATAAACTCTCAGGCTATGTAAGCTCTAAAATTATCACTGATAATATCATTTGGGATATAACCTGAATACAATGCACTGATATTATAAAATAAAAGAAGATTTTCTTCAATTAGTAACATAAAAATTTTAATCACACCATCATCAGTAGGTGACTGCACCCTAATTTATTATATTTGTTTTCCTATAACAATTGAATGAACCTGGTGGCTGGCAGATTCCAAGGCCTGCATGGTCAGTAAACATTTAGGTAAGTAGTAAACAGGTAAACGTGAAGAATGCATATTTCCTTGATACCAAATGAACTTTTTCATCAGGGGCTATGGGAAAATGACTTAGACTTCCTTTTAACTAAAGTAAATCTACTGTAACACAAAGATTACATTTTATGTAAAGCAATGTTTTATAAGGCTGTATTTTAGCATCATGGTTTCAAACTTCTGGATGGAAAATGGGTAGATGGAGATGAACAGCAAGTGACATTTATAAATCACCATGAATGAAACCTGGTTTTCAGGATTTGTTTCTTTCTTTTTTTTTACACACACACACACACACACACACACACACACACACACACACACGGCTAGGCTATCAAAACCATTTGTTAATCAGTTCCTGACATGGATATACCCAGGAATGTTTTTGAGAGAGTCTAAAAATCTGAAATCAATTGATTTTTAAAGATTAATTTTTATAAAATCTGTGGGATTCATCAATTCAATTGAGGGATAAAGAGAAAAGGTTGTTTTCTAAAGAATAAAAACTACCTCAGAATTGCTACACCAACTCCAGGTCAATTTTCCAGGTAGCCTGGCCTGCAGATTGATGATTTGCAACTCTCCAGGACTATGGGATGGACCAAGAGGAAATATACGTGTGTGGGGGGGGGCATATGTGAAAGTGTATGTTCATGTGTCTGTGTCTGTATTTGTGTGTGTGCTTACGGATGTGTTGTATGTGTACATGAGTGTATGAGTGTGTATTTGTGTGCCTGTGTGTATGTGTGCACGTGTATGTATGTGTATTTGTGGGTGTGTTTGGGTGTGTATATGTATGTATTTGGGCAAGTTTGTGTGTGTGTGTATGGTTCACGAGTGTGTATGTGTGTGCATGTGTTAATGTGTGTGTCTGTGTGTACATATATGTTTGTGTGTTCACGTGTGTATGTGTGTAATTGTGCATGTGTATGGGTGAGCATGGATATGTATGTGTGTATGACTGTGCATGTGTATATTTGTGTATGCGTGTATGTGTAAGCATGCATGTGTGTGTTGTGCATGTGTGTTTGTGAGTATTTTCTGTGTTATGTACGTGTGTGTATTTGTGTGTATGTGTGCATGTGTATATATGTTTGTGTTTATTTCTGCTGGCTCTGTACCTCTGGAGAGCTCTGATTGTTTCCGGTTTTTTTTTAGTTTATACTGCTCCACTGGATATGCCCAAGTATTTCACAATAAGAATTGTATACCCAACATACAGGGATAGAGGTTGACATCAGTAATTAACAAAGGATTAATTTTGTAAGCCTCTGTGCTTAGAGATACAGTGTAAATATTAAGTATTCCAACACCAGCTTCACGATCAAATAACAACATCAATGACCTGCATGGCGTATGACATTGGTGCAGTAGTGGCACTTTTATCTTGGGGGCGAAACACAGCAACCTAATTCAATTAAAAGCCCACTCCATGGGAGGAAACTTGTGTGGTACTGAAAACATAGCCAAATACACATGGCTGCAGAGGTCATAGATCTTACAGAAAATCCCCAAACTGTCACACCCCTAGGCAAATGTAATTTCTTACTATGTGCAAAACACGTATCCTTATATTTGCAGATAACTATCCCAGTCACCACTCATCAAAGAAGCTTCTTTTGCCCCAACAGAGACTATTACAGAGTACAACTGGTGGTACTGATCACACACAGACACTGTAAATTTCCCAGGTCTAAGTGACACATCTACAATGCAACCTCTACACCCAAGGCTCATGGAACATAGAACAAAGTGTAAAGAAAACAATAATTAGTCTCTCAATTTTCATTAATGAAGCTCCCTCAATCAACAAAGGACCAGGAACACAAAAAGTCGTAAATTCCAAAGTGTAGAGACTGAGCGTCTATAGAATGCTGGTCCTTGGACATGGCTCCTATATTAAACTACACCCAAGGGGCCATTTAGGAAGAGAGGCTGGAAAAAATGTTAGAGCCAAGAAGAAGGTGCACAACCATATGGAAAATGGAGACCTACAAGCTCCTGGGACCCTGCTCATATGAACCTACAGCAATGGTGTCAGCATACACAAATTCCATGAATACTCAAGCAGACAAAAACCCAGCATAGAACTGGGGAAATGGACAGCTGGCTCCAATCTTAGCTGGAGAAATATTGGCAACTGATTACTGATGGATGAGGAAAGAGCTGAACTTTCTAAAGTGTTGACTAGACCTCAGTGGGTGAACTTGCACTGAGGGACGTCTGGGGACACTAACTTGACACAATAGGCCTTAAGACAAATAACAGAATAACAGAATAGATGAATTCTGGGGCCAGGGGGGGCATGTGGGAGGGTGCCAGTGGGGAAGGGGGTATAAAGATGATCAAGATTGATTGAGATGTTCTGTATGAAATACACAAACGATCAGTTTAAAAAAAAAAGAATATTAAGTATTCCTTACATTTCCATTCACTTCTTCCTTTCAAACAATTTTAAGCACCCACTATCTGTCAGGCACTATTTGAGATAGGAAAGTAAAAATGACTACCTTTTAGAACACTTATCAAGTAGACTTGGGGGCTATTGATATAACCAAAATATCTTTCATTCACGCTTTTCTTTTCCTGCTCCTCTTCAAGAAGTTAACAGAAGCAAACATTTTTATTGTTTTCTTAGATTTGTTAAATTAAATATATGGAGAAGAATAAGACATTCTCATATATTTATGCATATTAATCACTGTTTTCGCTTGTCATATATTAACATATATACCCAGAAGTTGATGGGTTATATATATGATATATAAACTACATATTTAAATATTTTATACACAAAACTGTGAGTAAATATTGAAGGAGTTCGATGTATTGGAGTATAAATTTTGAAAATTCTCTCTCTCACACACACACATGCTCATATACACACACAAACATACACCATGTACTCTCTCTCAGACACCTATTAGGTTTTTCTTTATAAATGAAACTTCTTGTTAGAATAAAGAGGCAATTTTAGACTGCAGAATTGTAGACATCTGAACTCATCTGTCTTGCTGGATTTGGTAGCTGTACATAACACCAGATGGTATCTACATGGATGTTTGACTTCCAGGTCAGTTAAATAACAAAGCTGAAAAATACCATGGACCACTGCAAAGGACATCCACATAATTTTGTATGTGAATGACCTGGCTATGCTACACAACCAGTGAGCACCAGGCTCTATAATTCCTAAAGTGACATTCTTTGTTTCAGTACAGAAATCTTTTGAGTATTTTTCTCACCTGAGTAAAGCCACAGAGAGAATAGTACTGGGTTTATTATCATCACCTTAAGATAATTTTAAACATCTATCTCTACAACTTCTTTCTTCTTTCTCTCTCTCTCTACACACTCTTCTAATACTCTTATTCAAACATGCACATTCTCTCACTTTTCTCTAAAACGCCTCTCTCTCTCCCTCCCTCCCTCACAAACTACATGCACACAGAGTAAAGAACAGAGATTTTTGTCCTTAAATGCAATTCTCTTGGTTTTCTCCTTATTGACAATGTTCTTGTAAATTCAATTAACTACCACTTTTCTTACTCCATTCCCTAAAAGTGTTGTGAAAATTCAATCTTTTCATGGTAATAAATTTGATAATCCTCTGAGGTGCTTGTCATTGGAGGCCCAATATTTCTCTTTATCAATTACTTCAACTTCAAGTCTTGCTTTCCTATTTTGCTCACAGCAGGGGATGTTCTGAGCTCAGTGAACCCAGGCTAGTTCAAGTAGAGAAGACACAGAGGAGCAAGAGCTGAGCAGCCATGCTCCTTCCCTGCTACCTCTGGAGTCTGGCAGAGCTCTACAGCAGTGTGCGTCCTTAGATATGTTTGTCTCTGTAAATTCTACTTTGTCCAAATATGAATGCATCACTACCACTGAGCAGATGCTTTAGATCTATACCACTGTTTACTACTTTCCAACCTCACTCAATAATTGAAAGGATATAATTTCTCTTTGGAAACAAAGTACACAATAGTGGGAAGAATTATATGTTTCCTAGGTAACAACTATTCCCTATTCACTCCTGATCAACTTCAGATACCGTTCTCCTTTATAAAATTATAGGTTGTAATAGGCATAACTGTAAATAAGATGCACTCAGCAGCACAGCCTCAGGAAGAATGCTCAGTGGCTGTGGTAAATGAACTTTTCAGTGTTTTTTCTATTTATTAATTTGCAAAAGAAAATTAGCATGCAATTTATATAGGTTACATTTTTCTCTTTTTTGATTTATTTTATTTTTATTCTATTTGTGCCGGTGATTTGCCTGCAAGCATGTTGTGTGCAATATGTGCATATGTGCCATGGAGGCTGGAAAAAGGTGTACAAATCCCTGTTGCCAGAGTTATAAACAGTTTTTAGCCACCATATGGGTGCTGAGAACCCCAAACCCAAATCCCCCAGAAAAGCAGTCAATGCTCTTAATCACTAAGGCGACCCTTCATGTCTTAGGTTTCCTTTTCCTCAGTAATGTCAATCAAACCTGAATCACTGGCAGTGGATTACCCAGTACCACAGCACAACATTGTGGTGTTTATTTATTGAATTACTTTGTTCTATTTTAATTTTTTGACAAACCTATGAAATTTGAACTGTTTCACTAATCTAGAGGTATATTCTAGTAAGAGGATCTGAGATAGCTATGATAGCCTTTGGCCAGTCATCCAAGCACCCCCGGTGTGTTTCATTATAACTTGAATGTTGTAGGCCATCATCATTCTATAATGACTGGCCTACTACTATCCCTTCAAACTATTTCTCCTGCTTTTATAGAATTCAATCTCTATAAGAGGAACTCTGGATCACAGGTAACAATTTCCTTGGTAAAAGTTAGAAACAAGGAAAATATACTCAGAAATATCCCTTATATAAGAAGGTTCCAGGAAAGTTAAAGGGACCATAAATTATTATCCAAGCAGTTCAGTGTCTGTCTGTAACTCCTCTAAAATAACAACAATAGATATTGAAAAGCAAGGGTTCTTGCTGTAGACTAATATAGTGTGTGTCTCCATAGTGGTTACAGGCTTGTATCCCAGGCCCACACTAATTGAAGATAGTGGTATCTTTGGGAAGTGTCCTAGTGGTAAGTCCTTGCTCATTGGGGGCATTCTTGCAGAAAGGACTGTCAATCTCTCTCTGCTTCCTCGCTTGAGCTGTAACTGCTTGCTCTGACACACAGTCCTATCCTGGCTGTCTGCCCTTTACCATGGTGTCCTCACCAGGACTGAGAAAATGCAGGCGCCATAACCTCCCTTATTGTGACATAAAAAAAATGTCTTATTTTCTTGGTTAAGTTTTTGTCCTTGGTTGCTTCATTATAGTAACAAAAATCTTACTAATACAGAGACCTACAAGCTTTTCTGCACTTCCCTCTTATTACAGACTATGTTACACATTTTAGTCCCTATTTGTTATTTAATAGATATGATCTCACTTTCAGAGTTACTGGTGGGTGGTAGATTTGATTTTATCATGTACAAAGTCATGTATTGTATCAAGCTAGGAGTGCTGAGTAGGAGATTCCATATGGTCAAATACCCACGTTTATTATCAGAAATTTGGAGAGACTGTTAACCACTGTCCACAATGATATCATATACAGCTTAAACTAAGCTTTTCCAAAAGTTTAGCGGTGAGTCATTTAGTATGAGCCCAACATAAAGATTTAGAATTTCCACTTCAAACTGTTTCATCACTACCAAGATAAGCAAGTTTATGGAATGCTCTGGTTCTGAGCTAAAATTCAGGAAGTGCATCCAGTAGGGAGAGCCGATATGAGGGCTTAGGTTCCCAAGAGAAAATTTCCTTGAACTCTTCAGGCAGCCCAGACCATCTGCCTATGGTGGGACAGAGTTAAATGGATGTGCTGTGCTGCTATCTAAGGAAAACTATTCAGCACTGGATGAAATCAAGTCTGGCCAACTAGGATTCCAGTACTGTCATCTACTGCAGCATTTTACAGTCACTGCAGCACTGAATGGACACAGGAAAGAACGCACAGTGGAGGAGGAAGCTAGACTAGCAACCCAGAGATGGCACTTTATAAACAATAGAGATGCGCGTGAATTCTCTTTCTGGAGGCTGAAGTCCAAAAGTAAGACATGTTGCTGACTTTGGGTGACCACATTCCATGGCTCTTACTCATGGCTGAATGGTAGCGTGGCAGAGCAGTTGGTGTGCACAGAAGAGGCAGAGCCTTTGGGACAGCCTCACTTTTCAACAGCAGACCCCGGCTGTCACTCATGCGGTCCCACACAAGCACTCACTCAGAGGAGAGAGGGTTTACTAGTTCATGTGGTTAAAGTCCTCTGGAGATCCCATGCTGCCGTACTGAAGGGTAAGATCCTAACACATGAACCTGTGGTGACCCTTAAAACCCATGAAGATATACAAGCCTTCTCAGAATCCAGGACCGAGTTAGGGGGGACACCCAACTAGTGTTTTCTGCACTAGTGTTTAAAACTTAAAACCAGAAGCAGAAAGTTATTATTCCCTAATATTAGGCAAGATGTTTTAAGGGTCCTTTGGTTTATCTGCAGAGACATCACAAATTTATCATGAAGGAAGCTGCATTTGATAGTTTCTAAAGTCCGATTTACGACTCAGAATCTCTGATACGTAAAAATATACATACAGATTTCTGGTAATGCTTTACGGTGTCTCAGTCTTCCGAGGACTTAGCATGTACACCAACAGCTCGTTTCACAGTGCCAGGCAAGCAGAGGAGGAGGTGAGAAACACTGTGGTGTGGATAACTCAGCATGTGGTGGCAAACATCTGGGTGTTTAAAAACACTGAGTGGATCCTTCACTTCTCACCTGAATTTTTGGCTCTGTGTAGACAGAGCAAATGGCAAGCAGACATCCTGGCAATACACACACTGCGACATATGGATGTGGGTAGAGGTGGTGAGCGCTCAAGCTGCTGCAGAAATGTCGCAACGGCATTTTGATGAAAATGATAAAATTTTCCCATGCTGCCATATAAAGGACATTTTCTCCAAGAAAGGCCCTCAGCCTCTAAGTGATCAAGGTAACTCTGACTCCCTGCTACGCAGCTGTATAGCCCTTGATGCTGGACCTGTTAATCACTTTGAGGAGAGATCTGCCAGCAAATCAGGAGAGGCTCCTGTGCATACTGAGTCAGCTTGCTAAGTGACATGTTCTTACTTTGTTTCCCATGAGTTTTGGCCCCATGTTTTGGCCTTAGTTTTTCTCTAATCACTATAGCTGTTGATTAATTCTACAAACTCAACGGGTACCTCCTACCCTGGCTTCTAGTGTTACTTGGTCTGCCACTTCTCACCAGACCCTGAAACTCTAGAAAGAGCTCCCCAGGCCTGCGGGCTGTGTTTCCCATTGAGGATGTGCTAACTGATGCTCAGATAAGAACATTGCAATTTCTATGGGTCAAACAATGAAAATTTTCTCATTTACGTCATTTATCATGAATATTTGGAAACTTCCAAAACACTTGGATATAAGCTGGCATTTCAGTGGCAGGAATTCTCATTTACCCTAGGATATAGAGAGCTGGAGGGAGCATTACTTTCAAACTCACGAAAGAGTCAATCAGGCTAACTTAAAAACACCAACCAACAGTAGAGCTGATGCTGGGCAAGCAAAAGGCTTCAGATCTGAGGAAACGGTACTGACAGAAGGAGTGACGGGAACAAACCAGTTAGGACAGCAGTAATCAGAAACTGCTAAGAAAAGTCTATGTCATTGCTGAGGTTTGAATGCGTCCCTCATTTTACTGCTGGAAATTTCATTCCAATGCAGCAGTAGAGATGCCCGACGAGGTCCAGGAGGATTTTGCCTTCTGCGAGTGGATGCCTGCCGTTCTTCCGAGGATGACCCATTGTTGTGGGTGGAGTTCTCATAAAGGAGAGTGTAACACCTGCTGCTCTCTCACAGTTTCTGGCCTCTCTGCCTTATCCTAAGGGATGATGCAGCATTTATGTCCTTGTTACGTATGGGCCCCTTTAACCTTGGGCTTCCCAGCCTCTAGTCCTATAAGAAATCTCTGTTCATCATAAAGTGCTCTGTCTCAGGCATTCTATTGTAATGGCATGAAATACACTAAAACAATTAGAATTGACAGACTGATCAAAGTTTATCAGTAAGGGAATCTACACTGTTTTTCTGTATCTTTCCCCACAAAACCTATAGATTACTCACAGCAAAGACTGAAAGAGACACAAGAAGCATCCGTGGTTGTACAGACCAAGGGAAAAGGACCACCAGCTGCCATGGAGGGATAGAAATGCAGCCTGAATTTGCTTCCCTCACTCCACTATGTAATGAAAGCCATAATGGATGACAGACAGGGCAATAAGCATTGATGAACTTGGGGCATTGGGCCATACATAATGAAGCTAGGACAGGAAAGAGGAGAGCCTTGCTTTTGGGATAAGGGCAGATTGTGAGTGAGACCCACAAGTAAAGACACTGATGGGCTTTAGAACCAAAATGCCTCACCGCATAATGAAGTCTTACTTAAGACAATAAGAATTTAAACTCCTTCCATTCTTAAGTGCTCCAATGGCCAGGTTAACATACTTGAAAACAGGAGTGAAAGCTGAGTGTTGCTGGGAGAGGGACAGAAGCCGACAACACCCGAAGAGACAGAACACAAAGAAGTGATCTGAAAACCAGCGAGCTTCTTCTTGTGACTGGACTTGGCACACAACAAACACAGCAGGACAGTGAATCCAGCTCAGTCTATACTACAGAGTGAGTCAAAACCAAGGACTGGGGATGCTGTTAAATGGTGAAGCACTTGCTTAGCATATAACATGCCCTGTGTTTGACCTCAAGCATCAGAAAAACATCACTATGGTTCCAAAATACCAGGTAACATGGTAAAATGTTGAGCTCTGAGGTTCAATAGAGCTTCAACAAATCTCAAATCCAGCTCATTCTTACCAGAATAGTTCAAACTCCTTTTTGAATGACCTAGCAACACAAATCCTTTTCACGTTTGCTGGTTACTATGTGCTTAACCATAGGTAGCTTAGTAATTCAACCCTAGCATAAACCTATAAAGTAGACCTTTTAAGTACCTTTCCTCAGTTACCTGCCTTGAATTCTAGAATCTTAGCTAACACACATGCATCATTAGCCCTTTCTGTATACATGTTCCACATCTATGCACTCAAGTTACCATGTAGTGAAACTTTTCAGAAAAATGTATTATTTTTCTTTTTATAATTCCTTAAACAATACAACTATTTACAAAGCATTTATAATTTATTAGATATTATAAATAATCTAGGTATAACTTAAAGTAAATGAGAGTGTTTACATAGATAGGCTCTGTGTAAATACGATGTCATTTTGTATATGGGCTTGAGCATTCGGGAATTTTAGTACTCGTTCTAAAATCAACTACCACGTGAAAGTAAAGGATAACTGTGTATGCAGCAATTATAAACAAATTTGGTTTCAATCACTTTGTGTGTGTGTGTGTGTGTGTGTATGTGTGTGTGTATGTGTTCACGTGTGCATATGGAAGACCAGAGGTCAATGTCAGGTGTTTTCGTTTATTACCCTTCTCTGTTATTTTTAAGGCAGCAGGAACTTTCAATGAATTTGGAGGTCTCTATTTTAGCTAGGTTGGTTGGCCGGCAAATTATCAGGATCCTCCTGTTTCTGCCTCCCAGTGCTATGGTTATAGATGTGTACTATCAAGACTGATTTTTTAAGTGGATACTGAGGATCTGAACTCATGTTTACATAATAAACACTTTATTCAACTCTCTGTCTCCTCAACACTGTTTCAAAACTTTCTATCCTTCATTCTTTTTAAGGTTTCTAGCTGTCAACTCTGAGCTCAGAGTGGGACACACTCAAAGTCACCTCACATGAACATGTCACGGAGTCCTTGATAGGTCATTGCACATGAAACTGTCATAGAGATGCTCTTATGGTCACAACATATGAACCTGTCATATAGCAATCCTTATGGTCACCTCACATGAACTTGTCACAGAGCCCTCTTGTGGTATATGTGGTGGTTTGAATGAGAATGTTCCTATAGATTCCAAGTATTTGAATACATTGTCCATAGTCAGTGGTGCTGTTTTGGGAGGTTGAGGAAGTACAGCCTTGCTGGAGGAAGTACATCATGTGAGGTAGGCCTTGAAAGTTCTTAGCCCCACCCCATTCCAGTTTCTCTCTCTGTCTCTCTGTCTCTGTCTCTCTCTCCTCTCTCTCCTCTCTCTCTCCTCTCTCTCTCTGTCTCTCTCTCTGTCTCTCTCTGTCTCTCTCTCTCTCTCTCTCTCTCTCTCTCTCTCTCTCTCTCTCTCTCTCCCCTTCCTGTGCTTGCTTGAAGGTGTGAGCTATCAGCTTTCTGCTCCAGCTGCCTCTTGCCATCCCTTCCTGCTAGGACGCTTATCCCTCTGGAAACACAAATCCAATAATCTGTTTCTTCTTCTATTGCCTTGGTCATGGTGGTTTATCACAGCATTAGAAAAGTAACTAATGCAGTGTAGCTCTGCTGTGGTGTTGTGTCCAGCCATATCTGCTTTGGGAACTGATTTATTTAAACACACTCCTGCTACATTACATTTTCTGGAAAGCACTGTAATCTATCTTTACTCCAGGCATGGGTACTTACTACTCAATGTTTTGTCATCTTTATCTGGTGAATTTAGTAATTTCTTTAAGTCTCAGTATCTGCTCTTTCAATTAAATCTGGTATTTTTCTAGACAGGGCTCCTTGTGTGTCAAGTGTACCTTATGTTACATGATATTTTCACACACTGCTGCAATGTTCTCTTTTCTGCTGTTTCTTACATTAAAATGAGATGCCTATAGAAGTAAAGCTGTGTGTGCCTTTGTGATTATCTATAGCCGTTGTTTGTCATTATGTCTTGAGTGTAGTAAATGCCTAATGATTTCTGAATAAATACTTGCCAGGCCTGTTTTCTTATTGCCTTCCTTCAGTGACACTGGAGTGACAACTAGCATATGCCAAACTTGTCTATTTTGGAAGTTTGTAGGAAGAAATCAGTTTGTCTAAAATTTATCATTTCTGTATATTTGCTGTAGAAAAGATCAGATCAAGCCTTGAGAAAGTCTGAAGAAGTTAGAAAAGGGGGTTGATGAGATGGTCCAGCAGGCAAAAGCACTTGTCATCAAGCCTGATGACCTGAGATTAAGTCCTGGGACCCATATCATATAAGGGAGAACCAAGTCCTACAAGCTCTCCTTCGACCTCCACATGTGCTGTCACACACACACACACACACACACACACACACACACACACTCACACATTTTAAGTAAAAATCAAATGTAAAAAATTTAAAAAAAAGAATTTCAAGAACTCAGAGACACAGGGAAAGATTTTGTAACAGTAATATGCTATAAATCAAGTTTTTAAAATTGATTTTTTTGTGTGTGTAGTTCATACAGAACATCTCAA
Source organism: Nannospalax galili (assembly GCF_000622305.1). Taxonomy (NCBI): domain Eukaryota; kingdom Metazoa; phylum Chordata; class Mammalia; order Rodentia; family Spalacidae; genus Nannospalax; species Nannospalax galili. The sequence goes on along the minus strand of NW_008340113.1, from coordinate 3,527,491 downwards.
ACAGTCTTAATCATCTTTATACCCCCATCCCCACTGGCACTTTCCCGTAGCCTCCCCCTGCCACAGGAGCCTATATACTCTATTATCCCTGTTACTGCCCACTATGGTGGCAGTGCCCACAGCTGTTCCCCAGTGCAAGTCCATCCCCTAAGTCTAGTCAGCCTATGTAGAGTCCCTTATTTTAGGAAAGTCAGTTCTTCTTCATCTAGCAGCAATCAGTTGCCAGCGTTCCTTTAGATAAGATTGGGTCTGCTTTTCATTATCCCAATTTTATGCTGGGTTACTGTCTGCCTGAGTTTGCATGGGACTTGTGTATGAGCAGGTTCCCAGGAGCTTGTAGGACTCTGTTCCCATGTGGTCCTGCACCTCCTCCCTGGCTCTTAAAATTTTTCCAACCCCTCTTCTGAGATGGTCCCTAAGCCTTGGGTGGATGAAATTTAATAAAGGGTTCCTGTCCAAGGACAATTATTTGGCAGACTCTTGATCTCTACACTTTGGCCATTTGTGACCTTTTGTGTTCCTGTCCCTCCACTGTATGAGAGAGCTTCATTATTGAGAACTGATTCATTAGTGTCCTCTTCTTTATCTGTGGTCTATGTTCCATGAGCCTTAGGTGTAGAAGTTGCATTGTAGATGTGGCCCTTAGGCCTTGGCAATTCATAGACAATGTCCATGTGTGACCAGTTGTGGTACTTGGTAATAGTCTCTGACTGGTGCAAAATGAGCTTCTTTGATGAGTGGTGACTGGGATATTTTTCTTTAAATAAAAAGATACATATTTTGCACATAGTAAGAAATCACATTAGTCTAGTGATGTGAGAGTTTTTCGGTTTTCTCTAAGATCTATGACCACTCTGTTCATGTGTGTTAGATTATGTTACAGTACCACACTTGAGTTTCCTCACTTTGAGTGGGCTTTTAGTCAGATCAGGTAGCTGTTGATTGCCCCCAAGATAAAAGTGCCACTACTGCACCGTTGACATATGCTGTACTGGCCATTGATGCGATTATTTGGTCTTGAAGCTACTGCTGGACCATCCATTTATGTTTTACCTTGGCACCTTCATAGTGTGCTCCAAAGCAGTGAGAGCTGCTTTCAGGGGAAGTGGGGTCCAGGTCAGTACCAGCTCTATTGCTCCAAATCCTGTGTCCAAAGTATGTTCTGTCTTTGGCTGCAGGGTCTTTCCTTCAACCTCTGGGAAGCCATCAGGGGCTGTGGCAATAGCCTGAGTAATTTGGGGAGTCTCTTGGATAACCCTGGCCAACAACCAAAAAGAACGTATCTCTTTTCTGGCACTGTTTCTTGTTATGTAGACTATACACATGGTCTCATGTAGAGATAATGTATGTATAATTTGTCAGTAGGTTGTTGGACTAATATGGTTCCCTCTGTTTTCTTTTTTTTTTAATTAGCTAGGCATTATTTATCTCTCTCACTGTCTAACCCTTCCACCGTGGTTTCCCCATTTAAAGTGCCCGTTTCCCCCATTTATCCCTTGATAAAGCCCTTTTCCTATCTCTCTTGAGCTCCTTCTTTCCCTTTATCCCCAAGTCTCCTTGTATAACCTTCCCTCTCCCTCCCATTTAAATAATCCCATTTTTATCTATATCTCCCTTATTAGCACCTGTTTCCTACTGTTCTCTTTCAGGTTCCTTCTTGTCCTTTGTCTCCCTGGTTTCTTTCCATTATTCTGCTTCCTGTAGTTATGTCTGGATACATACTGATGTATAAGGTAAATCAAATTTTTTATAGACTATGATTTTAAAAGTACATATTTTATATTGGAATTTTGATGCAACTGTTAGAATGGCATTCGGTTTGTAGTTATTTATAGGATTGAAAATCTAAGAGACGTAAATTGCTTATTGATTTTGTCTAGGGACTATTGTCCCCGACCGCTTTCCGTCTCGCCGGCAAGAACGACGCGGGAGGACAAGGCAGGATCCTTCTGCAGCAGTTTATTGTATGCGCATCTTACACTCTTAGAAACTTAAAGACCGAAGACGCCGAGAAGCGGGAGAGCGGTTGCTTATATAGTCTAAAGGTCCCATCTATGACGTATAAGAAGCGGATTGGTTGCTGGAGATCACGCCACGGGAGGAGGCGAGGGAGAGCAGGCTCTTGTGCACGCCCCTTATGGGCGCAGCAGGATGTTTACTGTTAAGAAGGTCCGGATACCGGCGCCATCTTGTAATGGCGGCGGAGGCTGTGGCTCTCCACACGGGAGGTTACTTTAGAAAATACAAAGGGATGAAGATTAGCAAATTGGATTAAAGGGTTAGGTGAGTAATGATTATCTATATTACCAGCGAAGGAAGCAAGGGCAATAGGCCACTCATCAGTGGTTTGAAGGAGCCAGTCTAGTTGCTCCCGTCCATAGGGTATTATAAATGAATTGGGATCTTTGCCAAAATATTGGCGGCTAAGTATTCTAGCCTTTATGATTAACTGAGCTATGAGGAATGGGTAAGTAGCAAGAACCTTTCTAGGAGAAGCAGGCAAATATACCCAGAGTAGGGGGAAACCACGTTTTTGAGTGGGAGAATTTTGCCAAAATATACCAGTGGGGGCATGGCTAGTAATGTGAGTAATAAAAAGCAGAGGTAGGGAATAGTCAATTTGCCAAGCTGACTGTTTATTAATAGCTGTATCAACAGAATCAAGTGCATACTGTGCTTCTTTTGTTAAAGTTCTAGGTGATAAGGGGTTTGGGTCTCCATTTAGGATGTCATTAAGAGGAAGTAAAACGTCAGGGGGCAGGCCAAGATAAGGCCTCAGCCATTGAATATCTCCAAGGAGTTTTTGAAAGTCGTTTAGAGTTTTTAATTGAGAAGTCCGCAATTGAATGCGAGGTGTCAGAACTTTAGTATGGTGTAGCTCATAA
>NW_008340113.1:3518873-3520070 GCF_000622305.1 Nannospalax galili | reverse complement strand
ACCACTTACAGAAGTACATGTATCGTTAGTATGTACAGCTCTCTGAACTTTAAGTCAAGCATCAGTTCAATTAGCACTTAGAGTAGAAACACCATGTTGCTACCATTGTATTAAATCCCCCCTTTAAGCTCCTCTCTAGTGTGTAAATCAGACTGGCTAACCAGTCTGATTTGCTTATCACTTTGACCTATTTTGCTGTTGATATGTTGTCCCCGACCGCTTTCCGTCTCGCCGGCAAGAACGACGCGGGAGGACAAGTCAGGATCCTTCTGCAGCAGTTTATTGTATGCGCATCTTACACTCTTAGAAGCTTAAAGACCGAAGACGCCGAGAAGCGGGAGAGCGGTTGCTTATATAGTCTAAAGGTCCCATCTATGACGTATAAGAAGCGGATTGGTTGCTGGAGATCACGCCACGGGAGGAGGCGAGGGAGAGCAGGCTCTTGTGCACGCCCCTTATGGGCGCAGCAGGATGTTTACTGTTAAGAAGGTCCGGATACCGGTGCCATCTTGTAATGGCGGCGGAGGCTGTGGCTCTCCACAGACTATCTTATCAAACAGAATTTTCTTAGTACTATTTTGACTTTCTAAGTAAATTGTGTTGGTTTTTAAGATAGTCAAATCTTTATACCATTCTTATTATCCTACAAAATTCATTATATCTTCTAATCAATGTTATCAAAATCATTGCCTTTGCCTTCATAACTAAAACATTCTATCTGTAGTGCTAACCACTTTGGAAAGTATTTCTCTTGAATTTTCATATGCAACCAATTTGTAAATCAGTATTATAATGTAGTGACTATTGTTTTTACTTTATAAATAAAACCTCAGCATGGAGATTAGTAACTTCATGTAGTATACACAAAAACAGATCTAATGAATGAAACAGAATTGAGTCAAAGAACTTAACTCATTAACAAGTTTCTATGGTGATATTGAATACAGAAAAATCCAAAAATACAGAAAATAAAGATAGTTTAATTCCTTATGCCTTGATGTTCTACCATGAATATTTTGTCTTAGTATGACTACTTGTGTCACTGAATCTCCTACAGGCGAATAGATTGGACCTATTTTAGCCCACTTTCCACTTGTGTTTACATTTTATTCATCTGCATAAAAATTAACTTCATCTCTAATGACCTAGGATATGAATGTACTATTATTTTTAACAAAATATCTTTAACTTATTATT
>NW_008340113.1:3481729-3518832 GCF_000622305.1 Nannospalax galili | reverse complement strand
ATAAAAGCATCTAGCATCATTCTCATAATTTATAGAGATATATGAAACCAACAACATTAAAAATATTGTTAAAAGACTGAAAGATATGATCTTAGTTTTCTCATTAAACATTTTATATAGTGAGCATTATAATGACAGCATACTTACAATTGCATTGCTCTTTTAAAACTCAGATCCCCATTTGGATTCTTGCATAAAGCCTTGATCTAGTTTCTGGTGCTTGGTATTTTTCCCTTGGCCTATATAGACAACTTCTCCTCCCTATGAGAAGAGTGTGTCACACGTATGCTATGGGGTTAAGGCTGCATCATTCCTGTAATTCTATCATGTTTTGAATACTCTATATCACAGCTTCTTCTTTTTTCCCTTTTTTCTTTTTTTATTGAATTTTTTGTGTATTTCATACAGAACAGATCAAACAATATTAATCATCTTTATGCCCCTGTTCCCACTGGCACCCTCCCATGGGGCCACCCCCCACTGGGGCCCATATACTCAGTCATCCCTGTTAAGATCCATTAGGTTGTCATTGTCCCCAGCAAGTCATTGTTCCCCAGTGCAAGTCCATCCACTAAGTCTATTAGCCTACCTAAAATCACTTGTTTTAGGAAGATCAGCTTGACTTCATCTAGCAGACATCAATTGCCAACAATCCTTCAGATCAGATTGAGTTCTGCTGTTCATTTTCCTAGTTCTATACTGGAATACTGTCTGCATGAGTTTGCATGGGACTTGTATATGCTGACACCATTGCCATAGAATCATATGAGCAGGTTCCCAGGAGCTTTTAAGACTCTGTTTCAATACGATCATGCACCTCTTCCCTGGCTCTTACAATTTTTCTGTTCCCTCTTCCCCAATGGTCCCTAAACCTTGGGTGGGTAAAGTTTAATAAAGGAATCCTGTCCAAGGACCAGCATCCAGCAGACTCTTGATCTCTACACTTTGGTTATTTGTGATCTTTTATGTTCCTGTCCCTTGCTGCATGAATGTCACCCAAATTCCCTCTGGGTCTCCTTCACTATCATACAAACCATATAATATATTTATGTGCATTTATTAACTTACAAGGAATGAGAATCCAGTGCCTAGCCCCAGGCCCCTGACTGGCTCTGAGCCTGCCCTATCAGACCAAACCACTACTGCCATAGCACCTGCTAGCATTCACTCACAGCCCAGGGGCCAGAGCTCTCGCCCCAGGTCCACAAGAGTCAATCCATTCTGTTCTTGAGCTGCTGTGGCTGGCTACACATTCCCCACACCACTTGTGCTACCCTTGTGGCTCCTGGCTTCCATCCCAAGATGGCTCCAGCAGCCCCTTTCTAGTCCATGCTCCATATCAGGCCTCACCCATTGGAGGAACTAGCCAATTGGGAGACAATGAGGAAGCTTCATTATTAAGTACTGAGAATTTCATTAGTGTCTTCTTTATTATCTCTCTTCTATGTTCCATGAGCCTTAGGTGTAGACGTTGCATTGTAGATGTGTCACTTAGGCCTGGTCAATTCATAGACAATGTCCGTGGGTGACCAGTTGTACTTGGTAATAGTCTCTAACTGGTGCAAAATGAGTTTCTTTGATGAGTGGTGACTAGTAGATTTGTCTGTAAATATAAGGATATATATTTTGCACATAGTAAGAAATCACATTAGTCTAGTGATGCAACAGACTTGGGGTTTAATCTAAGATCTATGGCCACCCCAGCCATGTATCTTAGGTTATATTTACATTACCACATTTGAGTTTCCTCCCTTTCTGTGGGCATTTAGTCAAATCAGGTAGCTAGCTGTTGATTGCCCCCAAGATAAGAGTGCCACTACGGCACAATGACGTATGTTGTGCTAGCCATTTATGTGGTTATTTGGTCTTGAAGCTGGTGTTGGATCATCCATTGATGTTTTTCCCTTGGCTCCTTCATAACGTTCTCCAAAGTTATGAGAGCTCGCCTTCAGGGGAAGTGGTGGCAGGTCAGTTGCAGCTCTATTGATCCAAATCCAGTGTCCAAAGTATGTTCGTCTTTGGCAGTAGGGTCTTACCTTCAAGTTCTGGGAGGTCATCAAGGGCTGTGGCAGTAACCTGCATAATTTAATTTTGGAAGTCTCTTGGACCACCCTGGCCAACAACTCAAAAGATGGTATCTCTTGTCTGGCACTGTTTCTTGCTATGTAGTCGAGCCTTTAGCTATACACATGGGCTCATGTAGGGATACTGTATGCGTAATTTATCATACATTGTTGAACTAATATCTTTCTATTTTTTTTAACTAGCTAGGCATTGTTTATCTCTTCTCTCTCTCTCTCTCTCTCTCTCTCTCTCTCAATGTCTAATCCTTCTGCCATGGTTTCCCCATTTAAAGTGCCCCCATTTTCCCCATTTCTCCCTTGATAATACCTGTCACATCTCTCTTGAGCTTTTAATTCCCTTTATCCCCGTTTCCCTGTACAACCATCCTTCCCACCTCCCATTTAAATAACCCCCTTTTTATCCATTTCTCCCTTAGTAAGAGAAACACCTGTTTCCTATTGTTCTTCTCCTTCAGGTTCTTTCTTTTCTTTTACCTCCCTGGTTCCTTTTCATTATCCTGGTTCCTATAGTTATGCCTGGATACAAGCTCACTTATATGGATTTGGTTCTAGGATCTACATATGAGGGAGAACATACGTCATTTGTTTTTTAGAGTCTGTGTTATTTCACTTAGTATAACAGTTTCTAGTTCCATCCATTTACCTGCAAATTTCATGATTTTATCTTTTTTTACTGCTGAGTAAAAGTCCATCATATAAATAAACCACATTTTCATTATCCCTTCATCAGTTGAGGGACACTTAGGTTGCTTCAATCTCTTAGCTGTTGTGAAAAGAGCAGCAACAAACATGGATGTAGAAGTTTCTCTGCAATAGGATGAGTACTTTGGGTATATGTCAAGGAGTGGTATAAATGGGTAAAATGGTAGGTTCATTTCTAGTTTTTTAAGGGTGCTCCACACCACTTTCAATAGGGGTTGCACAAATTTGCAACTTCACCAGCAATGGATGAGTGTTCCTCTTTGCCCACATCCTCTCCAACATTTTGTATCATTCGTACTTTTGATCTTAGCCCATCTGACTGGGGTGAGATGAAATCTTAAAATGGTTTTAATTTGCATTCCTCTAATTATTAATGATGTTGAACACCTTTTAAGATGCTTCTTAGACATCTGTTCAGATACTTAGCTCATCTTCTAATGGGGTTACTTGCTCTCTTGATTTTTTGTTTTTTGAGTTCTTTATATATTCTGGATGTTAAACCTCTATCAGATGTGTTGCTGGTGAAGATTTTCTCCCACTCTGTGGCTTTTCTCTTCACTTCCTTAGTTGCTTCTTTTGATGTACAGAAGCTTTTTAGTTTAATGAGGTCCCATTTGTTGAGTCTTGAACTTATTTTCTGAGCAATTTATGTCTGGCTTAGAAAGTCCTTTCTGTACCTATATCTTGTAAGTTATCACTAATGCTTTCTTCTAACAGTTTCAGTGTTTCAGGCTTCAAATTCAAGTCTTTGATCCATTTGGATTGACTTTTGTGCGAGGTGAAAGATAAGGGTTTAGTTTCATTCTTCTACAGGTGGAGATCCAGTTTTGCCAGCACCATTTGCTGAACATGCTGTCTTTCCTCTAGTGAATATTCTTGGCCCCTTTGTCAAATATCAGGTGGCTGAAATTGTGTGTACTCAAATTTGGGTCTTCAATTTTGTTCCATTGATCTACAGGTCTGTTTTTTTTGTGTGTGTGTGCCAGTACCATGTGGTTTTTATGGTTATGGTTCTGTAACATAGTTTAAAATATGGTATAGTAATTCCCTCAGCATTGCTCTTTGTGATCAGGGATTCTTTGGCTATCCAGGTTCTTTTGTGGTTCTATGTGAATCTTAGGATGTCCTTTTCCAATTCTGTGAAGAAAGTAATGGGGATTTTGATTGACATTGCATTGAATTTATAATTAGCTTTTGGTAGGATGGTCATTTGCACAATATTAATTCTTCTTAAAGTGCAGGTTGCAAACACATGTGGGATTGTACAACTTAATGGGGGAGGGTCCCAAAAATTTGGTAGCAGTAAAAGGTGTTTGAGTGTACAAGTTTAATTCAAAGTGTAATAGAGAAATAATGAAGCTGACGTGCTTCTCACAGTGCTGACATGTCACATTACATTGTTTTAAAAACAGAAAACACTTACATTAAATACTTCCACCATTCTTCAGCATGTTTCAAATTCATATATATTTGATTATATTATATTAGAAGGTTCAAATTTAAAATACGCTGTTTGAATTGTGTACTTGAGTTTCATTTTTTAAAAATCTTTAAATGTACTTGACTTACAATTAGGGCAAAATTTCAACAGTTTCTAAATTATACCTAAACACATTGTGCTGGATAGCTTTAGTGTCTACTTGATGCATCTGGGTCAAGAGAGCCTCAATTGGGGCATTGCCTCCATGGAACTGGCCTTTGGCCATGTCTGTGGACCATCTTCTTGATTGTTGTGTGATGTGGGAAAGCCCAGCCCACTGTGGGTGGTGCCGCCCCTGGCCAGATGGGCCTGTATTGCATAAGAAAGCAGGCTGAGCAGGGGCCAGGGGAGCAAACCAGTAAGCAGCAATCCTCCATGGCCTATGCTCCAGGTTCCTGCTCTGGGCAGAATTAATAAAGAACTCAACCTTGGGCTCCCTGATGAACTGTGACCCAGGAGATGTAAGCTGAATAAACCCTTTCCTCCCCAAGTTTGTAGTGGTTGGAGTGTTCTTTTTTACAGCAATGGAGAAATAAACTAGGACAGAAATTGGTACCAGAGAGTGGGGTACTGCTGTGACAGACCTGACCTAGTTGTTTTGGGGAGGATTGTGGAAGTGTTTGGAACTTTGGGCTGGTAAAGCCATTGAGTGCTTAGAGTTTTTTGCTGTTGAGCTTGGAACAGTTATGCTGAAAAAGTTGTGAACATTAGAGTCCTGGCTTGTGAAGCTTCAAAGGGAAGCAGAGACTATCAAGGCTGTTTGTGTGATATTGTGAACTGAGAATCTGTGGGTTCTGGTTGGCAGGGGCTGAGGAATCAGCTGTGAGTAAGAAGACACCAGAACCTGAAGTAAAACCTTTGCTTTGTTGGGGACCCCTGCTGTTTGGGTCGCAGTCTCTCCATGTCCGGATAGTCTAAGGGGCTCGGCGTTTTTATGCAGAGACTCCCCTTTCCAGCAGGGCACCTCCTGCTCTCCTCCTGACTCACTTTGAAGTGGCCGCCACAGATGCCCTACCAGAAACATGACCTCTGGCATAAAAACCACCAGGTTTTTCCTATATGATAATCAGGCATTGTCTGACAGCCTGATAGAAGCCCACCGCCACATGTAAATGGGGCATTCTATGAGCACCTATCAGCTGAGGCTTTTGCTGCTGCCACCACACTATAAATTCTCCAGTTTCCCCCTAATAAATCGAAGCTGTATCACTGAACTTGTCTGGAGCTGTATCCTGTGTTTCACTGCGCCTGGGACCAGCCTGTGATTCAGTCTTCCTGGAGGGGGCTGTCCTTCCATCAACATTCACTCTCGAAGATCCTCCGTTCGCCATTCCTGCACCTCCCCTGCCCTCGTGGTCGGGTGCCCAATGGACCACGTGCACAGAGGGAGACCCCTGCAGATTGACGCAACCCGCCCAGCAGCTTGCAGCCCCCTGTGGAGCCTGCACTAGGGCCAGTGCCCGGCTCAGGCCCACCGACCTGCAGAGCCACCAGCACTCCCAGCCGCAGAGAGCCAGAGACCCACCCAGCAGCACGCAATGACCCGGTACACACAACAACATTGCTTTGCTGGGGTAATTGATGCTGGTTAGCTAGGGCTAAAAAATCAGCTGTAAGTAACAAGAGATTATTCATCACTGTGGTGAAGTCTTCTGGGAGGTATTTCTGCAGGGTCAGCACACAGAGGGAACCTGAACCTCTATCTCGAGCTGGAAGCAGGACTTAGTAACGTGTGAGAGTCTCATGCATATTTCTGGTGTTGAAAGAGTGAAGGGGTCACAGAGAGCAGCTGAGGCTTGACACTCTGAGAGGCCAGGAAAGGCCATAGGTGAAAGTACAGCTTCAGTTGCAGTAAAAAGCCCAGGATTGAAGGGGTCATGGAGAGAATCTGAGGATTTGCACCCCAACAGGTAAGAAGAAGCCATTGGTGAAGGTGTAGCCTCAGTTTCAGTGGAGACTACAGCTTTTTGGTGATGCCAGGACCATGGGACAGCCAACAAGGACAGCAGTCAATGTAGACTGGAGCTGGCCTGGGTCTGCACAACGAGCTATGTGTGCTGTGGATGGCAGAGTCAGAAAAGTGGAGCTGCTAGAACCTTTTGGAGCCCAGAAGATTGTGAGTGAATCCCAGATATCCAGCCTTGAACAACTTTGCTGGACTATGGTTTTTTTTAGGTGTGCCCAATTACTCCCTTTGAATTAAGACAGTACTTGTTTTGAATTTTGCAGAAGCCCACCCACAATTAACAGACTTTTAAAAGAGCCTATGGACTTTTAGATGCTTGGAATTTTTAAGGACTGTAGGGCTTTTAAGGTTGTACTGTCTTATGTTGTGATATTAACATCATATCTTAGGGACAAGAACTGGAAAGGTTATGGTTTAATAGCGATGTTTGTGTGTAAAGTTAACAAGGGATCAATTGCGCTGGATAGCTTTAGTGTCAACTTGACACACCTGGGTTGAGGGAGCCACAATTGGGGAATTTCTTCCATTGAACTTGCCTTTGGCCATGTCTGTGGAGCATCTTCTTAATTGTTGTGTGATGTCGGAAAGCCCAGCCCACTGTGGATGGTACCACCCCTGGGCAACTGGGCCTGTGTTGCATAAGAAAGCCGGTTGACCAGGGGCCAAGGGAGAAAGTCAGTAAGCAGCATTCCTCCATGGCCTGTGCTCCTGCTCCTGTTTCCATGTTCCTGCCCTGAGTTCCTACCTTGGGGTCCCTGATGAACTGTGACCCAGGAGATGTAAGCTGAATAAACCCTTTCCTCCCCAAATTTGTAGTGGTTGGAGTGTTTTGTTACAGCAATGGAGAAACAAATAAGGACACACATTTTTGCTATTTGAACTACAAATCCATACAAAGTGATGTTCCAACAGTGGTTAATTATAAAATCAAAATATCACAACTCTGCAGAACAACGAAGATGCTCTCTGTCCCACAAAATCAAATAGACAAGATTTTGTTCTTTATGTAAAAATCACCAAGCACATCCATTTAATTAGTATGTAAATCTGTTTTTGTATTAAATGATACAATTCTATTATGCCAAGTAGTGGATTTTTAATTTCTGTATTATTATCAGTAAATTTTTGATTTGTATATCTATTTTATATACCCATATTCCTAGATTCATGTTAAAATTTCTTAGGTGGAAAACGGTTGTGTCTGGAAAATCTTTAAGGAACCCCACCTTTGATTATTTTGGTCACATATCTGTAAGTATATAATTTATTTATGTACATAATGTATACCAAACTAATTCGTTTTCTTATATCCTTATTAACATTATCTTTTTTTTAGCTTGACCTCTTAAAGTGCTTAGTATTAAAGAACTTGCTTAGCATGTATGACGTCATGGACTTGATCCTTAGCACTGAAAAAAGAAAAAACTAATAACATAAATTTTAAAAATTAAGTACATAGTATTTTGAGATGTTAAAGTGCTTTTACCTGTTAAAATAACTTCGTGTTATTTAATTTTTAGCGTGTATAGGGAAATAATTATTTTAAAGTAAAATAATAGCAATTTTGTAATAATTATTATTGATGGTATGTTGGTTGTATTAGTTTTTATCTCCTACTAAGTTCTGTCCAAGAGACTCAGTAAAGATTTCCCATGTCTGAAGCCAGCACAATTAATTGGGAGGCATCTGTTTCATGTTAATTATGTGCAGTTTAATGAAAGTCCTAATCGATCTGATCCTCCCCTAACTCTCAAATTTTTTCCATTTACCTCTTCAATGTGTGAAACTTGGAGACATTTGAAACTGGATTTGTAATTGCACAATTGACATTAGGTTCCTGGAGTCTTAAAAGGAGCTTTAAGGGGGATTTGAGTCATGATTGACCATCTGAGGGGCTGGGGCGAGGTTTTTTATCTCAGAGGAGCCCACAGCTTTAAGAATGCTTATGTGGCATTATCTGTAATTCCAACTCCAAAGCCATCTGGATATTTTAGGAAAATCACATGGAAAATGAGCTCATTTTAAATAAATATTATATATAATTTTTTGCCTTATGACAAAGAATCTGTCTGAGGCAAGGTTAACTAATAATCTTTTTTCTTGGTGATTGACCCCATTAATAATACTGGGGCATATTCAAAATTACCTGGCATAGATATTTCTCTGAAAACATTTCTTATTTGTAGGGGAGAAGAGTGTTAGAGATTAAACCCAGGGCCTCACATGTTCTAGGCAAACATTTAAGGACTCATCCCATAGCTCCAGTCTTGCATACACTCACTTTTAAAGTTTTTGTTTTATTACCTCAGCCTCTGTCAGAAATCAGTGGGTTGAATTTGGAATCCTGAATGTGCAATATTCTGTTCTCCCTGCAACCTCTCCCCTCCCCCAATGTAATCCATTTGCAAAGTTGATCATTCAAGTATCAAGATAGCCCCCTAAGCTCCTGAAATGAATAAAGCCCTTCTCATGTTATCATAGAAGTGAGTGGAGAGAAAAAGGAACTGTTTACTTACAACAACCTGCAGATTCACTTAGGAGAAGATTACAGAGTGTTTGCAGGATTGGATGAGAAAAAAATCACTCAGGAATGGGGCAGTGTTCACGCAAAGGCTAGTGGTCAAGAGAAATGGGATGAAATTGAGGAAGTGGAGCATGACTGGCCACTGCAGTTCAGCATGAGAAAAGGGGGGCACAAATAATCCAGGGGCATGTCCCCTGGTGAAGAATTATCCATTGGCTTGTGCAGGGAGAAACACCTTGCTTCATTGAGCTTGTTAAAGGACAACAGGTGACTTTATCAAAGTTCATCAAATTAAACCGATCTGTTGCCATATGTTTAAGAACTCCAGCTTTCTGATACTCTTTATGCCTCGGACAGTTGTTGGAAGGCATGTATAGTCCTAAAGCAATATACTTCACTAACAAGAAAGATCGATGATGTGCCCTTCTTTCTCAAAGGCTTTCTGTCCTATGGATATCTAGGGAGTTGTGACTCTCTTCATCTGTTTAAAAAAAAAAAGAAAAGAAAACATTCTCACTGAAACCACAGAGGGACAGGTTTTGGGAGAAAATGGCATTTGTTTTTCTCTTTCCATAAAGGAAGGATGCTTTGTAATCTCTACAAGGAGGAGTAATGACCCTTCTTCTGGCCTCCTGACCTCTAGCTATAGGGATTGCTGCAATAATTAATGCCAAATTATCACAAATAACTTTAAGAAATGGATCATACAAGATCATGTAAATTATTTCCCCTGTGTAAACTTTCTGATAATTTGAAGCAAATAATTACAGAAACTGTTTGTGAATGGGTATCAGATAAGGAACAAGAGACTTGAAAATAGGAACAGGAAAGTTCTTAAGAAACAAAGTTTCTAGATCTAGTGCTCTATACCTGTAGATGGTAGGGGCAGAAGAATAAAGATCTCAAGGCCAGTCTTGACTATATAGTAAATTTGAGGCTACTCTGGATTAATAAGAATAAATAAATAAGTCAAAGTAAAAGAGAGATAACATTATCTATGTCCATCTGAAAGCCTCTGGACCCATAGCCAAAAGACCATTCTGTCTCGTAACTTTTCTGGCAACCAACACTCAGACTGGATTTAAGTGGAAATTGACTCTGAGAACTTCACCTTATGGACTAATCTTGTCTATGTATTGCATGTATTTTTAGACTTCATATACTTCACTTTTAGTTTAATTTGACTCTGTATGTCTAAATTAAAGGAATTTTTAATGATTTGGGAGAGACTGACAGGGCTTTAGGATGTCCCTAGAAAGAGAGTCAGAAGAACATTAAACCAAGATACAGGAATTCCAGGAGAGAGACAAGAAATAGTCCCATTGTCTCTCTAGAAACTGGGGTTCCTCTTTCTGGGCTACTACTTAAGTACATTATATCCAAATGAAGAGAAGTTTAATTTCCTAGTGTTACCTGGAAGAAGTGTGTGCTGTTGAGTTTTTAAGTGCTAAAGGTGTATTGTTTAGAATTGGGATCCCAGATGAAATTGTAATTTTCAAATTTACATAAGTTATCATTGTATTGCACAAATGTAGATAAAAATATCTTCTTATGGAGTTTCCTTTGAATTGAATGGGCAAACATGAACTTAATATGTAGAATTTATGAATTATATGTTTCTTTATTTACAATTGGACATAAAATTAGTTAAACTCTTATTCTTGCAATTCTTATAAAGGGCATTTATCTCAGGTATACCAAGAAGACTCCTAGTTGGTTTTAAGATTCCTGAAGATCTCAGAGCTTGCTCTCGATAACTTACCTCACTGCCAAACAAGCATTACTTGTATCAAAATGCATTTAGCATTCAATGGAATCTAAGAGTTCTCAAAAGAACACAGTGTAGTCAGAGAGCAATTATCCTCACTAATGGAGCAGGACAGTAGCATCAACAACTCTAAACAGAGGTAACATAGAGACTTTCAGCTGTTCTGAAATTTCACTGTGCTAACATCTAGCCTTGAGCTTCAGTTTCATTGCCAGATTTCAAAGGATCAAGATGTCAAGAAAAGTAGGATTGAATTCTTACCGAGGTAAACTCCTTGTGCCTCAATTTCCATATTTCTTGAAAACAGTGTAATTACTATTTAAAACTACATTTCAACATGATCCAACAGAGCAAGAGCTACCGTACAGCACAATGGGTGTCAGCTAGCAGACAGCAGTATAACCTCCATGAGGTACCCCATTAGGGTAGCCTCTCATGACCTGAGTGATTGTATTAGTCACTTTTCTGTTGCTGTGATAAGAAACACTGACCCAAGCAATTTATAGTAGGAAGAGTTTATTTGAGCTTATGGTTCCAGGGGAATTACAGTCAGTCATGGCAGGGAGGCATGGTGGCTGGAGCAGAAGCAGCAGAAGCAAAGCTCTCACATCATCATGCAGGCACAGGAAGCAAGCAAGAGGACAACTGGAGATCTTGCAAAGCTTAATAACTCTCTAAGCCCACCCCCAGTGACGTGATTCCTCCAGGATAGCCACACCTTCTAAAATCTCCCAAAACAGCGCCATCATTTGGGGACAAAATATCGAAACACTTGGAGCCTATGGGGCACATTTTCATTCAAACCACCACAGTGATTTTTGTGTGACTACTTTTGTGGACATGTGAACAAATGTTTATTTCCTGCAGACAAGGAACCAATGACAAACCAGAATAGATGTTCCACCAGAGTCCAGTGGGGAAAACCAATTAACTTATTGGGGTTACTTGAAAGAGCATGGGTGAAATGTTACTTGTAGGAGAAAGTATAATTCAAAGACAATTGTAGCACCTAAAAAAATACTCACTGTAGCCTGAACGACTCTTAAACCTAATTTGGTGTTCTTTGCCTACCCTCCAGGCAACTCCATAGGTCAGAGTTTGCTTTCTTCAGTAACCCTTACTAAGTTTAATGATCTAGAGGAGGGCATTTGTGAATATTATTAGTTTCACAAATTTTCTGAGACTTGTGAGTTATTTACTTACTCAGCATTGTAAGTTTTCTTATAGCCTAAGTCTTAAGAGGCCTCCCTCCTCAACAGAAGTTTCCGGCTCAGAAGAAATTATTACAGAAAAGAAATACCTAGTGAAACTACATGAAAACATATCCTCTTCCTTCTTTCTCCTCTTCCTCCTCCCCCTCCTCCTTTTTCTTTTTCTTCCTTCCTCCTCTTCCCCTTTCTCTTCCTCCTCATTTTTCTTCTTCTTCTTTGAAATAAAGTGTCACTGTGTAGCTTTGACTACCCTAGAACTTGCTATGTAAACCAGTCTAGTCTCAAATTTAAAGATTCACTGACTCTGCCTCCCAAGTGCTGGGATTAAAGGCATGTGTTATCATGTCCATCTTAATTTCTTTTGCTTTAAAAATGAAAAGAAAAAAGAAAACCATTCTGATAGATAGTACCTAAGGCTCTTTCAGCTTGAAACTTTTGTTAATATGTATTTGTTGAATATATAACATTTTTCTTTCTTTTTATTATTTATTTTTTAAGACAGGATTTGATTTGGTACAGGTGAAACTTGATCTTACTTAGAAGTGGTAGGATCGAACCTAGGGTTTCATGAATGCTACATAAACTCTGTATCAATGGACGTATCCACATCCATCTAATATTTTCTTCTGTATCAACTGACATATCCTCATCCATCTAGTATTTTCTTCTATATCTTTCTTTTTTTTAATGTGTATGAGAATTTACCTGCATGTAAGGGTATCCATGTCACGCAATCCCTGCGGAGGCCAAAGGAGGTATCAGATCCTCTGAAACTGGAGTTACAGGCAGTTGTTAACCACCATGTGGTTGCTAGAAACTGAAGCCAGGTCATCTGCAAGAGGAGTCAGTGCTCTTAACCACTGAGTCATCTCTCCAACCCCTAGTATTTTCATAATAAAACTCTCCTCTCTTCGCAATTGTATTTCTCCCTAAGATTTATCTTTGCTAGGCAAAAAAAGTTTGGTATTTTCAAAATATTACTAAGGGTCTACAAAAAGTTATAGCCTCTTCTACTGATTAAGAATGACCTATTTTGCCTTTTGTTTACTAACAAAGTTACTGATAAAAAGCCATTATTTTTCAGGTCTTTGGCAATGATTAGCAAATTAATGTGGACTTTGTTGGGATTTTTTTTTTCCTCTTTAGTTATATTACCTTTAACATATGGACTGGCAGGCTACATTCATGAACATTATAAGTTAAAATTCGCACCTGCTAGTTAAAAATAATTTCCTGTCTTTTCTCTTAGACTATGGAAAAGTTAGTCCCACATGCTGATTTAAAAAAAAAAAAACAAAAACACTTCACAACATAAGTACATTTAAGTTACTTGATGAAAGCTGACTAGCAAAGGCTGTCATCACACTAATATTGTTAACATTGGCATTTCCCAAAACTATGCTTCCAGTCTGTCCAGAATCTTTGATTTACAAAAACTGTGGAATTTCTGGTTCACATTAAAGTCACATTTGTAAATTGTGTGGGCATGGACAATAATCAAAGTCTTCATTATTTTGTGCTTTCTTTCTAGCAAGGCCTTTATTACCTTGCCAAAAGTAAGCTAAAACTCAGATGGATAAAGTCAAATTAATCAGAAAAACAAAAATGTAATTGTAAAATTTGGCAAACAAGCTAAAACCCATGTGCATTTCAAATTTATTTATTCAACTATTTGGAATTCTGTAAAATCAAGTTAATAACACATGCACATAAAATATAGGTCAAATGTCTCAACCACAATACTTTTTAATGCTATAAGAGAAAACAGCTAGGAATTTAGTGATTGTGAGCTGAACAACCGAGTAAAAACAACCATGTAACACAATACAGCACAAGTTGCTGGAAGTTTATGGATATATAGACATAACAAGCTTGATACTGTGGTGCGGCACTTAACAAGAGCATGGCTCTAGAACCAGATTACCTAGATTCAATTCCAGAAGAGTAACTCATCAGCTGTGCCATATCAGGCAAGTGTTTAACCTCCATGAGACTTAATTTTCTCGTGTGTGTGTGTGTGTGTGTGTGTATGTGTGTGTGTGTGTGCACAGATCTTAATTGTACTCACAACAAGGTGTATTAAGAAGTTGCCTGGGTGATTATACATCAAGCACATTCTTGGAACTTGCCATATCATCAATTCTTTTTAAATGTGTTTTTAATTTACTTCTTTTATTTTATGTTTGTGGCTGTTTTGCCTACATTTATTAAGTCCGTCAACATGTGTACAATACCCACATAGGCCAGAAAGAGTGCTGAATCCACTGGAACTGGAATTACTGGTTGTTAGCTGCCATATGGGTGCCATAAGAGAACTGAATACCCCCAGTTCTCTGAAAGAGCATCCAGTAGTCCTAACCATTGAGCCATCTCTCCGGCCTACATCATCAATTCTTAAATATTTGTATATTATATATTATTTTGTATTATGTACATTATATATTATTTTCTTATTTATACATAGTGCCTTATTTTTAACAAAGTATTCAGATCAGGAATAATGAGCAACTCATCAAATCATATCAGTATCATTTCCCCATAACATTTTTTTAAAAATATTTTTATGTGTATATGTGTGTTGCCTGCATGTAGGTAAGTGCACCCATGTCCTGCCATGCCCGTGGAGGACAGAAGAGGCTGTTGAATCCCTTGGAATTGGAGTTATGGACAGTTGTTAGCTTCCCTATGGGTGCTGGGATTTGAATCTGGGTCTTCTGCAAGAACAGCCAGTGTTCTTAACTGCTGAGCCATCTATCCAGCTTCTCATAACATATTTTAAAGGAATATTAGAAACACTGGGGCATTTTCAGAAGAAAGGTGCTTCTACAGTAAAACAATGGTCAAAAATGTCATAAGAAGAAACACCAGAGCCTAGAATATTAAGTGCTATGTAGCTTAGATGTGAAAAGTTCTCAGTGGACAATTCTTTAAAGACCTCATCCCTACCTGTGGACTTTTTGGAAAGTGGTGGAAAGTTCAGTCACCAAAAGAGCAAGCAAAAATGAGTGTGTTTGCTGGATAAATGTTTGTTGAATGAAGCTGGACATTAATTCAGTAGTTATGCAAGTGAAGCCCCAAATTTAAAATAGAAATTGTTTCATTATTCAATAACATGAGAGCATATGGCAGGATAGGTCATATTTCACAAAGAGCTGACCTGAGTGATAAACACTGATTAAAATGATAAAAATGATTAGTGAGATGATGTGTTTCAAGTGTTGGCAACAGTGTACATAAGTCCTGAAGCCTAAAGGGGGATGTGTTCAGAGGGCACAGAGGGCAGTATGGTCCCAGGGAAATCAAGGTAATACACTAAGGACTTCTGCCTTTACCCAAGTAGCAAAGGGCAATATTGAAAGATTTATGGTAAGTGTTCACCAGTGTCAGGTTCATAGTGAGAGGCTTCCTCTGGCTGAAGTGTGAGACTACAGTGGGTACAGCCAAAACTGTTAAATTATTCAATTCTCCCTCCAACACAAAAAGTGAAAGCTTTCACTGAACTGATTATCCAGTTGAGTACTGGAGAGATTAAAGAGGATGTTTCTAGCCTCTAGAGTTATTTTAGTTTTTTTTTAAAAAAAAAGAAGAAAAATGAGTGAACTTTTTTTCCCTGAAGCAGACATTGAATGCTTGAATTATAAGTTGCAATGGTGGATTTATGCGTGAAGTCTGTCTTAGGTAGCATTAACTCTCAGCTTGACATAGCCTGGAATCATCTGAAAAACAGTCTCAATTGAGTAACTGTTTTATCAGTTTGGTCTGTGGGCATATCTGTGAGGGATTATTTTGATTTTTAATTGATACAGAAAAACAGCAAACTGTGGATGGCACCATTCTCTGGGCAGGTGGTCCTGGGCAATGGAAGAAAGCTAGGTGAGCAGGAGACCCACCAAGCCAACAAGTGTGTTCCTCCTTGGTTTCTACTTCAAGTTCCTGCTTGATTTCCTGTTCTAATTTCCCTCAATGATGGTCTGTGACTTGGAAGTGTTAAGTCAAGTAATTCCTTTCCTCCCTTTTTGTCATAGTGTTTTATCTCAACAGCAGAATATGAAACTAGAACACCCCTACAAGATCATGTCTTGAAGCTTGTTCCTCAGCCTGTTACTCTAACTTGGATTGCCAAGGAGCCTTTGGGAGGTGGGGTCTGGACAGTGGAGAGTTACTGCTTATAGGCCTTTAAAGGTTACAGTGCAGTTCCTAGTTCTAACCGCTCTCTACTTTCTGGTCCACGAACAACCAGTTCACACTCACCCATGACAAAGCTGTTCTTCCTGCTGTGCCTTTCCCATCATGCTTAACTGAAATTTCCCTGAAACTATGAGCCAAAATAAAACGTTCCTACCTTAATTTGTTGTTGTCAAGTGTGTTGGTCAAAGGAACTCAGAAGTAACTAACACAACAGAAAAGGTGAATTGTTGTACTTCAGAATGAAGTATCACTTACCAGTTCCTCATGGTTAAATGATTGGTAAGTGATACTTACCAGTTCCTCATGGTTAAATGATTGTTAGGTTTCCAGTTCCATTTATTCATCCTATGGGAATGAAAACTAATAAAACAAGCTTTGTAACCTATATAAGAGGCTCAATTTCTTATGATGCTTCTTCCAACCCAGTATGACAAAATTTACAGTCAAGTATCAAACAAGATAGATCTTGGAGA
Source organism: Nannospalax galili (assembly GCF_000622305.1). Classification (NCBI taxonomy): domain Eukaryota; kingdom Metazoa; phylum Chordata; class Mammalia; order Rodentia; family Spalacidae; genus Nannospalax; species Nannospalax galili. The sequence continues at coordinate 3,502,436 of NW_008340113.1, read as the reverse complement.
TATGTATTAGAATTTCAAGGTGGCTAGTGAAGAGGGCTAACTGGAACACAAAACCCAAGTGCAAGTAAAGTACATACCCTACATACACATGGGTGTATAAGATAGAACTATAGTAGAGGATATATAATGTAATAACTGATAGGTAAAAGTAGCCAGTTGATCAGGAGAATGCACCAGGACACAGATAAGACTCCATTGGAATAGGGTTTATTAGCAAAAGAACACATGGGACAGATTCCCTTCAGGACAGGGAAAATGTCTGCCGGGGTTGTGAGCTGGGGTCTTTTAATGGGGAGGCTTCTGCTTTCTGCAGAAGGTGGGAAGATTTTATTTTTTTTTTAAAGTTGGACGATGGCAGGGTGGGGAGTGGGAGAGCAGGGCTGTTAAAACCTATTCTCTTTAGAGATCAAAGAAGAAGCCTGCTGTGTTGGCCAAACAGTGGAGAAAAGTCTGCTTCTCTTGATTTCAAAGACCGAGGTGCTTATCAGCTTGGTTCCCTTTTGTCGAGAGCTTGAGAAGTCCATGAGACCCTGTTGGTGGGTGGGTGGGTTTGGGGTCTACCTGAACCTTAGCAATAACCTGGGTTTGAATTCCGTTTTCCACTTAGTAGGTAAGTGATACTGATGAAGAAGCAACTTTCTTAAACATCGTTTTATCATCTGCACCCTAGGGAGTTAGAGTAAAATTGTAGTGAAGCAGAAAAGCAATGGTAATAAGGCTGATATAAAAATACACATCAAATTATTTCTTTTTTAAAAATTTCTGCTGTTTATTTACTCATAGATTCTGTGTGCAAGGTGTGGAAATGAGGAAAGGAGGACTGGGTGAGCCAGTCCTCAACCCCCCGCCCCCAAGAGAGTAAGAAACCCAGAAAGAGAATGCAAACATGTGCATATGTATGTGCGTGCAGATTCTTGCCTCATATGCATGTTTTAGAAACACTGACTTCTCTGATTGTCATTCTTGGGAAGTGTAAATCTTTCCACTTCCTATTGTTGATGGCAGACAGAACAGAAAAATTGTTTCAAAAATGTTTTAAGGTCTGCCAACACTGATTTGCTCAGGCCTTCTTCGTTTTTACTTTCCATCTCAGGATTTATTTTAAGAAGAAATTAATCTGTGCATTGAAATGCCATCTTTTTTTGTATTTTACTCAGTATTTATTTCCCAGGCGGGAAAGGATAGATTGGAAACCCAAACCGAAAACAAAGCAAAATGAAGAAGAGACACAGCACATAACTTCTGAAAAACTGCTTTCGAGTTTCTGTGGGGAGAATGTCTGTGGACCCACTAAAGTCATACCCACATTTCTTTTAGAGTTATTTTAGTATTGTTTAATTGTGTGTATATATGTATATGTATATATATGTATATATGTATATTTGTGTGTGTATATATGTGTATATATATGTGTGTATATATATATATATATGTGTTTATATATATGTATATATATATGTGTATATATATAGAGAGAGAGAGATAGAGAGAAAGAGAGAGAAAGGAGAGAGAGAGAGAGAGAGAGAGATTTTTTTCCATGTAGGATGCCATGAGGTATGATACTACCAATTAATAGAGTTCAAATGTATGATTCACAAGACAAAATCATAGCACAACTTACTTTAAATTCATTTAATTGCATTAGCAGTTGAGAGGGGGAAAGCCTGTAGAGGTAGTTTTTCATTTTTTGTGGGGTTTTTTTTTTTTTTTTTTTTTTTTGGTCATCAGTAGTAAATATTTTAGTTTTTATGGGGTTTTTTTGTTATTGTTTTTTTGTTTTGTTTTTTCTTTTGGTCTTTTTGAGACAAGGTCTCCCTGTAGACCCAGCTGGCCTGGAACTTACTATGTAGACCAGGCTGGCCTCAAACTCACAGAGATTTCCCTGCCTCTGCCTCCCAAGTGCTGGGATTAAAGGCGTGCACCACCACACCCAGCCAATAGTTTACTTTTTCGATCTTAGCCAATTTGGGAAGTCCATTTGGAGGTTTTCAGAGGGTCTTAGTTTAGGTTGCTCACCTGGGATTTGGTTTGGTTTTGGCTTTTTTCATTATCCCTTTTCTCCACTTTGGAAAGTTACATATCCCTTCCACATTTGTTCAGTAATAGTGTAGACCCTTGTACAATTACAGCTTCTGTACTGTATGACATAATATTCTGAGGTCATCAGAAACTCCCCTTTTTGTAGGAAGCACATGAGTCTAATCTCTTGGGGACTCATGAGTTCTCTGTGATCAAGATGATAGGTGACTTATCAGAGAGGTCTCATTGTCCCCTGGGTTCAAATTATTTCTTTTTAAGGTAGTATTTTTTAGCATTTTTTGAGAATTTAATACATGAGTACTGTATTTACATCATTTCCAAAACCCCCATCCTCTTATATTCCCATCACTTCTCACAGTTTCTTGACTGATTCTTGCTATATACATGTACATAACTTTACAAATACACACACACACACACACACACACACACATCTAATGCACTTAATCCATTTAATAGTGTTTGTGTATACATGTGTTTAGGGCTGAACACTTGAAATTAGATAACCTATCAGGGAGCTAGGCCCCGGAGAAAACTGATTCTCCATCCCTCAGCATCCATTGATTATCTATAGTTTTTCATCTAGTGATGGGGACCTGTGTTATTTTCCCCTTCTGCATTGCTGTTGTCTTTATGCAGGTGTTAGGTGTAGGTCTTCAGGCAACTGTATTATTGAGATTTCATGGATTTTGCTTCCTTATAGTGTCCAGAATACATTGTCCAGAAGAAGGTGTTCTGCTCTTCAAGCTTGTACAATCACAGGGCCATCTTCCATTTTGTTTCTGAGTGTTAGATGTGGGGACTACATTGTAGATGTATCAGTTCGGGCTAGGCACCACAATGGGTCATTTATTCCCTGAATTTTGATAAGTTGTAGAATTTCTTAACAGTCTCCATCTGTTACAAAAAGAAGCTTCTTTAATGAATGGAGTGAGGCACATTTGTCTGTGAATATAGGACTAAATATTTATAATAAAGCAAGAAAGTATATTGGTTTAAAAAAGTAGCAGTAGTGGGTTCTCCTTTATGGTCTATTACCTCTCCAACCATAATTGCATATTTACAGTATCAGACATGGATTCCTTCTTATTGAGGAAGGATTAAGTCCAATTAGACAACTGTTGTTCACTCACAAGTTTAAAGAGCCTCTATTGTACCACTAGAGATATTTTGCTGAGCTGGTGTTTGTTGGAATTTGTAGATTTTATAGTAGGGTAAGACCGCTGATTGTTTTTCTGTCCTGGCAGCTTATATAGCAGCTTCCAATACTATGAGAGCTAATCTTCAGGAAGGAGGCTTCCAGCGCAGGTCAGTTCCAGTCTAATTTCTACAAGTCCTTTTCCAAAGTGTGTGGTGTTTTCAGCAACAGAGACTTAGCTTAAAACTCTGAGAGGCAATCAAGGTCTATGACAATTGCCTACATTTTGTGGGTAGTCTTTTAGAATACCCTCATCAGTGACTAGAGAGGAGAGTGCTCATGCCTGGCATGAAGAATTTTGTTAGATAGCCTTCAATTATACATATATACTCACATATATTTCACAAGGAAATTTTTAAGTAAGCTTATAAAATAATACATATTTCTGTGGGTTTTAGACAACCTTAGTTTCATTTTCTCTCCTTCCTTTCTCCTCTCCATACTACCCTCTTCCCCCAATTAAATTAATGCCCCCCTTTTTCCCATACCCCCTGATAACACACATGTCCTACTATTACCTTCTTTCAAGCTCCTTCCCATGATCTCTTTCTACTTTCTTGGCTTCTGAAGTTACTTCAGGATATGTATTCACATCTAAAGTTTTGGAACTTGTATCTACAAATAAGAGAACATGTGTCATTTGCTTTTGAAACTTACTGCACTCTATATAATGTTTACAATGCTCAAATCATTTAGTTGGAAAGTTCATGATTTCATTGTTTTTTACAGCTGAGTAGAATTCCATTTTGTATATATACCACGTTGTCATTATCCATTCATCAGTTGAGGGGCATTAGACTGTTTAGACTGTTTCTTTTTCCTAGCTATTGCAAAATAAGCAGCAATAAAAATGTGGAAGAAGTATCTCTGTAGTAGGATATCAAATCCTGTGGGTATATGCCAAGGAGTGGTATAGCTGGGTCATATGATGGATGTACTTTTAGCTTTTTTGAGACTTCTTCACATTAATTTACATAGGGGTTGCATCCATTTGCAGTTCTACCAGCAGCAAATGAGCATTCCCTTTTCCCCAATCCTCACCAGCATTTGATTTCTTTTGTTCTCCTGATCTCAGCCACTCAGTGTGAAGATAAAATCTTACCGTATTTTTAATTTGCATTTCTCCAATTGCTAAGGATGTTGAACACTTTTAAAGATGTTTCTTAGCCATTTTTATTTCTTCCTTTGAGAACTCTCTGTTCACACCAGAAGCTCATTTTTAATTGGCCATTTGTTCACTTGGTTGGTTTCATTTGCGTTATTGTATATTCTGGTTATTAATCTTTATCAGATGTATATCTGGTGAAATTCTCTCCTACTCTAAGCTTCCTCTTCACGCAGTTAATTGTTTCCTTTGCTATAAAGAAGCCTTTTAATTTAATGAGGTTCCATTTGCAATTGCTGACAGTAATTCCTGAGTGAATGGAGTCCAATGCAGTAAGTCCTTTCCTGCACCTGTATTTTGTAAGGTACTTCTGACGTTTTCTTCTAACAATTCCAGGTTCAGATCTTTGATCCATTTGGAGTTGATCTTTGTGAAGAGAAATAGATTTAGATCTAATTTCATACTGTTGCAATCTTTTGACAAATTTAAGCAATATTGGTGGTAGTTCTTTGACAGTCTGGTAGAATTCTGCTGTCAATCTATCTGAACATAGGCCTTTTTTTAGTCAGAAGGCTTGTTATTACCTTTTTGATCTCTTCATTTGTTGTCATAAATTTTTCGATGATGTCTTCCTGGCTTAATTTTAGTGGTTCACCTGAATTTAGAAATTTGTCCATTTTTTAATATTTACTAATTTAATAGAGTTTTTAAAGTATTCCCTTATAATATTGTGGCTCTCTTTGGGGACTGTTGCAATACTTACCCTTTTGCTCTGATTTTGTTGATTTGGATTTGCTTCCTTTCTTTTTGTTTCCTGGACTATGGGTCTGTCTATCTTCTCAAAGAACCAGCTCTTAAATTCATTGATTAATTATATTGTAGTTTTGTTTCCATTTCATTTATTTCTGATTTGATTTTTATTATTTTTTCTCATCTTCTGGGGTTGTGCTTGGTTTGCTCTTGCCTTTTCAATTCTTGAGTTGTACCATTAAGTCATTTATTTGTGATCTTTCTGATTTTTTGGGGGGGATGGGGGCTTTTTGTGACAGAGTCTCCCTGTAACCTCAGCTGGCTGTGAATTTACTATGGAGAGCAGGCTGATCTCAAGCTCACAGAGATCTGCCTGCCTCTGCTTCCTGAAACCTGGGACTTAAGGCATGTGGCACCCATGCCTGGCTCCTCATTTTGATTTTGATGTCTTTTTTAAACTTTTTTTTTTTTTGGTCCTTTTGAGACAGGGTTTCCCTGTAACCCCAGCTGTCCTGGAACTCACTGTGTAGACCAGGCTGGTCTTGAACCCACAGAGATCTGCCTGCCTCTGCCTCTGGAGTGCTGGGATTAAAGGCATGTGCCACCAAGCCCAGCTGATTTTGATTTTTAAGTGAGGCAAATATTTTATTTAAATTAGTCACCAAATCACAATTAATCCAAAATGCACATAACACAACATCATTAGTAAAAGAAGGGGCACAGAGAGAACAGACACTCCAGTGTCTATCAAAGTACCATTTGTAAAGAAGGGACTCACTTTGTTCTGTGTATGAATTCAATCCAGCATGTAAGAGTACAGTAAAAATTTACAGATTCCTTCTGCATTACATGAAAAACATCTCACTCATTTTGATTTTTTTTAAAGTAGGTGCTTAGAGCTATAAGCTTTCCACTTAGGTCTGCTTTTAGTGTCCCACGGGTTTTGTTGTGTTGTTTTGTTTTTTCATTTAGTTCAAGGAATACTATTATTTCTTTCTTGGTATCTGTTTAGACCCGTTCTTCATTCAAGAGTGTGTTGTTTAATCCCTGTGAGTTTATGTAGTTACTAGAGCTTCTTTTGCTGTTTAAGATTTATTGCATTATGGTCTGATAGATTACATGGGATTATTTCAATTTCTTGTATTTGTTGAGGTTCATCTTGTGCCCCAGTATGTGGTCTATTTTAGAAAAACTTACATGAACTGCTGAGTAGAATGTAAATTCTTTCGTGTTTAGGTAGAATGTTCTGGAAATATCTATTAGGTTCATTTGATATATGATATTATTTAATTTTGATGTTTATCTGTTTATTCATTACTTGTTTTGTCTGGAGCCTTGTCTATAGGAGTAAGTGGGATATTTACTACTATTACCACATCGTGCTTAATCAATATCTTCCAGGACACTAGTACTCTCTATGAAATTGGTCCTTCCTAGTTGGTGTTCTCTGTACTTCTTGAATTTTTTGAATTTTTCTTCCCATCATTTAGGGAGGTTTTCTTCTATAATCCTGTTGAAGATCTGATCTATGCCATTGGATTGGGATTCTTCCTCTTTTTCTATGCCTGTAATTCATAGATTTGGTCTTTTTAAGGTGTCTCAAAATTCCTATGTATTCACCTCTGTGTTTTTAATTTTTATATTCTTTTCTTGATTTACTCAGTTTCTCTACTCTATCTTCTAGTCGTGATATTTTGTCTTCTACTTGATCCATTCTACTGGCAAAGCTTTACCCTGAATTATCTAATTGGATTATTGCAATTTTTAATTCTGTCTTCATTTCAGCTTGAGTTTTCTTCAATATTTTTATCTATTTCCTGAATTTGCTTTTCATATCTTGAATTGTCTTTGTCATTTCGTTCAGAGTAGACGTGTATTTTCTTAAGCTTCACTCGGGAGTTTATTCCTAACTTTTTTGTGTTTATTGAGGTGTTAATTTCTGCTTTAAACCTCTTAAATTATTCCCTCATGCTTTTAATTGTTCTTTTAAGGTCTGTCTCCTGGGGCTCCTTTGGGTTGTTCTCATTGTAAAGAAACTTCTAGAGGGTTAGTGGGTTTTATAGGTACATATTGTATTGGCTTTTTATATTGTTTGAGTTTCTCCTATTGACTTGGGCATATGGACTTCTTTTGTTTGTTGTATGTCTGATAATAGAAATTCTGGTCTGCCTTTGTTGAGAGGAAGTTTGATTCTCTTTTTCTTGTACTACCTTGGTTGATTTCAGATCAGGTATGAAGAGATAGTTGGTCAATCCTTTAAATTCTTAGTGTAGAATTTTCACTGGAGGGACAAAAGTGATTTCAGGTTGGCCCTGTGTGCAGGGTTGGCAGTCACAGTTAGGCCTGGGAATGTGGAAACAGCATCAGGGTGAACAGAGTTCTGGCTATCTATCCAGGTTAATGAAGAGCACAAACTGAGGAAATCAAGCTAGTTTTTGGAGGGTAGAAATGATGGTGGATGGGCGGGGTCCTACCTAACACACCAGGCTTCTCAAAATCACAAGTGGATGCCACCTAAGCGAGTCCAGGAATTGTTGAGGTGGTTCTAGGCTGGGCAGAATTCTGGCTAACTCACCAGGCTAGTCCAATGCATAAGCAAAACTACCAAGGCAGTCCTAGTAGTGTGGACAGCATCTATATATTAATAATTATTTCTAGCATTTGAAATTAAAATATCTGTTAAAGGTAGACCTGCAAATGAAAGAAATTGAAAGAAGGCTTACTGATATATGCATTTTTAGAGAACTGACATAAATATACATAATATTTTTGACTCAAATATAGAAAATAGTGAAAGTCTACCTTTTAAAAGTCATTTAAATAATGCTTTTCTTTGTTCCTTTGTACCTTAAATGCCAGAGTGATGAAGTACTCACTTTGGTACCTGACTATCACTACAGGAAGTTTTCCTTTAACAATGTGTTCCCTTTTTTGAGGATTACCCTGCAGCCTGAGTAGCTCCACTCTCTCCCCACATTTGGTCCCCCTTGTAGCCTTGGGTCCAGATCCACTCCTCCTTTTTCAGCACCAGATCTCTGGGCTACCCTCTTAGTCCAGACCCACCCACTGTGTCCTCATTCATTGCACTCAGACGAGCTTGATTCTTCAACTTAGCTTAATAGACACTCCACAGGCTGTCCCCACCTCCACCTTGCCCCTGACTTCCTGATCTACCTGCCACAGACAAGCCTACCATTCTGGTAAGTCAGATCCCACCCACTGCAATTCCCCTGTAGCCTGAGCAGCTCCAATTTCTCTACCCACTCTGTCCTTCTTCTAGCCTTGGGCCATGCCCATGCCTCCTCTTCCACTTCAGATATCTAGACTACGTTCCTAACATAGACTAGCTTAATCGTTTAGAGTAGTTTGCCAGACCCTCCATAGCCTGTCCCCAGCCCCACCTTGCCCTTGGCCTTCTGATCTGCCTATCTCAGATGGGCCTACCACCCTGGTAAGTCAGATCTTGTTCACTGAGCCTTGACTCTACTGCAGTCTGAATAGTTCCACTCTTCTCCTGCACTCGATTGTCCCCTTCTAGACTTGGGCCCAGAACTGTGCCTGTTCTTTCTGCCCCAAATCTCTGGATTAACTTCTTATTCCAGACCTGCCTATTGAATCCTTACCCCCAGCTTAAATTGTGAGACCCTCCACAAACTGTCCCCAGTCCCGTTTTGCCTTTGATCCCCCACCTGATCTATGTACCACAGAACTGCCTACTACCTAGACCTACATACTACCTACCCTTCTAGAACTTGAAGCACACGTCAACTAACTCTTCATTCCTGAGTAAAAAACAACCAACCAAGCTAAAACAATGATATAAACAGAACCAAACTTCAACTAAAAAAAGAAAGAATAGAATTCACAATCAGACACACAACAAAGACATCCAAATGCCCAAACAGCAATGCAAAACAGAAATAATACGAAAAACCAATAGAATATGTCCTCCCCCAAATCCACCAGTCCTACAGAACTATATTACAATGAGACTCACCATGATGCAGAATTTAAAAGAATAATCATAAACATGATCAAACAATTTAAAGAACACACAAAAAACTCAAAGAGGATAGGCACAAGCATGTTTCATATATCTAGGCAAATGAAATTTCTTACTGTATGCTAAGTATGGATCCTTGTATTTACAGACAAGTACAACATTTATCAAAAAAGCCTCTTTTGGCAACAGATGGAGGATATTACAGAGTTCCACAACTGGTCACATGCAGAGAATATATATCTGAGAGATTCCCAGCCCTAAGTCACACATCTACAGTGGAACCTCTATACCCAGCACTCATGGAACATAGTGGAACAGGGGGTAGAGAGACTACTAATATGTCTCTCAACTCTCACCAGCAAAGTTTCTTCATAAAGTGTGATACACAAAAAAAGGCCATGGCTGGCTAAGTTTTAGAGAACAAGAGACTGCAGAGTGGGTGTCCCTCATTAGGATGCTTATATTAAACCTCACTGACCCATGACTCAGGGACCATTGAGGAAAAGGGGGTGGAAAGACTGCACATGAACAGAAGAAACAGGCTTTCAAGGTCACTGAGAACTTCCTCAAATGAACTTGCAACAATGGTGACAGCATGCATAAGAGGCGTACCTAGTCAATCAAACAAAAACCCAGTACAGAATGGGCAACAGGCCCCAACCCAAGCTGAGAAATTGTTGGTAACTGGTTACTGCTGGGTGAGGGAGAGTAAATTTCCTTTAAGGGAGTTCCAAGGCTCCAGTGGATGAACTTGCACTGAGGGACATTTGGGTACAAATGCTTGACTGGATAGGACTTAAGATATATGACAAAATGCATGAAACCCAGTGGGGAAGGTCTATAGCAGGGTCCAGATGGGGAGGGGGTCTGAATTTGATTAATATTTATTATATGAAATGCACAAAACCCAATGAAGATATTTTTTAAGAAGACAAAAGAATTATTTGAATTAGATAAAGTCTTCTAAGGTGTGATGTTTGGTTTTAAGGTCAGCTTGACACAAATTAAAATTACCTGGGATCCTCACTTGAAGAATTTTCTGAATTGTTTGAAATGTCTGAAGATCAAGCCTAATGTGGGCAGCACCTCCTGGTAGCAGCCCAGATATAAAGCGGGTATGACAGAGTGAACGATTTTTGTTTTTCATTTTTGTTTTTCCTTTTCTTTGTTTGGCCTTCCATCTCAACACTGAGTGGATTTATCTTGCTGCTGCTGCTGCTGCTGCTGCTGACACCTTCACTTATATCAAAACCAGTCTTTCCAAGTTTCCACTGTTAAATAAGAACTAATGGTTCTTCATGCTCTCTCTCAGTTTTGACACCAGATTGGAACTACTTATGCACCCAGCCACTGTGGCCTGAACAGCTGTTACCAAGTGCTTAGTTGCTCCAGTGTGAGATACCTGTGGGACTACTCAGATGCTGAGGCACCTAGCTTCAAGGATTGAGCAAATACTGGGTTCCTGACCTCGCAAGTGTGATTCAAATTGTTACTAGTATTTCATACTAAGATGATTAATAAATTATATATATTTTATATAATTCTATATTTCTATATTCTGGCAGTTCTGTTTCTCTAGAGAACCAGACTAACACAAGAAGTAAATGACTTTGAGCCTTTCTACATTCTTTTTGGTTATGATGTCGAGGGGACTGGAGCTGCTTCATTTATCCTGTTAGAATTCAGAAAAAAAGCCAGAGAGTAAAAGGAAGAAAATGAGTACATGTTATTTATTATTTCATTTAAATGCAATGTAGCTAGACACTTCCTGGTCTTTCTTTGGTATAGTATAACTAAGGAATTTTCTTCTTCAAGCCAGTGTAGTAAGATTTTGTGCTAAAATCTTATAAGTAAACACAATCCTAATCCATTAAATTATAGCAAAATGAATAAAGGGTAGATTAAGTTATCCAAATTGAATGCATGACATCCAGTATTATATAAACAATATATTCTGTTCCAGGATGCATCTAGTCCATTCCAAAATGCATCTTGAATGTGAATTCCCAGTAAGCAAATGGTTGAGTGTTATTCAGTCCCATGGTAGTGCACTTTAGTGAAACAGATACCAGCAAATGATAAGATCATCTTAAAATGAAGAACATGACTAGGTGATACGTACTATATGGTATAAAAAACCCGAATTTTGTGTAAAAGTGTCAAGGGGAGAGAAAAAGATAAAAGAGAGAGGGGGAAGAGAGGATATATATATATATATATAGAGAGAGAGAGAGAGAGAGAGAGAGAGAGAGAGTCTAGAGCAATGTTTAGCAGCTAATAATAGAAAAGAAGTTTCACACTAGCATATTTCAGGGCTTTCAGGGAATACTTTTCTGCTTTCACTTGCACTTATGTGCTGCCTTATTAATTCAAACATATATTACCCTCCACCATAGAAACTGAGTGTGGAGTGGAAAGGAAGTTTAGGACACTCTACTTTGGTTATTTAATAACTGCATTGAATTCTCTTCTAGAAGGTCAGAGACATCTTCAAACCAACTGATTAATGTTCAACATACAACATATAGTTCTATTGAAATTAAATAATAATAAAATAAAATATACCTAAAATTATACCTAAATTTAAAATGTATGAAAGATCTCAGTGGCAACTTATAATAGCATTGCTCCATAAAAAGTTTATCCCAATATTTTTGAGTAATTTTCTATGACATTTTATGATTTCTCAGCGTGCCTAGCGATATAAATGTTCCTCCTTAGTGGACTAGAGACTTTAGATGGATCAATTCACATACAAGTACTTTATATTTAATAAATGAAATGGATGAAGAAATGATAAAGAAAGTCAGTAGATTCTACTGTCTCACCAACTGGAAAAATTTAAATATGTTCCTTATTTAACATCATACAGAAAAAAACACTCTTCTGAAGAAATATGAAGATTATATTAGAAATAATAAAAATCACACATTTGGGTATTTCTTTGGAAACTATGGTTAGAAAACAAAACTTCCACAATGCAAGTGAAAAAAATCATTTATATTTAATCAAAATTAAAGATTTGTATTCAATTTAGAACATCACAAAAAAACAGATACAACATTAGAAGAAAATATCTATAATATCTGAAAAACAGTCTGGAATTTATGACGAATTCTTGAAAAATCATTAGATAGTAAGTCAAATATAGGAACTGACAGTAGAATGTAGTAATTTTCAAAAGAAATCAATATTGCTTATAATCATATTAATCAGTACTCAATCTCCATATACAAAAGTCTGTATATGCATGTGGAGGAGAGAGAGGGAGAGAGAGAGAAAGAATGAGAATGAATTTTAAAAGTAATAAATTAACAAAATATATAAATCTAGTTGAGACCAAGAACAGACAAGAGTTGGGGGGAACCTAGAGCTGTAGGAATCCATGGCCACAACTACTTAGAATTTGTTGAGGAGTTATATAGAACCTGTACCTGGATGCCCGAAGTCTAGAAGATGTGGTCCAGAAGTTGACCAAACCTTACCTCACCCACATTTCAGGATAATGTGTGCGAAGTTTCAGCACATGCTTGCTAACTGAGGTATTGGGAATTTGATGGAAAACTGAGTGTAATTTGAAATGCCTGCTGTAGAATATTCTCCAGAAGTTAGACTCAGTAACCCAGACATTCACAGTTTAGGTAAACATCAAAAACTCAACCCTGAATTATGAGCAAAGGGTATTAGAAGAATATTACAAGACTGGAAAACCTAGTGATAATTGTCAGTTTGAGAGAATCTAGAATCACTATAAGAAGGGTCTCTGTGCATGTTGCAGGGTCTCTGTGCATGTTGATGTGGGAAGACACATCTTAATTGTGAGGGGGACCATTTCATAAGCTGAGTCCTATACTACAGGAGGTAGGGAGCTGAGAGCATGTATGCATTCATACCTCTCTCTGAAGACTTAATGTGACCAGCTACTTTGAGCTCTGACTGCATAGATTTCCCTGCTATAATGGACTGTGCATTGAACTCTATAAATATACTGTTTCTCCTTTAAGTTGCTTTGATTAGAGTGTTTTATCATAACAACAGGAGGAAAAACTAAGATGAGGGCCTTTCATGTACTTTAAATATATCCACAAAACAAAGCCAGACAAAAAACAAATGTGTGAACAAAAGGAAAATAGAGCAGGTAAATGAAAAGCTGACCATGACAAGGAATCAGTGTGGCAACCTGAAATAAAATAGGGGAATATTTCTTAAGCATGTGACTGATCACAGGAGCTATGTTCTTGGAAAAATATGACCAAGCTCTGAGAAGTGTTGTTAAATCATCTTCAGCATTAGATTCTCCTCAGCAAAAACTGGCAAAATGAACAGACTGAATGAGAGATCTCACCAACTTGCATCACAATGTTTAACACAAGAAACCAAGATTAAAACTTTACTCTGTCAAGAATAAACCAGGGACTGGAGAGATGACTTGGTGGGCAAGAGTACTGGCTGCTCTTCCAGAGGACCTGGATTTGATTCCCAGCACCTGTGGGAGACAGGCTTGATCCTATGGTAAAAGTCTTATTGACAGCCATACAGCAGGCCTGAGGCAACGGCCCGACCACTGGAGCCACAAGAAACACCTTGTGACATTTGCTCCCATTAGCAGATCATGAGATTGATGCCTAGAGCTCACCACTCCCTAATCACCATCCTTGGAAATCCAAATGGCAACACTTAAGATATTACAAAAAAGTCATGTGGTTTCCAGGAATCTAGGCTCTGTAATCTGAAACCCAGTATGCTAATGAGGAATCCTACCCACTATTCTGTGATAGGACATTAAGTCTATTATGCTAATAGGATGCTGAGACTGTTATGCTAATAAGGTATCCTACTTGCTGTACTGTGATTGGATGCTAAACCTGTTTTGCTAATGAGGTATCCTACTTGCTGTGCTGTGATTGGACCACTACCCCTATATAAGCTTGTGCCTTCCTGCAACTAACCAGACCTGTGTCACTGAACCTGGTCTCCTGTGTCTGAATGCAGCTCCGCTGACACAGTCCCCTCACCAGCCCTGGGGTCCGGGACCGGTCAGAAGCGGCAAAGACAGGAGAAAGCACAGGGCAAGTAAAAGAGCTGCCTCATCGCCGGGCGAGCAGAAGAGTGGTCTCGATGCCTGTGAGAAGGAAGGAGTGGCACCCACAAGAACAGAGGAGTGGCTGCCACTGGCGTTGACCCCAAGCACCCACATGGCACCTAACAACCATCCTAATTCCAGTTGGATGGGAATCCAATGACATCTTCTGACCTCCTTGAACATTGCATATGACACAGGTGCATTTACATACATGCAGGCAATACACTTGTATACGTAAAAGTAAAAATAAGAAATAAAATGTTAAAATAAAAATGAATCAGAAAAATTGCAACATGAGGTACTCATGTGGTCAGAGTGAAATACATAGGCATGCATGTAACCATGCAGGGTCTTCAGCTTTTAAAACTCTGTGAGCATTAAAAGAAAGTCTCCACAAATTTACAAAAGTTGAAATATCATCTTGTATTCTACCCAACCATAAAAGAATAAAGATAGATATCAACAACAATAAAAACGGGGAAAGTAACCAAATTCATAGAATCTAAACAACACATTACTGAATGAAAATTGGATCACAGGAGAAATAAAGAAGCAAATTAACAATTTCTTAGAATTGAATGATAATGAAAATAGAACATTCAAAACCTTTGATGTACAATGAAATAGTTTGAGGATTAAAATTTATAACATCAAGTGCCTATACCAGAAAATTTGAAGTGTCTCATGTAAATAAATTAATGGTTTATCATTCCTGAAAACTTTGGAAAAGCAAGATCATAGAAAACCCAGAGTACACAGGAAGAGATAAATAAGTTTGAAATTAATGAAAAGAAACAAGTAAAATAATACAAAAAAATCAAAGAAATGAATAGTTGGTCCTTTGAATAAAAATAAAATTGACAAACCTTTAGACAAACCATAACCAATAAGACAAATGAAACTGGTAAAGGGGATACAAATTGGAAAAGAAGAATTCAAATTATCCTTATTTTCAGATGATATGGTTCTGTATATAAAAGGACTCAAAGAGTCTACCAGAAAACTCCTCAAGCTGATAAATACATTCAGAAAATTAATAGGATATAAAATTAATTCCTACAAATCAGTAGTCTTCTTATATACCAATGACTACAACAACAAATAGAAAGAAATTCAGGAAACTATTCTACTCATGATAAGTCTAAAAAAATCCACAAAAATATCTTGGAATAAATTTAACAAAGGAAGTGAAGGACTAGTACAATAAAATTTTTGAGACATTGAAGAAAGAAATTGAAGATATCAGAAGATGGGAAAAATCTCACATGCTGTTAGATTAGTAGTATTAATATTGTGAAAACAGCCATCCTACCAAAAGCAATCTAAAAATTCATAGCAACACCCATTGAAATTCCAGGACACTTCTTCACAGAAATTGAAAATATAATCTCAAATTTCATATAAACACAATATCCTCAAGAAAGCCAAAATAATCCTGAAAAATAAAAGATTTGGTGAAGACATTATCATCCCTGATCTCCAAGTATACTACAGAGCTATAGTAATAAAAACAGCATGGTACTGCCATAAGTACAGATACATTGATCAGTGGAATAGAATTGAGAACACAGATTTAAATCTACACAATTATAGTCACCTGATTTTTGATAAAAGAGCCAAAAATACACATTGGGTAAAACACAGCACGTACAACAAATGGTGCTGGTCTGTCATGTAGAAGAAACAAAGTAGATCCCTATCTCTCAACATGGACAAAACTGATCTCAAAATGGATGAAGGACCTCAACAGAAGGCCCAATACCCTAAATCACATAGAGGAGAAAGTAGACATACATTGGAATTTACAGGTATGGTAAATAATTTTTTTGGAAAAAAAAAGAAAAAAGCTATAGTGCAAGCATTAATTCTAACAACAAATAGGAACACGTGCCACTAAAAATCTTCTGTACATCAAAGGACACCCAGTTGAGTGAAGAGGCAACCTACAGAATGAGGAGAAGATTATGAGTATCTAGAATATGCAAAGAACCTAAAAACCTAAACATCAAAAGAAAAATAAACAATTAAAAAGTGGGGGAAAGCCAGATGTGGTGGTACCTGCCTTTAATCATAGCTCTCAGGAAGCAGAGAAAGGCTGATCTCTATAAGGTTGAGGTCAACCTGGTCTCCATAGCAAGTTTTAGGCCACCTGGGACTACAGGAAGACTTGTCTCAAAATGATTAAAAAGAGGGAAATGAAGACAGAAAGAAAGAGAGAAAGGAAGGAAGGAAGGAAGGAAGGAAGGAAGGAAGGAAGGAAGGAAGGAAGGGAAGGAAAAATGAGGCTGAACAGGGAGTTCTCTAAAGATGAAATACAATGCTTGAGAAATATTTAAAATAATGTTCAACATCTTTAATCATCAAGGAATTTCAGATTAAAACCACTTGACTTTCATCTTACCCTACTCAAATGGCTAAATTCCAAAAAGGAAACAAGGACAAATTCTGGTGAGTATGTGAGAAAGGGAAATTTATCCATTCCCGTGGACAGTGCAAGCTGGTGCAGTCACTATGGAAATCAGAGTGCCAAGTCTTCAAAAAGTTCAAAATCAATTTATCATATGATCCGCAAATACCACTCTTGGGCATATACCCAAAAGATTCTAACCATCTACACTGATATCTGCTCATGCATATTCATTGCTATCCTTTGCATAGTAGCCAGAAACTGTGAGCAACCTAGATGTCCATCAACTAATGAATGGGTAATAAAGGTGTGAAACATATACAAAATGAAATGCTTTTTAACACATTAAAAATGAAATTATGAAATTTTTAGCCAAATGGAAATAATTTTTATGAGTGAGATAAGCCAGAACCAGAAAGACAACTGCTGCATGTCTTTTTTGTTTTCATGTTAGGATTGAAAATTTAAATATACATATTTCAATTTCAAAATTTTAAAATGTATATTAGGTGACATTACCCAATCTCAGAAAATAAAAAAAGAAGCTACATGCTTTCTCTAACTTTCTGTTTCTAACCTCTAATTTACATCCATGTATGCAGGTAAATGTATGTATGTGTTTATTATAGCATTTAAAATTGAAAAGAAAGGGTAATTTGCAAATAAAATGATCATAGGGTTACCATTTTATACATTCAACTTTCTCCATACTTGAGATAGAAATAATCATTTCTGCATTCCATAAGAATTCAATTAGAATTGTCCTTTGGGGCAGTGATTATGAGATTTGGACTTTCTTTTCTTTTCCATTGACCAATAGTGCAGTGCGAATAAAATTGATTTGTTTTATATGCTGAATAAGACAATACCATTATCATTTTGGTAACTGCTTTTTACTTGTTATAGGTTTTATAATTTAATTTTAATATTAAAAATAAATTAATGAATTAAAATCCAGACAAGTCAGTATATTAATAACTGGCTATTAGGAGGGGAGGCTTCCTGGGAGGGGTAGTGTAATGCCTTGATATAAAGGAAGAAAGGACAATAATAAAATAAGAAGATTTAAATGGGATGGAAAATTGGAGGGCAGGGCAGAGAAGGAAATATGGGGAGGAATAATTAACACTAAAGTCTTTAGAAAAAGCCATACAGAAACCTTCTACCATAGAAGCCTTATAAAATATATACATACACTTTATAAAAGGAGATTAAAAGAGTCACCTTATAATGGGAGGAGTATTGCCCCTACTGGATACCTAATAAATTAAAAAAAAATAGCACCCCAGTGACAGGAAGGGACTCTGTTTCTTGAAGCTGTGGACCAGAAATCACATAGACCTTCAAACATGATTGGCCTTGCCTCTGTTCTTGTTATCAACCAGAATTTGATGGTTAGATCCTATTGCCAAAGACATTACATAGATGAACAGCAGAACAAACACGAAGAAATCAAGCTGGTGCTGACTTCAAAAAATCACTCTGCCTAGTTTTTATAGTGCTGGTAGGTGATATTCATGCTACTAAAGGGAAAAAAAAATCACCAACCTTATCTGGTTATGACTTTTATGAACTATAATTACAATTGCCCTTGCAAGATAGTCCCCCCAGCGCAATATTGGCACCAATCTTATGGGAGTAATCAATAACTTTCTAATGGGATTTAAGGTCTACTTCATAGGATGGAGCCTATACCTGACACTGATATCAGGCTTAGAACCTTAAGACTAGACAGATCAAAGGACATATGGAAGAACCTAATACTAGTTTTCTATTAGATTGTTACCATCATAAACTGACTCCAAATGCTTTATTGTTATACCTCAAGTATAATGCATTTCTCAAGTCTCACTAGCTAAATTTCCTTATGCAACAGAGGGTGATTAACACAGAAACCCACAGCTGGCTAGTATGGAGAGAATAAGAAACTGCATACAGAACACTTATTCCTTAATAAGACACACATATCAATCTTCTGTCTCCCAAGGATCAGAGATCATTGTGGAAGGGAGGAAATGCTGTAAGACCCTGAGGTTGTGGATAATCACAAGGATACAGTGGTTTTCAGACAGCTGCTCACTTACTCATATGAACTCATAGCAACTGAGACAACAAGATGCAAGTCTCATGACATTTTAAGTCAGACAAAACCCAAAATCCTAGTATGGACATGGAAAAATGGGTAAGAAACACAATCCAACCTAAGGAAGTTTTGACAACCAATGTTGTGGGAGAGACAGTCTATAGGAATCTTGGTAGGTTAACCACGCTCTAGTAGACTGATCTACAGTGTGGACATTTGTGGACACTAATTAGACTCTACAGGCCTTAGTCTATATACAATAGTATACATTAAGTTGGCTGGGGGGGGCAGTGAAGGGAGGTGTGGAAAGTGGGGGAGGATCTAAGTAGCATCAAATTACATTGTATGAAAATTGCAAAAATTCAGTTAAAAAAGAATAAACAGATAATTTTTAAAAATAAAGAATAACACATATAATCTTACTTGCTTTTCTATGGTAGCTTATGCCATTTGCTCTCCATCACATTTCAAGATGAGGCATTGGCAACCTCCTGGGCCTTGACTCTAGACACATAAGCTAGGAGGCAGGACTTCAGCCCAGTAGAGATGGAGATGGAGTGCTGCCACTCCAAATGCCAGTGGGAGAGGACCCCTGAGCTCTTCAACCATCTGTCTACCAAGCTCATAGCCAAAGACAACATGACTGAACTTCTCAGTTAGTCAATGCTAGAGCAACACTTGAAGGAGAAGCACCTTCAGCAGGGAGCTAGTCCCCCCCCCAGGGCCCAAATGACTGAAATGAGCAACATTTGCCTGTTCGCATTGACCAAGAGAACTTCAAGTCAGAATTCCTACAGAATCCAATCTTATCACCACCAAGTTGAAGCTGTGAATAATCATATAGCATGCAGAAGCCTATGCTACTAATGATGAAAGGTTATCAGAGGAGAGTCTTGAAGAGGACTTTGTCCTTGTGCATTTATAACATGGTTCTTCAAAAATCTCACAAGTTGTCAGCCATGTGGATAATAATGGTGGCAAAGGTGGTTTGCTGATGCTCTTACTTGAGTGACTCGAAGGCCTTCATGAGCTTCTCCATTATGACCATGGAGGCCTCCTGCTTGATGGAACACACTGACATGCAGTACAGCCAAGAAATGAATGGGGATCAGCATGGGTGGGCAGGAGCAGAACCCAGGTGACTGGCCATCTTGTGCTTGTCCCTTCTATCCTGAGAATTATATTTGAAAGATTTTAAGCAGAGGAGCAAAATTTTAGCCAGTCAAATGTAGAAGCTTTGTTCCAGGGGATCCAACTCCCTCTTATGACCTCCATGAGCATTGCAGGACATGAGTGGAATTGTATACATGCAGAGAAAAACACTGTTTGAGAGCCTGAGAACTTAAGGAAAGAAAGATAACTAGAGCTGGAGTCCCCTCTTGTGAGTTGAAGTCATGGTCCCTTCCCATGAGCTGTATCTGTGGTACTCTCCTATGAGCTGGTGTGGCTTCTCAGGAGAGCTGGAGCTGTGGTTCTTCCTGTGAGCTAGAGCTGTGGTCCACTCCTGTGAGCTGGAGCTGTGATCCTCTTCTGTGAGCTGGAGCTGTGATTCATCTCCTGTGGTCCCTTTCTGTGAGCCAGAGCTGTGGTTCAGATCCTGTGAGCTGGAGTCATGGTCCTCTCCTGTGGCCCCCTACTGTGAGCTGGAGCTGTGGTTCTTCCTGTGAGCTGGAGCTGTGGTTCCCCTCATGTGAGCTGGAGTTGTGGTCTCCTCCTATGAGCTGGATCTGTGGCTCCTCATGTGAACTGGAGTTGTAGACCCCTCCTGTGAGCTGGAGTTGTGTTGTGGTTCATCCTATGAGCTAGAGCTGTAGTTCCCCTCCTGTGAGCTGGAGTCATGGTCCTCTCCTGTGGCCCCCTACTGTGAGCTGGAGCTGTGGTTCTTCCTGTGAGCTGGAGCTGTGGTTCCCCTCATGTGAGCTGGAGTTGTGGTCCCCTCCTGTGAGCAGAAGCTGTCATCCCCTCCTGTGAGCAGGATGTGTGGTCCCCTCCTGTGAGCAGGATGTGTGGTCCCCTCCTGTGAGCTTGAGTTGTGGTT
>NW_008340113.1:3445299-3480538 GCF_000622305.1 Nannospalax galili | reverse complement strand
TTTGATCAAATCTGTGCTCACTCCCTCCCCTCCAACATTCCCCCCTCTGAAGAGGTAATGATAAAAATCTTTTAAGACTCGATACAAGCTCCCAAATACTTTTGACATTTTGGAACATGGAACAGAATGTGTTGCTAACAGGCCCAAGGACATTTTGACTTTTAGCCCAGAAACTGGCTACATTTCTTTGGGTTTTTTACCCTAACTGCCAAGCCAATTCCTACCTCCTATTCTTACCACGCCATCCTCCGAAGAGGTTACCCAAATTGCCAATAGGGAATAGGGATGCAGACCACTCTGGCATCTTCCATTTTAAACAGGGCCACAGGTGAGGCAATTGGAGTACACCTTCAGTGGGTCTATCTAAAAGACTCCCAAGTTGCATAACTCCTGTCTCTAATGGGAAAAGAAAGCCCTTGAATCATGAATAGGATATGTGAAGGATAAGTAAAGGCAAGAGTAATTAAAATTACAAGTTCTAGACAGGGAACTAGAAAAGTAAGAGCAGGGCAATTTTCAAATATTCATATTGAGAGTCCATTGGAGTTTCTTGACAAGGGCTTGCAAAAAACTCCCAAGTTGCATAACTCCTGTCTCTAATGGGAAAAGAAAGCCCTTGAATCATGAATAGGATATGTGAAGGATAAGTAAAGGCAAGAGTAATTAAAATTACAAGTTCTAGACAGGGAACTAGAAAAGTAAGAGCAGGGCAATTTTCAAATATTCATATTGAGAGTCCATTGGAGTTTCTTGACAAGGGCTTGCAAAAACATCCTTCTATTGGGTTTTTCCTCATTTTTCTTTTGTCTTCCAAGGCTGGACTAGTTGGCTGGGAAGAGTGGCTGGATACTCATGAGGGTACACCGACCCTGCTTGACACTCCTTTAATGAATGAGCACAACCATCAACAAGCCCAATTGTGACTGTTTAGTGATCAGGCTCAGCAGAATTCATGATGATGGTAGTTATTTCATGCAGTAGGAATTGCTGTATAGCATCATCTTATTAATAGGACCTGGAATTTAAAAGGATTTGGTGCTAGGAGCCACATGTGAAGGAGAACATATGTTGTTTTTTTTTCTGAGTCTCTGTTACTTCACTTAGTATAACAGTATCTAGATCCATCCATTTACCTGAAAATTTCATTATTTCATCTTTCTTTACTGCTGAAGAGAACTCCATTTGTAAATATGCCACATTTTTTGTTAACCACTCATCAGTTGAGGGACACTTAGGTTGCTTCCATCTCTTAGCTATTGTGAAAAGAGCAGCAACAAACATGGTTGTACAAGTGTCTCTAGAATAGGATGAGTCCTTTGGGTATATACCAAGGAGTGGTATAACTTGGTCATATGGTAGGTTCATTTTTAGTTTTTTAAGAGTTCTCCACATTGTTTTCCATTGAGGCTGCATTAGTTTGCAAAGCCACCAGCAGTGAATGAGTGTTCCCCTTTCTCCACACCCTCACCAGAATTTGGTACCATTTGTTCTCTCAATCCTAGCCAGTCTGATTGGGTAAGGTGATACCTTATGGTGGTCTTAATTTGCATTTCCCTAATTACTAATGATGTTGAACACTTTTTGGGATGTTTCTTAGCCATCTTTATTTCATCCTTTGATAACTCTCTGTTTAGATCTTTAGCCCATCTTTCAATTGGGTCATTTGGTTTTGCAATTCTTTGTTTTTTGAGTTCTTTATATATTCTATATATTAAACCTCTGCCATATGTGTCACTGGTGAAGATTTTTCCCCATTCTGTGGGTTTTCTCTTCATGTTTTTGATTGTTTCTTTTGCTATACAGAAGCTATTTAGTTTAATGAGGTCCCACTTACTGATTTGCTGACCTTAATTCCTGAGCAACTTCTGTCTGATTTCCTACAGCTGTATCTTGTAAGTTACTGTGAATATTTCTTCTAATAGTTTCAGGGTTTCCAGTTTCATATTGAGGTCTTTGATCCACTTGTAGTTGATTTTTGTGCAAGGTGAAAGATAAGGATCTAGTTTCATTCTTCTACAGGTGGAGAGCCAGTTTCACCAGCACCATTTGTTGAAGATACTGCCTATCCTCCATTGTTTGTTCTTGGCACCTTTGTCAAATATCAGGTGGCTGAAATTGTGTGTACTCAGGTTTGGATCTTCAATAATGTTTCATTGATCTATGTATTGTTTTTGTGCCAGTACCATGCTTTTTTATGACTATGGCTGTGTAGTATACTTTGAGGTCTGGTATAGTAATCCCCCCAGCATTGCTCTTTGTGATCAGGGTTGCTTTGGCTATCCAGGGTCTTTTACACCTCCATATAAATTTAAGGATGGATTTTTCTAATTCTGTGAAGCATGTCATGGGGATTTTGATTGGGATTGCACTGAATATATAGATTGTTTTTGGTAGCATGGTCATTTTAACAACATTAATTCTTCCAATCCATGAATGTGGGAGGTCCTACCACCTCCTTGTGTCTTCCTCAATCTCTTTCTTTAATGATTTAAAATTATCATTGTAGAGATCTTTGGTGTCTTTGGTCAGATTTATTACAAGATATTTAAATTTTTTGGCTGCAATTGTGAATGGGAGTATTTCCCTATATTCTTTCTCTAATTGCTTGTTATTGGTATATAGAAGGGCTACTGAATTTTGCAGATTGATTTTATAACCTGCCACTATACTGAAATTGTTGATGAGTTCTAGGAGTTTTTGGTGGAACTTTTGGGATTTCTTAGGTATAGTATCATATCATCTGCAAAAAGTAATTGTTTGACCTCTTCTTTTCCAATTAGTACTCCTTTAATTTCCTTCTCCTGTCTTATTGCTCTTGCAAGAGTTTCAAGAACTATGTTGAAAAGAAGTGGAATAGTGGACATCATTGTCTGGTTCCTGATTTCAATGGGAATGGTTCCAGTTTTTCTCCATTTAGAATGATATTGGCTCTGAGTTTGTTGTACATAGATTTAATTATTTTGAGGTATGTTCCCTCCAGTCTAATTCACTCTAGGACATTGAACATAAATGCATGCTGAGTTCTGTCAAAAGCCTTTTCTGCATCTATTTATATGGCACTGTGGTTTTTGTCTTTGAGTCCATTTATATGATTAATGATGTTTATTGACTTGTGTGTATTGAACCATTCCTGAATCTCTGGGTTAAAGCCTACTTGATCATGGTGAATGGTCTTTTTGATGTGTGTCTGTAGGTGGTTTGCAAGTATTTTGTTGAGAATTTTTGCATCTATGTTCATTAAGGATATGGATCTATAGTTTTCTTTTTGGTTGTATCTTTACCCAGTTTCTGTGTTAGAGTGATGCTGGCTTCATAGAAGGAATTTGGGAGTCCCATCTCTTTTTCAATCATTTTTAATAATTCATATTGGTTGGAGGTCTTATTTAAATGTTGGTATAATTCTGCTGTACATCCATCTGGGACTGGGCTTTTTTTAGTTCAGTATTACTGTTTCTATTTACTTATATGTCATGGATCTTTTTAAACCATTGATCTCTTCTTGGTTTAACTTTGGCAGCTCCCAAGATTTCAGATATCCATCCATTTCTTTTAGGCTTTCAGATTTAGTAGCGTGTACATTTTTTAAAAATTCCCTTATAATGGTCTGGATCTTTTGGGTGTCTGTTGTGACAATTCCCCTTTCATCTCTGATTCTGTTCATTTGGATTTGCTCTTTTTTTCTTTTGGTTAACTGGGCTAAGGGTCTGTATATCTTGTTTAGGTTTTCAAGGAACCAGCTCTTAGATTCGTTGATTCTTTGTATTGTTTTCTTTGTTTCTATTTCATTAATTTCTGCACTGATTTTTGTTATTTCTTTTTTTCTGCTGGGTTTGGGTTTCATTTGTTCTTGCCTTTCCACTGCTTTGAGTTGCAGTATTAGGTCATTTATTTGGGCTCATTCTAATTTTTTAATATAAGCACTTAGAGCTATAAACTTCCCTCTTAGGACTGCTTTTAATGTGTCTCAGATGTTGTGTTGTGTTGTCCTTTTCATTGAATTCCAAGAATTCTTTTATTTCTTTCTAAATTTCTCCTTTGACCCACTCTTTGTTTAGGAGTGTGCCGTTCAAACTTCGTGAGTTCATATAGTGACTAGGGCTTTGTCCAGTGTTGATTTTAAGCTTTATTGCTTTGTGGTATGATAGAATACATGGAATTATTTCAATATTTTTGTATTTGTTGAGGTTTGTTTTGTGGCCTAGTATGTGGTCAATTTTGAAAAACTTCCATGAGGTGCTGAGTAGAAAGTGTATTCTTTGGTGTTTGGGTGGAATAATTGAAAGATGTCTGTTAGGTCTATTTGATGTATGGTATCATTTACTTCAGACATCTTTCTGTTTATTCTTTGTCTAGTTGACCTGTCTAATGGAGACAGTGAGGTATTGAAGTCCCCTACTATTACTGAGTTGGGATTAATCTGTGTCTTAAAGTCCCATAGTATCGTTTTTATGAATTTGGAGCACCAGAATTTGATGCATATATGTTAAGGATTGTAATATCGTCTTGGTTAACTGCTCCTTTGATCAGAATGAAGTGACCTTCCTTATCTCTTAGTTTTACTTTCAGGTCTATTTTGTCAGATAATAGAATTGCAACTGCTGCTTGTTTCTTAGTGCCATTTGCTTAGAATATTCTTTTCCATCCTTTTACCTTAAGGTAGTGCCTATCCTTGAAGGTGAGGTGGGTATCTTGCAGAGAGCAAAGAGATGGATTTTGTTTCTTAATCCATTCTCTTAGGCTGTGTCTTTTGACTGGGGAGTTCAGTCCATTGATATTTAAGGTTATTATTGAAAGGTGTGTATTGGTTGCTATCATTTTGATTGCTGTTTGTGTTCTCTGTGTAGTTTTGTGTTTCCTAGATTATATCTTTGTTTATTTTCTTTCATTGCCCCTATGGTATACTTGTTTCTTTCTCTGATCTCTATATTGCTTCAAGTATTCTTTGAAGGGCTGGTTTTGTGGACATGTATTCTTTCAGGCTATTCATGTTATGGAAGATTTTTCTTTCCCCCTCAAGTATAATAGACAGTTTTTCTGGGTCAGGTATTGTGGGCTGACATCTATTGTCATGTAGAACTGGAAATACCTTGGTCCAGGCTATTCTGGCTTTCATAGTTTGCATTGATAAATCAGCTGTAATTCTGATGGGCTTTCCTTTGTATGTGACTTGTTTTTCTTTTGCTGCTTTCAGTATTCTGTCTTTGTTCTGTACATTTAGTATTTTTAATATGATATGTCATGGGGAGTTTCTTTTCTGATCCTGTCTATTTGGTGTTCTATGTGCTTCCAGTATTTGTATGGGGATGTCTTTCCTTAATTTCAGGAAATTTTCTGCTATAATCCTGTTTAAGACCTGGTCAACACCATTACCCTGAAATTCTTCTCCTTTCTCTATTCCTATGATCCATAGATTTAGTCTTTTCATGGTGTCCCACATCTCTTGCATATTCCATTCCTGTTTGTTTGTTTGTTTGTTTGTTTGTTTTTTAAATTTCCCATACTCTTTGCTTGAGTGGTCCAATTCTTCAACTTTATCCTCCAGTGTTGATATTCTGTTTTCCATAGACATGAGGCTTTCCCTTGTTGTTTCAAATTGGCTTATTGAGTTTTGTACTTCATTCTTCATTTATGTCTGAGTTTTCTTCAATGTTTCAATCCCTTTTGTGAATTCACTCAGAAGTTTATCCCTATCTTCTTTTAGTTCTTTGATTTGTTATTTTGTGTTGAAATTTGTTGAATTCCTTGATGATGTCTATGATTCTTCTTTTAAATTCAGTGTCCTAGGTTATCTCTAGGGGGTTCTCCTTGTCAAACTGCTCTACAGGATTGATGGGGTTTGGTGGGGACATAGTATTTTGGCTTTCCATTTTATTATTCTTTCTTTGTGGTTTTGGCATGTGAATTTCTTTTGTTGTTTATGATTCTGATATGGGAATTAAGTTTCAGTATGCTTCTGTTTGTATTATCTGGGTGCCTAGATCCTTTCTTGATTGGTTATGTAAAACTGGTTGTTACAGGGTTCAGGTTCTCTTAGGTTTATTTTGGAGGGAACTGATGGCTTCAGATCAGCTATTCAGGGGTACCCACAGAAGCCAAATTCAAGTTCCAGTCAGGTACACTCAGGCTTCCTTCACCACGTGGAGGCAGGATCCAGGCTCTCTTAGGCAGTCCTATGTTGTCAACCTTATGCCAGAGGGAGGCTGGTGGGGGGTCATAACTCAGGACTCTCTGGTGGTCTGCTGAGATCCCAGCCATTACACCTCTGGAGGTCTTAACCAACCCTCTCAGGCTGTCTGCTAGGATCTCTAGATGGGTTCATTTTAAATTCTGCAGAAGAAGAGAAATTAAGCAACATAACCACTCATCCCTCTTTGAGACAAAGACTTCTCAATTTAAGGAAATGTGAGGAAAATTGGTCCATGATGGATTGGCTCACACAAGCCATTAGGGACACATGGAGTATCTCCAGTTGAGATTCCCATGAACACTAGAGACTGGAAAACCATAGAGGAAGGACAGGCCCTGTAGAGGGAACTGGGTATGAGGAAAGCTGTATTTGATGCCCAGTCCGCAGGTTAAGACAGGACTGTTTTTACAGGAGACTTAAGAAAGAAGCTGATTCAGCAAGGTCCACAAGACTGGTATGGAGCTTTGGTGTCAGTGCTAAGCCCCATAGTCGGGTGTGACCTGTATGATGCTGGCAAGGCTTTGACAGTTTTAAATGATTTAGATCAATTTGTAAATAGGGTTTGAAAGGTGCTAAAGCAAGTAGACACAAGGGAAAGGGGCTGAAACTTGGCAATGGGGCCCCTCTGTGTTTCCTGGGCACAGATGTGGATGGATCTGCGCAGTGTAGGAGTTGCTAGGGAGAAAATTGACACGCAACCAAATGCTATGCTGGTGGGACTAATGGAGAGCTTTAAGACCTGACCAGCAATTCACCACAGAAGTAAGAGAAACTGGGCACCAGGAGGTTCAAGTAACTCCAATTGCATCCCCTGCTCCAGAGGAAGGCAGCCTCATTGGATGGGACCCCACAGCCACCTCCTTGAGGAGGGAGCAAGGTTGCCTACAGGTGAGGGCCACACTGGATGACTGGAGGCCACAGGTTGAGCTGAGGATTTATTTTCCCCCACTAATATACAAAACACATGGGCCCTAGTGGATCCTGGAGCAGAATGTACATTAATTCATGGCAGTCCCCCAAAACACCAGGGTTAATGGATAGTGGTGGATGGGTATGGGTATAAAATCATAAGAGTAAGCAGACTAGACTCATTCTGAGAATGGGTAATTATCCCCCCAGGAGTACAAGGTGTGCATCTCTCCTCTGCAAGAGAACATTTTAGGAGTGGATGCCCCACTGTGTCACAACTACATAGTACTGTGGGAGAGTTTCAGCTGATGGTGCGAACAGTAAAAGCGATTACTCAGGGGTGGGCAAGATGGGAGCCAGTCAAATTGTCCACCCCATAGAGGGTGGTGAATATCAAACAGAACCTGGGGGTCGAGTTGAAATTACAGAAACCATCCAGGAACTACAGTGGGTAGAGGTTATCTGCCCAGCCCAGAGCCATTTTAATATCCCTGTTTGGCCTATCAGGAAGCCAGATGGTTCCTGGAGAATGACCTTAGATTACCAGGAATTAAATAAAATGGTGCCTCCCATTCCTGCAGTGATGCCCAACATTGCACTGCTAACTGAACAGCTGGGCCCTTCCATGCTGCAGTGAACCTTGCTAACGCATTCTTTAGTATTCCCCTAGCTGTTGAATCCCAAGACCAATTTGCATTCACGTGGAATGGACAATAATGGACTTTCAGAGTACTTCCCGAACGTTGTCTCCACAGCCCCCCGGGTTGTCATGTGATGGTGTCCCAGTACCTGCCTTGTTACCCTGCCCTCCTTCTGTAAGGAGGTTCCACTACATAGATGATATAATTCCAACTTCCGAGTGCCTTACAGATTTGGAAGCTCATTTGGGGAACATGCAAGTGCACCTGAAGGAG
Source organism: Nannospalax galili (assembly GCF_000622305.1). Taxonomy (NCBI): domain Eukaryota; kingdom Metazoa; phylum Chordata; class Mammalia; order Rodentia; family Spalacidae; genus Nannospalax; species Nannospalax galili. The sequence goes on along the minus strand of NW_008340113.1, from coordinate 3,472,528 downwards.
CGAGGATGGGAAATCAACCCACAGAACTTACAAGGGCCCGGTACAGCAGTAAAATTCTTAGGAGTTTTATGGTCAGGCAGAACTCGCATGATACCCAGTGCAGCAGTTGAAAAAAATCTTACAACAACCCGTATCAATAAATGCTAAGCAGTTACAGGTATTTTGGGGACTTCTAGGGTATTGACAAATTTTTATACCTCACCTTGCTCAGGTTACCCATCCCCTATATAATCTAATAAAGAGAGGGATTGGGATGTAAAGGCCCAAGAGACTTTTGAGCAGGCCAAGGTACTGATTGGGCAAGCTAAAGAGTTGTGTGCCACAATACCTCAGTGTCCCTTCCTCTTGGAAGTCACCAGGAGCCCTGAGGGTTATGGGTGGTGCTTGTGGAAACAATAACACAAACAAATGGTCCAAATTGGATTCTTGTTCCAATCATGGAAAGTGGCAGAATACCAGTACACAGCTCTAGAATAGCAACTGCTGGCTCTGTGCAAAGCATTGCAACCAGTGGAATCCATTACAGGCCCCACCCCATTACTGCAAAAAAGCATATCTCATAAAAGGATGGGTGGGGGCCTTGTTAACCAAGACCCTGTCAGTGGTGGCACAAAACTAAACACTGCAAAGATGGCATGAATATTTGCAACAGTGAGGGTTGGTATATGCAAGCACATTCACCAATGACATGCAGGCAGTACTAGGACTAGTGTCATTTCAAGGCACAGAGCTTCTCTCTTCACCTCCTATAATTGACCCTCCAGCAAGACCTGACTGAGTACTAGAAGGGGCTGTCCCAATTCTGGCTGATGCCTGTTATACTGATGGCACCAGCAGGGGTTCCAGACAGGAATGCCTAGCAGTGGCAATACAGAGGAACACTGACACTATATGGTTAGAAATGGGAGAAGGAGAAAGCAGTCAGTGGGCCAAATTAAGAGCTGTATGGATAGCAATAATGAGAGAGCCTTGGCCAGTAACAATTTGTACTGACATCTGGGCTCTGTTCAAAGGCTTAACCTTATGGATGGCCCAATGGGAGAAAGAAAACTGGCAGGTGATAGGACTGCCCCTATGCTGACAACAAATGTGGAAGGGCATGTATAATAAAAAGCATCAGGACCTAGTGCCCTGGGTGGTTTACCATGCGGCTGCCCACTGCCTGGTGAGTCCCTTCTGGAATCAGGAAGCTGATTCCCTGACCAAGGTGAAGGGCTATCTGCCCTCAGTTTCCCTTAGAAGCAGCTCACTGGATTCATATCAAGTCCCACAGGGGAGCCAACATGAGATGGGGAATAGCCAAAGCTGCCTGCATTCCTGTAAAATACATTGACATCCAGGCCTGTGAGTCATGTTCTTGGTTATGTCCCTGGAGGATGGATGCCATGATGGGATATGTGCACAAGTCAGCTTCCCCTGTGAGAGACTTTCAAGTACATTATATAGGGCCCCTGCCAGTCAGGGAAGGGTGCAAACATGCTCTCACTTGTGTGGACACTGCCACAGACCTTACACAGGCCTTTCCTTGCAAGAGAGAGATGGGCAAGGCTACTATTAAGGGACTTACCCAACTCGATGTCATGTATGGGTGCCCATGGTGAATTGATAGTGATGGAGGCACTCATTTCATAAGTACAGATGTGTAAGCTTGGACTAAAAATAATCTTGTTCAATGGTATTTCCACCTTCCCTGCAATCCTACAGGAGGAGGGTTAATTGAATGAAAAAACAATTGCTAAAGAAACAGTTAAAAGCCTTAAGTGTAAAAGGAACACATGGGGGTGGAAAAAGGCCCTACCAGAAGCCATACTCTGTTAAATGAGTATCCCAGTAGCAGGGGTGGGTTGCCTTCTTATAAGTAGTTGGCCAAAGGGGCTCCAGAGGTCCCCAAAACTATAAATTGATTTCCAATAATGTTGGTTGTAGACCTGAAGTGGACGGTTAGACCCTGTTTCTGAAGACACCATACGTTGTGAGCATGGGAGAAGGAGAAATCAAGCTTGGCTTAAGCTGGAAACTCCGTGCCACCTAATGGACGGCTTTCATAGTGCCAGAAGGTGCTATGCAGATGGATGGGGGAGAATTGTCCCCTATTCTATTCGGAAAGGAACCCTGTGTGCCTCATTATGAACACGCAAACTGAGATGATTCTGCTGGTTCAAATAGTGGCTCGTCTAGTGTATGTACAACCAGCTAACAACCTAACACTGGCTCATAGGGATGAAATACACAGCTGGTATTGTAGATCAGGCCACTCCCTTGCAGCAAGAGAGGTTGTAGGCCCCAGTGAAGAAGCCACTGCAATTGTATTGTTTGATGGATGTGATGCACGTACTAAAGTACTGTCCGTCTGAGTGTTTATGTTTTCACCCATAAGCTATTATAGAAGATACTGTTTACATGTTCTTGCTTCTTGCTGATTGTGATTTTGTAGTAGATAGAATACCACTAAATTGAGCCATCAGCCCATGACAAACAGATGGTGCAGAGACCTGAAGAGTAAAGCGCGCTACCACAATGGGAGAAAGGTTGGCCCACACCTTTCACCCCTCCAAGGCTCAGGGAAATTTGGGGAAGAGGTGGGTGGAAAGATTTTCAAGAGTCAGAGGAAAGGGTGGAGTGTTATCTGGATGTTCCTCTGACCCTGTGATGACAAGCTGTGGTCCTACCTCCTTCCCACTTTCTACGGAGGAGTCAAGCCCGTAATCTGTTCCAGCCAATCAGTTGACCTTAGCTGCTTGAAGGGGAGGGAGCTGGGAAAACCATGAGGCTGCTCACTTGCCATTTTGTGTAGCTGTCGGGAACCACTTGATTTATGTTTGGGTGTGGACTTTTGAACACATCCATGAATGGTGGTATGCCCACTCTTCTACAAGTAAACCCACACCCCAAGCTCAGTTAGCAAGTCCAATACACCAGTTAAGATTCTTCAAATGGGGATGTGGAGAATTCTTTCCTTAGATTGTCATAAGGACAGTGGGAGGAGGGGAACAGGTGCCATGTGTGCCTCTCAGCAGTGAATCTAACTTACATGTGGTCCTCTCCAGTGAGCTGGAGCTTGGTCCACTCCTGTGAGCTGGAACTGTGGTCCCCTCCTGTGAACTAAAGTCATGGTCCTCTCCTGTGAGCTGGTAGAGTCCCCTCCTGTGAGATATAACTGTGGTACTCTCATAATAATATGGACTACCAATCACAGGCGGGATGATTAGAATGGACAAGATTAATGAATCTGTCATCTCTCACTGGAGAAGTTTCCTTATGCATCAGATGGTGGTTAACACGGAAATTTATGGCTTTCTAACGTGTGGGCAGGAAGGGGCTGCAGAGCACTTATCTCTGAGTGGGAAGCCTCTGTCAGGCTTCTGGAGCTTGGGACTTGGGAATCATTGCAGAGGAGGAGGTGGAAAGTTTATAAGAGCCAGAGATGGTGGATGACCATGGGGGTGGGGGCAGAGTTCTCCAGACAGCTGGTCAGTTACTCATAGGAACTCACAGTAATGGCGACAGCATGCGCAAGTCCTAGACAAGCTTCAGTGGATAAACCCACACTGGAGAACATTTGGGGATTCATGTTAAACTCTATAGGCTTTATTATACAGCAAGAGTACATTGAATTGAGTGTTGGGGGGGGGAATGTATGGGGGTGTGAATGGGAAAGGTGATATAAAGGTCATCAAATTGTATGGAAATCATAAAAATTCAATAAAAATGAGAAAGAATGAGGTACTGTGGTGCCATAGATTAATTCTTTTTCTGCTTAAATCCTTGAATAGCTGGGTTCATAACTTTGTGTTTACCTCTGATTCTTAGAAAAATAAGTATTACAAGTACTAATATTTTAGGAACTATAATTTAATTTTAATTTAATCAAATAAAATTCTTAGGAGTAAAACTTGGGAATAAAAATTTTACCATTACTATGATAATAACACTCATATTTACAATCTCTGACTATGAATCTAGATACCTTGTCCATTAGCTGCACCTATACAACACTAAAAATTTCAAAACAGAAATGAAATTTTTGAAAGCCCAAGTTATATTAATACTCCCTAACAAATATTTTAGCATAGTTTTTGCTTCTTATATAATATGTAGACTTCTAAGAATAACCCCAGAAACTATCACTGTTGCACAACTGGGGTGAGGAAGGAACATGTCAATTTGAAAAATCATCCTTGTGAATAATCATAAATTGTATTATGTGACACAACTGACTGTGATGGGAAGATTATCTAGGTGGGTATAATCTACTCATTTGAGCCCTTTAAGAGCAGAAATAAGAGGAAATCAACATGAAGGAATCTTCTGCAATATTGATGAGTTTACCTATCAACAGATGTTTCAACACCAGCTTCAAGACCAAATAATCACATCAATGGCCAGCACAGCATATGCCATTGGTACAGTAGTGGCACTTTTATCTTGGGAGCAATCAACAGCTACCTAATTGGACTAAAAGCCCACTCAATGGGAGGAAATTCAAGTGTGATACTGAAAACATAACCAAATACACATGGCTGGAGTGGTCATAGGTCTTAGAGAAAACACTAAGACTGTCACATTCCTAGACTAATATAATTTCTTACTATGTGCAAAATATATATTCTTATATTTACAGACAAACATCCCAGTCACCACTCATCAAAGAAGCTCATTTTGAACCATTTGGAGACTATTATCAAGTACCACAACTGGTCACACAGGGACATTGTCTATGAATTTCCCAAGCCTAAGTGACACATCTACAATGTAACTTCTACACTAAGGCTCATGGAACATAGAACAGGGATAAAGAGGAGGACACTAGTGAATCTCTCAGTTCTTGTTAATGGAGCTCCCTCCTGCAGCGGAGGGTCAGGATCACAAAGCGTCACAAATGGCCAAAGCATAGCAACCAAGAGTCTACTAACTGCTGGTCCTTGGACAGGACTCCTTTATTAAACTCCACCCACCCAAGGCTCAGAGACCATCGCAGAAGAGAGAAGAGAAAGATTGTAAGATCCAGAAAGGAGATGCAGGACCATATGGAAACAGAAATCTACAAGCTTCTGGGAACCTGCTCATATGATTCGATGTCAATGGTGTCAACATACGCAAGTCCCATGCAAACTCAGGCAGACAAAAACCTAACATAGAACTGTGAAAATGAACATAAGATCCCAATCTTATCTGAAAAATATTGGCAACTAATTGCTGCAAGGTGAAGAAGAGTTGATCTTCCTAAAGAAAGGGACTGACTATACCTCGGTGGATGGACTTACCTGGGGAACATCTAAGGACACTGAAGGCCTTAGGAGGGATGACTAAGTATATGGGCTCCAGTGGAGGGGCTATGGGAGGATGCCAGCTTTGGATGGGGGTATAAAGGTGATTAATATTGACTGAGATGTACTGTATGAAATACATAAAAATTAAACATTAAAAAAAAGTTCTATAGAAAAATGTCCATGAAGCCTGGTGCATGCCTTTAATCCCAGCACTTGGTAGGCAGAGGCAGGCAGATCTCTGTGAGTTCAAGGCCATCCTGGTCTAGGCCAGCTGGAGCTACAGGGAGACCCTGTCTCAAAAAGACCAAAAAAAATGTCCATGAGAGAAGGAAGGTGTTATACTTTCAGTAAACAGCCACATTATGACTAGCAAGGAAACTTGGTATTCTGTGATAAATATGCTTGAGCAGGGTTCCATCTTCAATGGGGTGGTATTGGGAGGTAGGCATTATGAGGGTAGTTAGATCAAGATGATCAGATCCTCATGAAAAGAACCACTGCCCTAATATAAAGACACTCTAGAGATGACTGTTCACAACTCTTTATTTCTAAGACTATGTAAAGATGGACATTTCCAAATCAGAAAGTGGCCTCATCAAGGCTTCAAGTAGCCAGCACTTTTATCTTGGTATTTCAAATATTCAGAGGTATGAGAAATAAGTGTTCTGTTTTATTTGTTTATTCTTCTTAAAATTTGTTATATTGAATTCCTGAGATGTTTTTTTATACAGAATATCTCAAAAAATCTTAGTCATCTTTATACTCCTGTCCTGACTGGCACCCTCCCATAACCTCCTCCTGCACTGGAACCCATATACTCTGTCATTCATGTTAAGACCCAATGTGTCAAGTCTGTGTCCCGAGACATTCCCCAGTGCAAGTCCATCCACTGAAGTCTTCTCAGTCTATCTAGAGTCTCTTGTTTTAGGAAGATCATCTCTCCCTCACCTAGCAGTAATCAGTTGCCAGTGTTTCTTCAGCTAAGATTGGGGTCTGCTGTTAATTTCCCCAGTTCTATGTGGGGTTTTTATCTGCCTGAGTTTGCATGGGACTTGTGTATTTTGACACCTTTGCCATAGAATCATATGAGAAGGGTCCCAGGAGCTTGTAGGGCTGTTTCCATATGGTCTTCCTCATCCTCCCTGGCTCTTACAATCTTTCCATTCCCTCTTCTGCAATGGTCCCTGAGCCCTGGGTGAGTGAAGTTTTTTTTATTTTTTATTTTTTATGGGGCGTTTTGGTACTCTAACTCCCCGCCCCCGAAGAGGTAACCCTAAAATCTTTTAGGGATTAGATAAAAGCTCCCAAATACTTTTGACATTTTTGGCCTTAGGAGCAGAGTATGTTGCAAAGGGGCCCAAGGATGTTTTGACTTTTAGCCAAGAAACTGGCTACTTTTCTTTGGAATCTTTTCACCCTAACTGCCTAGCCAATTCCTACCTCCTATTCTTATCACACCATCCTCTGAAGAGGTTACCCAAATTGATGGTCGGGAATCGGGATGCAGACTGCTCTGGCTTCTTCCATACTGAACAGGGATGCAGGGTGAGTCAACTGGGGAACCCCTTCAGTGGGTGTGTCTAAAAGACTTCCAAATTGCATAACTCTTAACTGTAGGGAGAAAAGATAGTCCTTGACTGGTCCCTAGGAGATGTGAAGGAGAAATAAAGGAAAGAGTAGTTAACATTACAAGTTCTAGACAGGGAACCAGAAAAAGGTCAGAACGGGGCAAATTTCAAATGTTCATATGAGAGTCCATTGGAATTTCTTGACGAGAGCTTCCAAAAGCATCCCTCTATTGGGTTCCTCCTCGTTTTTCTTTTGTCTGCCATTCTTCTTATTTATTTATTTATTTATCATTTATTTATTTATTTATTTGTTTATTTACTGGATTTTGTTTTTGCTTTTCGGGGAGTTTTTTTCTTTTTGTTTGCTTGTTTTTTGAGACAGGATCTCTCTGTAGCCCCAGCTGGCCTGTAACTCACTGGATGCACCTTGATCTCATGTAAATTTGCCTGCTTCTGTCTCCTGAGAGCAGGAATTAAAAGTGTGCACTATCACACATGGCTAATGTTCCTATTTTAATTGCTTGGTTCATTGTAATGTATTAATTATAGCAGCCCAACAAGCCTGACTCTTGTTAATTCACATCCTCACCAAACTGAATTCTACCAACAACCTGAATGAACTTAGAAGAAAACTATCCTCACAATCTTCAGATGAGTGCCCATCCAAGTCATTACCTTCATTTTAACTTTTTGAAATCCCTGAACTGAGAACCCATACCTCTGATAACAAAGTAGAGAGGGAATATGTGGAAATTTACAAACCATGAAATTTGTGATAATATGTTACTGCAGAAACACAAAACCAATATGAACAAGGAATTCTACAAAGCAATAATGCCTGAGTATATGTAGAAATACACACATGTAGTGCACTGTTCATGGGTTTCTAGTGGAGCAGAACCATAGAATTAATATGTATTAAAAGGGGTGTTATTCACTTGTCTCCCCACTGAGAAGGCTGAAAACCAAGTAGCTGCACACTTTATGAGGTTAGATGTTTCAACAATCCCAGTCTGCTACCAAAGCCTAAAGGATTCCTGGAGAGCCACTGCTCTTCAGTTTGTATTGGAAGGCCAAAGAAGCTGGATTTCAAAGTTAGTGGAGGATGGAGCAACAGCAGCAGCAGCAGCAGCAGCAGCAGCAATAAGGCAGATGCACTCACCAGACACAGGCAAAAAGCAACTGCTTTCCCTTGAATCTTATATCTGAGTCAACACTGAATGATTCCTTTCACTCTGAGGGAGCATCTCTCCCTTTGAGTTAATCTTTCTAGGGCATAACCATACAGGCTTACCCAAAGGAATGTATTTTAAATTGATTCAAGTTACAACTAAGTTGAAAACTACAAATGGCCATAAAAGCTCAACTTGTCATCTAATCCCTCTCTTTATGTAATATTTAATTTCTCAGTGGAGACAATAAAAGTGTCATAATTCTGTCTAACATGGTATAAGTTACCACATTGTACTGAAAATACATGATTTTTAACAAAATAGTGTAGAAATACCCATGACCATTACAATTCTTATTTCTCTAACTAGTTGTGCAAATTTGGCTGATGTAAATCTCATCTTCTATTACCCATGTTGTATTTTCTCCGTTCCTAGAAAATATCTCAGCAGGTCTTATTCTTTACCTTCAGAGTGACCCATATCTTCTTTACTGAAGGGTCTAGGTAATTTTTCATCCTACCTAGATTCCAGTATTGTAGTTTACACTGACCTTAATCACAGAACATGGTTATACCAAGAGATGTGCTAAAGGATATGCTTCAAACACACCCTTACCTCCATTGTAGAGAATGAGGCCAATTCTCAAGAGCCTGAACAAGTGATGGGGGAGTCTTACCCAAGTCTTACCTTGCAATTCAATAGGATGTTGGTTGTGTCTCTTAACAGAAGTATTCCCCACTCTGGAAGCAAATCTTCTATGCCACCAAAACACACATTCGTAAGAACATGAAGCACAAATTTGATAGTGAGTCACTAGAGATAATAGTGTTACTTTTCTCACTTCTACCCCAGATTCCTATACCTGATAATCGTGGTTATAAGAGAAACAGTTCCATATAATGGGCAGTGATTCAAAGTATCTAAGAGAGCCTTGCGCCAGCTTTCCAGGCTACTGCCATCTAGTTGGCACTGTAAATGTGTTTTTCAAAGGCCATCCCACCATTTTTTCAAGCCAGCTGCTTCAGGACAGTGGGGAATATGGTTAAATCAGTGAATTCTATGAACACAAGTTCACTTGAGCAATTCTTTGGCTATGAAGTGAATTCTTTGGTCAGTGGAATACCATGATGGTAAATAAGGTATATTGTAAGTCCATGGATAGTGTTTTTTGCAGGAGTATTTACATGCTGAAAAGGCAAACCCTTAATGAGAATAGTATTGATTCCATTAAGTACAAAGTGCTGCCTTTTCCATGATAAAAATGGTCCCATATAGTCAACTGGCCACCATGTCACTGACTGTATATAATGAGGCCATATCAAGGACTCAGTATTAGTCTCTGCTGCTGGCAGACTTGACACTCAGTAGCAGCTATAATCATTCTAGCATTGATAAGGGAATGGCTATGCTGTTGAGCCCATGCATAAACTCTGTCTCTGTCATCATAGCCATTTTGTTCATGGGCCTATTGGAGAAAGAAATCAATTGTCCATAGAACAGGTCATCTATGTACTAGATGATGAAACTCTCTACTGGTCATCTTTTGATGAGCATTTATACAGGAGAAAACTATCTTCACATTTTTTTGCGTATTTGGAGAGATCTATCAATATATTTCTTCCTCAAATCTTTCTCACCAATTTTCCAATCATACTCCCTTCAAGTCCCTGACAAAGAGCCAGATCATTGACTATGGTCTATGAATCAGTATGCAATTGCACATCTCACCAATTTTCTTTTCAACCACCAAAAACCACTCCTGGTATCCAAATTTGTATTAGGATTCTCTAGAGGAACATAACTGATGGAATGATTATATATTAAAAAGGGATTTACTATATTGGCTCTAGACATCCCAGCAATGATTGTCTCCACATGCAGGGTGGAACCCAGTAGCTGCTTAGTCGACAAAGCTGATTGCTCTATTAGTCCCATTCTGGCACCAAAGGACTAGAGCATTCCCAGAGTTCCACAGGTGTTCAGTTCACCATAGAAGACAGAAGCTGAGTTCTAAATGTCGCTGGAGGATGGAGGTGGGAAGAGCAGCAGCAATAACAATGGGGTTGATGCACTCTACAGCAATGGCAAAAAGTGGTAGATAAAAAGCAACAGCTGTTCCTTTGGACCCTCTTTATCTGGTCTGCCATTGCAAGGTGATTTTCACTTTGGGAAAGGGGTTTACCCTATCCATTAGTCTTTCTAGGAAATTGCCTTACAGACTTATCCAGAAGAATGTCTCTTAGTTGATTGTATTCAAGTTTACAACCAGGACTGACTATCACATTGAAGGATGTCTGACTTTATTTTTCTAAAAGAAATAAGTAGTGAAGGGGCTGGTTGATCATATGATTAGTAGTGTTTAAGCATAGTAAGAAAATTCTAAACCTTTTTGCAAAATAACTATTATCATCACTAACAAGTTAGAAAAGCCCAAGTTCTTCAAATGTGTCAACAAAATTTTGTATTGTAGTTTTATTATTATTATTGATATTATTTTGATATTCCAGTGAATATGCTGCAGTATTTTAATTTTAATTTTTAAAAATTTTTATATAATTGAATTACATTAAGTAGTTGATTAATTTTTGTCATTTTTGAAACAGGGGCTTCCTGTAGCACTTGCTGGCCTGTAAGTCACTATGTAGACCAGACTGGCCTCAATCTCACAGAGATCCACCTTGCCTCTGCCTCCCAATTTTCACTTTTTTAATGACTAAGAGGCAGAATACCTTTTCTTCTTTTGTGTTTCTTATTTGTCAGGTACATCTTATCTTCAGGGAAGGATTTGTACAATTTCTTGTATATTTTATGTTCAGTTGTCCCATGAGTTGTGAGCATTTGCAGAAGATAGAGTAAGGTTGGACTTTGTAAATTTATTTTTTTACAGCCTTTCATTTATCTTTTCTTTCTAAAATCTTTTTGAATTCAAAAATTTTTTAAAAATATTTTTTTTTTATTTTATGTGTATGCATGTATTGCCTGGATGTGGGTAAGTACACCCATGTCATGCAATGCCTGTGGAGATCAGAAGAGGCTGTTGGGTCCCCTGGAACTGGAGTTGTGGACAGTTGTTAGCTGCCATGTGGGTGCTGGGATTCGAACCTGGTTCTTCTGCAAGAACAGTGTCCTTAACCACTGAGCCATCTCTCCAGTCCCTGTATTCAAAATTCTTAATGAAGTCTAATTATATATACATACATATATACATACATATATGTGTATGATTTTTGTGACCTATATTTAAAATTGCTTTTCCCAAGACCAGAAATTTTCTTATATTTCTTAATGACAACTTTTCATTCATTGATTAATATGTAATTTTTAGCCTTGAGAACAGGTAGCTGTTCAGAGATCCCTCAGAGAGTCCTCCAGATTTGTTCTTTTGTTTCATAGTAGTTTTTTTATTCTCTTGGCTATTGCTTAATGTTTAGGTAGAGTTTTGTATATACACATTAACCTTATTCCTATGTACTACTAGATTTTAAAAAGAAATTTTAATACTATTTAAGCTTTTCTTTCAAGTTCCAATTGTTGATCACTGGTACATTGACACACAATTTTTATAACGTGCTTATCAATTAAGAATTGGCTAAGCTTGGGGCTGAAGAGATGGCTCAGTGTTTAAAAACTTTGGTTGTTCTTGCAGGAGACCCGGTTTCGAATCCCAGCATCCACATGGCAGGTAACAATTGTCTGTAACTCCAGTCCCAGGGGATCTGACAGGCTCTTCTGACCTCTGCAAGCATTGCATGACATGGGTGCACTTACATGCAGGCAATACACGCATACACATAAAATAAAAGAAAAATAAAGAAAATTAAAGAAAAGAATTGGCTAAACCCTCTAATTCTGGTAATTCTGTTTTACCTTTTAGATATAAATAATGATATTGTCCATGAATTAGGACAGTTTAAATCTTCCATTCCCAACTGTGTAATTTTGCTTTCTGTTCTCTCCTTACTGTGCATTAGGCTGAACAGAGGCAGTGGGAGCTGTTGTCCTTGCTTCACTTTCTCCCTCATAGCTGTAGGAGCCATTGAACTCTGAGCATCTAATTGTGAGGGTGAATGTAGGTTTATCGCAGGTCCCTTGTCACACATGTTCTTTTGTATTTGGAATTACAGAGGTAGTTAATCCATTTCATGCTTCAAATCTGCTGAAGATTTACATTGTGAATGGAAGTTAGACTCGTAATTTTTCTCCTTCGTCTACCAAAATATTTTGTTTTGCTTCTCTTCTCTCTTGATATGGTAAAAAGTCACAGTCAGTTGTTTTTATGTTTCTGTTTTTTGTTGGATGCAACCAACCTTGTTTCCAATAGATAGTCCTAATTTAGCCATTAAAATTAAACTTTTTTATGTTACTTAATATTTTGATAGATTTTGATTAAAATATTTTGGTAAATATTTTGATACATTTTTCTGGTGTTTACATTTATTTTAGGTACTTGTAATGGAGTTATGTTTGTTTCTGTGTATGGTTTTATAGCAAGGTAATGTTGGCATCATAAAATGAATTGGAACTGCTGATGTGTTTTTGATTTTGAATATATTTTTACCTAGCATTTATATAAAATTTATTTATAATTTTTAAATTTTATTTTTTTTTAAATTTTATTACTTGTATTTTATGTGTATGCATGCATTGCCTGCATTTAGGTAAGTGCATCCATGTCATACAACAAATGCCCACAGAGGACAGAAGAGGCTGTCAGATCCCCTGGAACTGGAGTTATGAACAGTTGTTAGCTTCCATGTCGCTGCTGGGATTCGAATCCAGGTCTTCTGCATGAACAGTGTTCTTAATCACTGAGCCATCTCTCCAGCTCCATAATTTCTTCTTTCAAGAGTTTATATAACTCATATGTGACAGGTAAGCTTGATTTGAAACTTGACTACATGGAGAAATACCTAGACAATTAGTATGTCCTTGAGTGAGTTTCTGCTTTCTTGTTCAAACAGAAAGGAGGAGGTGTTACTCTTCCTCAGAAGTCCTTGGAGTAGGAGGGTTTAGTCACCTTTTCTCTACAAATATTTTAGTTCTCATAAAAACAGGGTCTGGAAAATTGTGCTGTGAGTTATCCATCTTTCATGTGAACTGTGAAGGGTTCATTCTGTTCTAAACCACTGGTACCTTTGCAGTGGAGTCCATGGAGAAGATTTTGTGAGAACTCGTACTTAGGAGCTCTCAGGCTACTAAGCTGATGTGCACATGCACAATCAGTCTTTTAGACATTAAACGTTAACTAATTATTTATAACTTTCTCTTTGGCACTCTTCTCTTTCTCCCAGGCTCTCCCAAAGATCAAATTGTACATGAGTCCCACCCAAGTCTGCTTAGAAGCACTCATCACTAAGAACTCATTTTGTTCATTTGATTATAGCCCCAAACTTCTGATGAGGTCAAGAAAAGTAATTTCTTTAGGATTGCTGTGTTTTCCATGTTGTCAGGATGGAAGGATTATTCTGTTTAGCTTTCACACATTAAACAGGAGTGGACAGTTAATCATTCCAAAGTACAGGAGTCACCCTTGTCTTAAAATCCTTGGTGTTGGTGCTTCCTTCCTTAAAGCCTTCAGCATTTTCTCTTGTTATCCTCTCTATCTCTGAGGAGTGGGGTTTGCTTGCTCCCAAGGTGCTAAGCTTTGAAGTACTCCCAAGACTGAGCTATTAATAAAGTGTAGATGCAGATTCCTTTTTACAACATCAAGTAAAAATGTGCTCTTATAATGTAGAATATAATGAGAATGGAAAAATGAATGGGTGTTTGAGAGGGCTTGCTGCTCTTATATGGGACTCAAGTTGGGTTTCCAGCACCCATGTCCGGGGTTCACAATCATTTTCTGACTTCTACAGGCACCCATGCACATATCCACATGCACCTACAGACACAAAAGTAAATAACAAAATAAATCTAAACTATGGAATATAAAAAGCCTACGTACCACCTATCAAGACTAGCTGCAATTTTTATTGATTCAGAGTCACACTTTGCAGCCCTGGCTGGCCTGGAACTAGCTATGTAGACCAGGTTATCCTTGGACTCACAGAGATGCACCTGCTATGCATCCTGAGTACTGGGATTGAATGTATGAGTCACCAAACACACCTTTTTAAGAAATTTGGGGGAAAATGCCCTAAAGCAGTGGCTTTGAACATGACCTTCAGTTTATTTTTCAGGCAGAGGGAGAAACTGAAACTACAATTTCAGCCTGTGCTTTCTTATCACAATTCATTGTCTGTTACCCTACCTCACCAATCTGAGCTTCCACATTCTCCTTCCAGTTTTCTCTCTAGAAGCTTTATGCTGATTTTATTTCACTATCTTAGACTCTTTTTGAGTCCAGCTTTCCAAGTGTCAGCTGCTCTCTATCTAGTTTTAAGGGTCGCTTCTTCATCTAGTTCACATCAGAAATGACCATTCCCCCTCAGTAATTCCCAATTTCAAATCCCATGTTCCCTTGATCTGGCAATACTTTGTAATATTACATATCAAATTGTTTTTGTGTTTCTCTCACTGTTAAAAAAAATGAAAGAAGAGTAGTGTTCTCCAATTTACTTCAGTATTTTCAGAACACAAACTATTAACACATATATATTAAAAACATAATTACTGAAGGAACTTTGAGCAAACACCTTCATATTACCCACATACATGTATACGGGAGGGCCGGAGATAACAGAAGAACATCAGAGGGACATCTGTGGCTAGGCAGGAAGGTGAAGGGGAGTGTGAACCTTGTAAAACCCGATAAGAAAGAAATGGCCATGGAGCCCCGGTCACCCTGAATTCCAAGGAATACACGTATGTCTCTTTTTGAACTAACCAATAACTGTGCATCTGCTTCTGTAAATTTGCTTCTGCCCTATAAAAGACCCTCCCCAACATGAGCCGGCGCGCAAGTCTTAACCTTTGCAGGGTAAGGCTGTGCGCCCTCAGACGTCTGTGATTTCTTAATAAAAACTCCTCTTGCTTATTGCATCCCGAAGCTTGGTCTTGTCCCTGTGTGATGAGCGCACGTCTCTTTCAATCTATCTATCTATCTATCATCTATCTATCATCTACCTATCTATATAATTCATTGTCTAAAATGCATAACCCGAGGCTGGGGAGATGGCTCGGTAGTTAAGAACACTGACTGCTCTTGCAAACGACCCTGATTTGATTCCCAGAACTCACATGGTAGCTAACAACAGTTCATAACTCGAGTTCCAGGAGAGAGATGCCATCTTTTGACCTGCATAGGCATTGCATGACATGGGTGGACTTAACGTATATGTAGGCAATACACTCATATGCATGAAACAAAAATAATAAAATGTTTTGAAATAGAAATTTTTTTTTGGTCTTTTTGAAACAGGGTCTCCATGTGGCCCCAGCTGTCTTGGAACTCACTATGTAGACCAGCCTGGCCCTGAACTCAAAGAGATCTGCCTGCCTCTGCCTCCTAAGCGCTGGGATTAAAAAAATTAAATACATGACAATGTGATCGTATGTTTAATGGAAACATCTAGAGCAATAGATTTTGCATATTAAAAATATATGCATATATAGCAATATAGGTCAGGTCAACAGAACATGAGTTCAGATCTATGCACTAGGCAAACATATGGGAGTAAGATGGTGGTTTGTTGTGAATACACTTAGGTTTCACTTGCCAAGTGCTCTTTCATTTAAGAGTCTGTTCCAAAACAAAAAGTTTAAATTCTTATTTTACATCATATTTGTTTAAATAAGCATAGATGAGTCCTATTATAGGTGAAGTTAAGCTTTATCTCAACACAAAAGCATCTTCAAAGGGATAAGGGGTAGTTTATTCTTGAGCTAAATATGAGGATGACCATAACCCAGGAGTACCGATTCAGATTATCCCAAATTCCAAGGTCCAATGTGGTAAGAGTTTCATGACGTTTTTATAGGAACAGAACAAAGAAAAGTCATAAATTAAGGAATTTTTCAACATTGGTGGCAACAATAAGTAGGCAGATACAGAAAAAGAGAAATCTCTGCTGTAGTGTTAGAGTAGCAAATATCTCCATAAGTTTAACTGATGGTCATAGGATCACCCCTAGAAAGGTAGGTTCACCTTATGTTATGCTAATTAGATGGGCAGAATACCTAGTGCATTGATGAGACAGTGAATTTTTCCTGCCTGGAATCCTGTGTCCCAATGCAGAGCTTCTGGACCTGGCCACAGACACATAGATCTCTGTAAGTCTTCCCACTTTTCTGAATTCTTCAGAAAAATGTAATCTCCCCTTTTCTTCTTTATATCCCTTTTCCAAACATGCTTTCTCTAGTGCTTTGGGTTATAGCAGCATCTTGTATTTACTTTTTCTCTAAAGTTTCTTCTCCCAGCCATGTGGCTACCAGTCAGTCACATGTCTGACCTCCATGCAGGCTCTAAACTAGCCTGGCTTCATGAATGTCTTTCTTCTCCCCACCATTCTACTTCTCATGGCAGCTAGTGAAATTACCAGCTCGCCTGCCCTGAGAATTTTGCTTAAAATTCTAATAAAATTGCCCTAAAATTTTCCATTTGGGTCCATTCTTAAATTCTTTTATGAATGAGACAAAGAACCCTCTAGGGGACCATCTTTCTCCCTGTTTCAGTAGGGCTCAGATGCTATCTGCGGTATTCTTAGCCTTTTGATTGGTGGTAAATATTTATTTTGTTAAGTTACTACATTCTATTTATTAGTCACAAGATGTTAATTCAGAAACAGATGTGGGCAAGAAGTGGCTATTTAGTGGACTAAAGACATCCTCAGATAATTTGTGAATAAGATCTAGATCTGCAACAATCCAAAGTCTCCACAGTCATTGAAATGTTAATCAATTGGTCAGACTTGCAGGAAGTTTAGCTCAAGATGCAGGAATTTTCTGGGAACTTTTGTTCACATAAGGGAATAGAAGCGTCACATGAAAGTACTAACCTGCAAAGCTTGGCTTTTGGGTTTTAGCAATGCCAAGAATTTTACAATCTGCAAGGGCAAGTTCTCAGGTTCCCAGAAACTTGCCAAAGAGTTTAATTTATAAACAGAATACACATACAGTCAACCTACTAGGAAAGCAGTGAAGTCCAAGTGTGAAACACAAATGGTTTGACTCACAAACAGCATTCATAGACAGTCATATACCTCTGAGAACAGTTGAGTCTAGGTCTCACACACTGAACAGCTTTAATAACTACATGTTAAAAATCAAAATTGTTAAATAATCTTTCAAGTTCAATTTAAACAAGAATGCCTTTTCTCCTTTGGTCCTTCCCTCCCTCTCTCCCTCCCTCTCTCCCTCCCTCCCTCCCTTCCTTTCTTTACTTCCTTCTTTCTTTGCTTCACAATCAATTCCATGGACCATTTTCCATACAAACTAAAAATACAACTTGTTTTTGTTCCCTCTCACCTTTTTTTAAGTACAGGAAGCTAGGCTAGGAAGGCTTCCAGCTACATTTACAAAGAACCAACCTGGGTATCACATCTACAGTCACTGTGATAACAATATAGAGCCATATATAAGGTTACAGTCTATGGAGCCCCATCTATTCATGTTTATCATTCCACTGATAAAATCAATGGTTGAGCATCTTTTATTTTTCTGTCTTTTTGAGACAGGGTCTCCTTGTAGCCCCAGCTGTCCTGGAACTCACTATGTAGACCAGGCTGGCCTTGAACTCACAAAGATCCAC
Organism: Nannospalax galili; assembly: GCF_000622305.1. Classification (NCBI taxonomy): domain Eukaryota; kingdom Metazoa; phylum Chordata; class Mammalia; order Rodentia; family Spalacidae; genus Nannospalax; species Nannospalax galili. The sequence goes on along the minus strand of NW_008340113.1, from coordinate 3,454,830 downwards.
CTGCCTCTGCCTCCCAAGTGCTGGCACCTTTTTATATTAAAAAAAAATTAGCTCTGTTTAAAATTGATGTTTTGCAAATTTTGTACAATGTATACTGATCTTATTTAGATTCCCCACCTCTATCTGCACCCTACCTTACTACCCCACACCCAATTTTGTATACTCTATTGTATTATAGATATTATGGATAGATAGATTGATGATGGATAGATGATAGATGATAGGTGACAGATAGGTGATAGATAGATGATAGATAGATAGATAGACAGATAGATAGATAGATAGATAGATAGATAGATAGATAGATAGATAGATTGATAGATAGATAGATGATAGATAAATAGCCTATAGAGTCCAATTTGTGTCACCAAATGCCCTTTGGTCTGGGTCCAACCACTGAAATCTGGTCAATCTACCAAGAGTCTCACCTTTAATCAAGACTCATTCTCCCTCTTCCAGGAGGCACCGGTTGCCAGTAGTTCCTCAGATACAGTTGAAGTTGCCCACTTACTAACATCCATGCTTGGATTTTTTTTTTTCCTACTTGAGCTTGGGTTGGACTTGTAAATGCTGTTACCAGTGTTGTGAGTTCATGTGAGTAACTGATCAGCTGTCTGGAAAACTCTGTTTTCATGTGGTCATCCACTGTCTCTGGGTCTTACAATCTTTCTGTCCTATCTTCCACAATGTTTCTTGAGCCTTGGGAGGCAGAAGTTTGATATAGGTGTCTTATTAATGAATAAGCACTCTTCAGCCTCTCTTTCTCTTCATGTTGTGGTTCTCTGTGTTAATTACCACCTGCTACATAATGAAGCATCTATTCTGTGAATTGCTTGTTCAGCTTAATACTGCATCTATTTAAAGAATAATAGTATTAAGCTTTCCCCTATGTCCTATGGCTTTTGTCGCCTCAGGTTCTTAAGCTTGATATCAATGTCAAGTATGGATTATATCCTATGAAGTAGAACTTAAATTCAATTGGGAATTGGTTATTCCCCTAATATCCATTACGCTATTGCACCAGTGGGAACATCTTGCCAGGCTGGTTGTTGCTGGAGTTTGCAGGATTCACAGCTAGGTAAGGTTGATGATTAATTTTCTCTTCTGGTAGCATTCATGGCATCTTCCAGCATTATGCTGGAGAGTAGAGATGAGGCTTTGAAGTCAGCACCAGCTTGATCTCTCATTGTTTGTTTTTCAGCTCTTATATGTAGAGTCTTCAGAAATAGGATCTTCTCATCAAAATCTGGAGGGTAATTGTGGGACAGGTCTAACCACTTCTTTCTGCTTCTATAATTTGCTTGGCTTAAGGAGGCCCTAACTCCATTTTGACTAGCTGATTCAGGCAAGCCCAGGCATGCCCAGAAAGCTATAGATCAAGCAAGCCTGGGTATATAGCAGCCTTATAAGGTTAAAAACAGAAACTTCTGGCCCCACAGATGACAGTCAGTGCATTCCAATACCCTAAAGACAGCCCCTACCAATAAGAATCCTCCGTGTACTCAGGGCATAGAACCATCCAATCATTTTAAAGGATCCTTAGTGCATGCAGGCTTCTGTGAAACTTCCCTATAAAAACTTACCTTACCCTAGATTGGGGCTCTCAGTATGGATCCACTACATCAGTGAAATCTGAGCTTAAGCCTGAATAAAGGCTTTTTGCTGTTGCATACACTCTGGACTTCTTGGTGGTCATTGGGGGTCACGAGATCTGGCCATAACATTTGGTGGTTTGTCCAGGATCCCCAAGACCCCCCACAGGAACCCCAGAGCATTGAGCCTGGTCCAGCCAGTAAGTATCTTTGTCCTCTTGTTTGTATGTGCTGTGCGCTCTTGGTTTTGGGCCCCCGTTACCTTGTGAGCCTGTTGGTACTCTAGGAAGATGCGCTGGAAGACCCCAGGCCATTGGACTCAGGAGACATCCCGGACCCACCTGATAGGGATTGGATCCCACTTGTAACTTTAGAAGGGAAAGGCGGGTCATCCCCATGGAGCAGCGAGAGGCCTACATCCCACTTTCAGTTCTTGTTTAAGGCACCAGGAAGTATTGTTTTGTCATTGTGTGTCTTTGTGTTTTCCATGTTATTTATGACTTACTTAGTTGAGGACATGGGATAAAGTCAAGTAATACCTTTGAGTCTTTTCCAGGATCATTTTTCTGTCTTCAAAAAGAAGGCTAGAGGACAAGGGCTGGAGGTCAAAAAGGGCAGACCTTTTGTCCTTTGCAGGAATGAACGGCCAACCTTTGACACTGGATGGCTGGAAGGGGGAACATTTGACCTCCCCATTATTTTCAAGGTTAAAAATATTATTTTGGGGCAGCCAGGACACCCCAACCAGATTCCTTATATTGCAACCTGGCAGGCCCTGGTTGAAGAGCCTCCGGAATGGCTTAAACCATTTTTGCCACCACAGGATTCAAAGACAACCATCCTCACCCTGCATGATGACAAGGGGCAGAAAAGTGAAACTAAAACGTCTGTCCCACTTTATCCTGTCCTCCAGGGCAGAATGGAGGAAGAACTTCTGCATGAGCCTCCCCCATATCTGCCTACACCAGCAGCAAACCAGGGCATTTAGAGCCCTCAGGAAAGGTTGAGGCAGCCCAAGCCCCTAGGGATGAGACCCCCCAAACTCAGAGGAGGGTCCAGAGATGATAGCTGTGAGCAGCAGCAGACTCCACTGTCCTTCCCTTAAGGCCAGTGGGACTCCTTAATGAGGTAGGAGACCAACAGTTGCAATATTGGCCATTTGCCACCAGTGACCTCTACAATTGGAAATTACAAATGGCCAAATTCTCTGAGAAACCTCAGGACCTTATTGATCTGTTAGAAAGCATTCTTTTCACCCATTAGCCCACTTGGGACAATATCTAGCAGCTATTACAGGTTCTATTTACCACCGAGGAGAGGGACTGGATCCAAACTGAGGCCTGGAAGCTGCTCCCCAAGGTGGATGGGAATCCCACCACCAACCAGGCGCTGATCGATGAAGCCTTCCCATTAACCCAACCAAACTGGGACTTTAATGAGGCAGAAGGTAAGGAGAGGCTCTGGGTCTATTGCTGGACTCTAATGGGGGTCTCTGGGATGCCCTAAGGCACCCAACTAATTTGGCTAAGATTAGTGATGTGCAGCAAGAAAAGACAGAATCCCTGGCAGCCTTTTTAGAGAGGATCCTTGAGGCGTTCCACACTTATACACCCATGAATCCAGAGACACTAGAAAAGAAGAATGCAGTCGTATTGGCCTTTGTCAACCAGTCAGTGCCTGACATTAGGTGCAAATTATAGAAACTAGATAGATTGGCAGATAGGACTCTACCAGAGCATTTGGCAATGGCAGAGAGGATCTATAACCACAGACAAAGCCCAGAAGACAAACAGGCTCGAGCTGCAGCCACTGATCATGCCAAGCAGACCCAAGGCTTTGCTAAGATCCTTCTGGCTACAACTACAAAGTCTCCTGATGAACGGGAATGCCACCTGTGCTACCTCTCTGTGGACTCAGGTAGGAAACCCCAGGAAGGGCAATCAAGGTTATAGAGGAACCAATGTGCCTACTGCAAAAAGGTGGGCCACTGGATGAAAGATTGCCCAGAAAAACCTGCTGGGTGAGGCAGGGCCCGAGAAGGAGTGCAAATCTTTGAGCTCAGAGAAATGAGCAGGGGGTCAGGGTTTGTATCCCCTCCCTGAACCTAGGGTAACCCTCAAAGTGAAGTGGACACCCGTCAGCTTCCATGTAGATATGGGTGCCCAACACTCAGTATTAATTGAGCCCCAAGGAAAACTATCACATAAAAAATCTTGGGTACAGGGGGCTACTGGCATGAACCAATACTCATGAACTACCAGAAGAAAAGTGGACCTGGGCAAGGGCTGGGTGTCCCACTCCTTCCTGGTCATGCCAGAGTGCCCCTACCCACTCCTGGGCAGAGACTTGCTCACCAAAATTGGAGCCCAGATTCATTTCACCCTTAGTGGGGCCCAAATGACTGACCAAGAATGCCACCTGATCCAGGTACTCACCCTACAACTGGAAGATGAGTTTAGGTTACATCAAAAACTGGTCTGTACACCAGAGGAGGAGGTTTCCACCTGGTTAAAGGAGTTCCCCACAGCCTGGGCTGAGACAGGGGGTATGGGGCTGGCTGCCCACTGCCCCCCCCATCTGGATAGAGCTTAAGCCTGGAATCCTACTGGCCAGAGTTAAACAGTACGCTATGTCCCAGGAGGCCAGGCTGGGGATCAGTCCTCATATCCTATTCCTGAGGGATCAAGGCTTCTTGGTGCCTTGCCGATCAGCTTGGAATACCCACCACCTGTTGGTCAAAAAGCCAAATTCAACTGACCATTGGCCAGTCCAGGACTTGAGAGAGGTAAACAAGTGGGTTATGGATGTTCATCCAAAGGTACCTAATTCTTACACTCTCCTGAGTTCCTTGCCACCTTCCAGAAACTGGTAAACAGTGTTAGACTTGAAAGATGCCTTCTTTAGCCTACCTCTGGCCAAAGAGAGCCAGCCTTTCTTTGCTTTCAAATGGCAAGACCAGAAGATCGGCTTCAATGGGCAGCTGACTTGGACCCGCCTGCCACAGGGATTCAAAAATTTGCCCACCCTGTTTGATAAGGCTCTCTATGAAGACCTGGGTGAGTACCAGCTGGAACTCCCCCAGCTCACCCTATTATAATATGTGGATAACATCTTAATAGCTGCTGATAATGCCTCGCAGTGTCAGGAGGGAACCAGAGATCTCCTGGCGACCCTAGGCAGATTGGGGTATTGGGCGTCTGCCAAGAAAGCCCAAATATGCCAGAGAGAGGTCACCTATCTGGGATACATATTAAAGGAAGGACAAAGATGGCTTACAGATGCCAGGAAAGAGATAGTGCTAAAGATACCCACCCCTCTCTCCCAGAGGGCTGTGAGAGAATTCCTGGGGTCAGAAGGATTCTGCCACTTATGGATCCAGGATTTGCTGAATTGGTGAGGCCCTTCTATGAAGTTACACAGGAAAGAGAGCCCTTCATTTGGATGGAGGTCAGGAAGAAGCCTTCAGTAAGATCAAACAGGCCCTTCTAGCCACCCCAGCCCTAGAACTTCAGGATGTTACTAAGCCTTTTCATCTTTTCATAGATGAAAAGAAGGGAGTGGCCAAAGGATTCCTAACTCAGACTCTGGGGCCCTGGAATAGGCCGATGGTGTATCTATCAAAAAAATTGGACCCGGTTGCTGCTTGGTGGCCGCCATGTTTGCAAATTATAGCTGCCGTGGCCCTTTTAGTCAAGGATGCGGACAAGTTAACCTTAGGGCAAACATTATGTATCACAACCCCTCATGCCATTGAGGGAGTTCTCAAGCATCCACCGGACTGCTGGTTGAGCTATGCCCAGATGACTCACTAACAAAGCTTGCTCCTTAACCCCCAGAAGATCCATTTTCTCCCAAACACAGCCCTCAATCCGGCCACTGTGCTGCCCGATCTGGACCTTGACATGCCCTTGCACAATTGTGCGGGGGTCCTGAGCCATGTGCACAGGCTCAGAAAAGACCTGACCGACCAGTCACTTCCTGATGCAGAAGCCACTTGGTTCACCGATGGCAGCAGTTTCATGCAAAATGGACAGAGGTATGTGGGGGTAGCAGTAGAAACAGAGACTGAAACTCTCTGGAAGGCGGCTTAACCTGCAGGGACTTCAGCCCAGAAGCTGATATCCTTGACCGAGGTTCTTAAAGTAGGCAAGGACAAAAAATTGAACGTATGTGTGGACAGCTGGTATGCCTTTGCAACAGCCCATGTACATGGGCCATCTACCAGGAGAGGGGGCTGCTCACAGCTAAGGGAAAGACTATTAAAAATATACAAGAAATCCTGGACTTACTGGCTGCCCTATGGCTACGAAAGAAACTGGCTATCATCCATTGCCCCGGGCACCAAAAGACAGATATGCCTATAGCCCAAGGAAACCAGAAGGCAGACCAGGTTGCCAAGGAGACAGCCCTAAAGGCAACCATAGTACTGGCTATCCATCTGCTGGACCCAGGGCCACCTGTGCTACCAAACCAACCTGATTATTCTCAGGAAGATCTGAATCTGATACACAAACTTCCCATGACCCCCAAAATTGATGCCTGGTGGCATACAGGGGACTGCAGGATTATCCTTTCAAGTAATCTAGCCAAAGATCTCAGTCAGGCAATGCTCACCCTAACCTTCCCAACACTCTCTGTCAGGGAAACATACCAAGGGAGAAACCAGGTGGTTGGCATGGCTGACTGCCTCCTAGTGGGCTGTTGAGAACCACTAGACATCATAGTCCTGGACGACTGCCCCTTAGTGAGCTGTTGAAAACCCCAAGACATAAGAGTCTTAATAATGTTAACTATTGGACCATGTGTCATCAATCAGCTGTTTTCATTAGAGAACGGGTGAGTGCAGTACAACTCATGGTCCTGAGGTCCCATTATCAGCCCGTAGACCCCTTCATTAGAGACCCCAACCCAGACCCATGATTAGGTCATCCCGAGTTACTAGGAGAGGGGGAAATGTGGGACCCTGACTCATCTAACCACTTCTTTCTGCTTCTGTAATTTGCTTGGCTTAAGGCAGCACTAACTGCATTTTGACTAGCTATTTCAGGCAAGCCTGGGCATGCCCAGGCATGTTGTAATATTCAGTTACCACCCCCATCCTGGAAAGCTTTAGATCAAGCAAGCCCAGGCATATAGGAGCCTTTTAAGGTAAAAACAGAAACTTCTGGCCCCACAGATAACAGTCAGCATATTCCAATTCCTAAAGACAGCCCCTACCAGTAAGAATCCTCCCCATACTCAGGGCACAAGACAATCCAACCATTTTAAAGGATGCTTGGTCCACACGGGCTTCTGTGAAATTTCCCTATAAAAACCTACCCCACCCTAGATCGGGGCTCTCAGTATGGATCCACTACATCAGTGAAATCTGAAGGCCTGAGCTTGTTAGGGTCCGTGACTCGATGGGTCCCCTGCAGATAACAAATACACGGGATTGGAGATGTAAAAATCAAGCAGAGTCTTTACTTTCCAGCTAGCTGGGGTCGACTGATTTCCCAAGACATACAAGTCTGGTCAGAACGATCGACCCCCATTCAGTTTCAGGTACAGATTATATAGGCCCACATAGTCATTACACAAAAAGCATTCCTCAGCAGACACTTTGATCAAACATCTTCTAAAAGCTATAGTTTCGGTTAAACATCTTTTCCAGGAAGGCTAGATCTGGTGTAAGCCTGGTGCAACTTCCCTCTCTTTGTTCCTTATCGGTTATCTGGTATGTGCAAACAGGCCTACAGGACACATTGTAAATCAACTGAGTCAGGGGTCCAGGGTCCAGGAAGGAGGTTTACAGCACTTCAATTCTTAGCATTTCAACTAGGTTAATCATCCATGTGTGGTAGATACAAATCAGGCAGAACAGGCAAGCTTAGCAAGTAAATCTAAATCAACATTTTAAACAGAGTTTTCTATCAAAATGCAGAGTTCTTACAGCATTCATCAAGGTATTTCATTTTTTTTTTTCCCAACATTCCCCCCCTTGTCTTGGTAAAACTGAGGAATCTTCCTCAGCCGACTCTACAACCTGGTGCTTCTGCCGCAGCACCAGGAGATGAACCGAGTCTATTCTTTCTTGGACAAACCTCAGCAGTCTGTTTACTATACAGGGCCCAATCGTGACAAGCAAGAGAAGGATAATTAAGGGCCCTGCTACAGCAGAGAGAAGGGTTGACACCCAAGGAGTTTGATTAAACCAAGAGCTGAACCACCCTTGACTGGCTTCCCTTTCCATCTTTCGTTTCTCTAATCCCTCTCGTATCTTTGCCATGTTATCCTTTATTATACCTGAATGGTCTCTGTAAAAACAACATTCCTCCTTCAGGGCAACACACAGTCCCCCTTGTTGTAGAAACAGGAGGTCCAGCCCTCTGCGATTCTGTAACGTGACTTCAGCCAGGGATCCTATAGAGTCCTGCAGTTTGGTTATGGATTCTTCTATTCTTTGAGATCTAAATCCAGGCTAGTGCGCAAAGCATTATATTGGTCCCTCCCTTGTATCAGGGCAGTGGCTCCAGTGCCAACTCCTGCTGCTACACCTGTACTAATTAAGGTTGCAAGTGTCACGGCTAAAAGCACTGGGGTTCTCCTAGAACGCATCGGGAAAGGAAGAGAGGGAGTGTAAGTCTGCAGAAACTCTTCCTCTGAGTGATAAACCAAATGGGGAAGAAGAATTGTAAGAACACAAAAACCTCCTTCCTTAAGAACATCCACCGAAATACAAGGGGTTAATCCTGAGGAGCATGCCCACCAAGTATTTGGAGGGGGAATAAGGAAGGCCCCTCTTGACTCAGAGAGATTCTTGGTCTGGTTACAGAGGGAAGAGTATTGTAGTGGAATCTCACCGAGGCATAGTCCCGATCCTGAAATCTGCTCCAAAGTAATTTTAGGTATCGTACCCCATGCACATTGGGAGACATTATGGGAAACGTTGTAGGAACCCATAGTAGCAATCCCCTCTAAATAGGGAGGGGTAACAGTATAGCAGAGACAATAAGATCTGGCCAATTCAGGGCTAGTTACATTTAAGAGGCTATAAGTTTGATTTATGATTTTAACAAATTCCTGTGACCGCCTGTAATAGCGGATCTGAGACAAAGGCTTAGGAGGCCTTTTGGTAAATCCTGTAGGTAGAGTTGGGCCAGGAGGAGGAGAGGGAGGGGCTCCCTTGGGCGTATCCATGGTAACTCTTGGGACTAGCACTGGGTTGGGCCCTACTGCCGTGACGAAAGGCACCTGGCGTCTAGTGATTGTAAACAAAATTGCAGACCCATAGTTATGCAATCGCAGGCCCCAGGTGTTAACCCCTTCCCATCCGGAGAACTTTTTTCCTTTTTCTGTGAATCTGATAAGCAAAGGGTTGCAGGCTTGTGGTTCGAGCCCCCAAGTTGGCTTACAAGGGGGGCCTGTCACATCTCGTTTGAGGGTGATGTAGTCCCCACGGGCATTACTTAACCAGTATGTCTGACCCGTGGTCTCACAGCCCCATCGTGGGCAGTAGTACTGGTCTGGTCTCCCACAACTGGGCTTATACTGTGGCCCTGGGCAAACATAGAATTGTTTTTGTCTAAGGTAGCGAACTCCCGACTCAAACTTGCAATTGTATCCGTAGGAGGAGTCTTCCACATCTCGGGTAATCGCTACCCATTCCCGGTCCCAGGCCCCGTCTTACCAAAGTACAGAGGTCCATATCTAAAGGTGGCCACCAGGTATTGGGGAGATACACGGCCGACCACGTTAACACTGGGGACCCAGTTTCCAAGTTAGTGACAACCCAAGTAACTTGCACTGGTATGTGCGGGTTGGTCCCATCTGCAAAATGTCCACAGTTAGTTGCTAAATAATATATTACCAGCAGCATCCTCACCCATCCAGTCTGCGTGGAGAGCTTCATAAGGGAGTCTCAGTGGCGGCAGGGATGCTTGGCAAGTCCTGAGACAGC
>NW_008340113.1:3428253-3442081 GCF_000622305.1 Nannospalax galili | reverse complement strand
GTCTCCACCCGTGAGGGCTGTCGGGGTCCGTTAAGAGGACTGAGAGCCTTCCACCTACATCAGGGAGTGGCCCTGACCAGTAGGCCTTAGTTGCTCCTTTGTCATTAACGGTCCCACGCGAAGACTCTGGTCCCGAGTATGGAACAGTATATGGAGAGGAAAAAAGTTTTAGAACCAGGTGCGTATAGAGAAATACAGAACCAATCCCACTCCTACTATAAGGAGCGTAACCATCAGCATACATCTATATCACATTTTATTAATTTTACTCGGACCGGTCCTCCTCTCACTCTGGCGTGTGCCGCATTCACCACTCTCACTCTCACCTTCCAGATTCCCAAGGCTCCTGGTAATTCTCCCGAAGGGCGTCCACTCGGACTGCCGTAGGGTTAGGAGCTCGACCTTTTCCACTTCTGGCGCCAGCTTCCTGTCGTTAAGCTTCCTTCCCAGAGTCGGATCTCTCCAACCCTAGGGCCAGGCCTCGAACCTGGACTTCCCTGCTCAGGACTCGAACCTGAGACTTGTTACGAGGGCCTTCCTCGTATGAAACTCTGCCTCCACCCGTCTTTTGTTTTCCAGGGGTCCCCCCTCGAATCCGGGATGAGCCCCCAAAATGTTAGGGTCCGTGACTCGATGGGTCCCCTCCAGATAACAAATACACGGGATTGGAGATGTAAAAATCAAGCAGAGTCTTTACTTTCCAGCTAGCTGGGGTCGACCGGCTTCCCAAGTCATGCAAGTCTGGTCAGAACGATCGACCCCCATTCATTTTCAGATACAGATTATATAGGCCCACATAGTCATTACACAAAAAGCATTCCTCAGCATACACTTTGATCAAACATCTTCTAAAAGCTGTAGTTTCGGTTAAACATCTTTTCCAGGAAGGCTAGATCTGGTGTAAGCCTGGTGCAACTTCCTTCTCTTTGTTCCTTATCGGTTATCTGGTATGTGCAAACAGGCCTACAGGACACATTGTAAATCAACTGAGTCTGGGGTCCAGGGTCCAGGAAGGAGGTTTACAGCACTTCAATTCTTAGCATTTCAACTAGGTTAATCATCCATGTGTGGTAGATACAATCAGGCAGAACAGGCAAGCTTAGCAAGTAAATCTAAATCAACATTTTAAACAGAGTTTTCTATCAAAATGCAGAGTTCTTACAGCATTCATCAAGGTATTTCATTTTTTTCCCAACAAGCTTAAGCCCGAAAAAAGGCTCTTTGCTATTGCACATACTCTGGACTCCTTAGTGGTCATTGGGGGTCATGAGATCTGGGCGTAACATAACCAAGGAAGGAGAAATGGCCGATATTGTTGAGGGTTATGAGATCCCTGGTCAACAGCTGCAAAAGGGGGAATCCATTCCTGTATTAGGCTTTAACTTTGCTAGCCTACAGTGTCTAGTAGATACACTGTCCCAATTTCAAGGTAAGTCTTTTTAATGTCTTTTTATAATTGTAAGTATCTGAACCTATGGAAAGAAACCATTCTGTGCTAAAAAAAAAAAAAAAAGATAGTTTATTGGGGACACCTACCAGGCCTTCTCTCAGGGATAGAGAGCAGCAATAAGCAGCTATATAGTGAGGGATTTTATCAGACGTTAGGCAGGGGGGTGGAGGGGGAGGAAGGGGGTGCACAGGTCAGAACAGCCTGACTGCAGGGACATCTGGAAGAGATACCAAGGAGCCAAGGGAGGGGTTAACCTTATTGACCATAAATGTGACCTCAGGGAAAAGAAAGTTTCACTTCTTCTGGTCATGTGTGGAAAGAATTTTGGTGTTCTGGTACCTGGGGCTTCTGGTAACTGACCTAACAATAATACATATGTATATATTTTAAGAGGCTTCTATAGTGGTAGGTTTCCATATAGCTTTTTAAAAAATTCCTTTAGTGTTAGTTATCTCCCCCATGCTTCCTCCCTCTGTTGTGCCCTTCCATTCCCCACCCTATTTAACCATTGCTACTCTATTCCCCCTCTCCCGTATTTTACCTTCTAAGAATCCTCCCTGTATATGCACCTCCTGACAATTTATTAGGTTACTAAGTGAGGTAGTTCAGACTTAGAAAGACAAGTAGCTGGATATTCTCTTTCATAGCTGGATGCTAGCTTTGAAATGTTGTATATGTATGTTTCAATTTGAAAATCCATAAAGGACTGGTCAGTATTTGTATATTTTTCTTTAAGTACAATCGACTGTGTGTGTGTGTGTGTGTGTGTGTGTGTGTGTTATTCACCTTCAATTAATTACTTCTGTGCTCCCTCTTAGGACTTGCTTTTCTATTTTACTATGGATTTTACATGTTACAAGTTTTTTTATGTCTTTCATACCAATATTTTTCCACCCTAATTATAGTGCTCAATTATGATTATACTAATGTAAGTGGACTTGGCAATGTTATTGAGCTGATTATAATTTCAGTGAGGTGTTGCTCTGGAATTTTGTTCTGGTGACAAAGTTACTTCTATTGTACTGATAAGCAATTCAATACAATCGTTCATTTTCATTTTTCCTCTTATTTTTCTATAGTAGATGTACGATTTTCCTCTTTGTTTTAGGTCTTAAGTAAACTTTTAAAAAATGAACCATTTATGTGCTGCCACATTGTCAAAATTCTCTGATTTAAAATGACAAAATTTCTGATCATATAACAATGTCTCAAATATTCAGCACATGGACAACTGACATCTTAGAGTAAGTAGAATGCAAGGAGATAAATCTGTAGACAGAAGCTAGGAAGAGCTGAGAAAAGCCAAAAGTACTGAGTTCAAAGAAACACTGTGATTGGGCAGATCGTTATTACGATCCAAGAATTCCCAGATTGGTTGGAAAGACAAGCTCTCTCCTAAGTACACTCTGGCTATGATAATCACCGAATAAAAGCTGAAGTTTATCCAGAGAAGAGGAAAATAGTGATGGATAGTCCAGGAAGTGGCAGTGGGAGAAATATTAGTGCTAAAGAAATGGGGAGGCTTGATTAATACCTGTTAGACAAGTGTAACACAGAATGCAACATCAGGGAGGGAAAGGAAAAATGCGGAGACAATGGTGGGTGAGGAGAGCAGACACCGAAGATCCAAACCAAGGAGAAGAAAGGATTTTCCAGGATACTTTAAGTTATTGTGACTGGTAATTCAGGAATCATTCTTTAATTATTACAAACTAGGAAACAGAATTACTCACTTTAAAAAGGGTAAAGCTGGCATTCACTTAATACCTTGCCAATCCAAGGCACTTTCTCAAATGAATTGCTGTGTTTTGTCATAAGAGCTCTGTCAGTGATTGTTGTCACATCTGCATTTAATGACTGAAAATTGAAACAGTTAGTGAAATAGCTGGCTTATGATGACTCCATAGTAGAATGGAAATTAAATGAATATACAGCTATCCTCAAGACCATTTCTTAATTGTATCTTTTTGCTCCCATCCCATGTTCATATTGTGTCAGAGAAGTTCCATAGAGCCAACTTTTCCTTCCATTAATTCCTTCGAAGTCTTTTGTAGCAAACACAAACATGTTTACTTCATATACTGTCTGTCTTCTTGTCTTCCAGTTTCTTAGAAAGAAGAATTGGCAAGTGCCCATGTACATAACGCTTGGCTGATTTGGATTAATATAGTTCCTGAGGAAATGCCTTTTGATTTGGGTCAAGAAGAGTTCTGTCCGTTATTGCAGTTTACTGAGTTTTTAATGCTGCAAACAAACCTTAAGACCCCAGGAAACACTGGACATCTTCATTATCATATTTTAAATAGTTAAAGATTTATTTTTAGTGAGTATCAGTGTTTTGCCTGCATGTGTATATGTATACCCATGTGCATGCCTGGTATGTGTAGAAGCCAGAAGAGGGCTCTGGATCCCCTGGAACTTGAGTTACAGATGGTTGTCAGCTGTCATGTGGGTGATGGAAACCAAAGCAGGTTTCTCAGCAAAAGCAGCAAGTGCTCTGAACCATGGAGCCATCTTTTAGCCCCTGATTATATCTTCATGATAATTTTCATGTGTTCATTAAGATACCTGTCAAGTGATGTTACTGTAACTCCATTAGCTAACATATATCTTCTATCACTTATTTCATCTGATTTTTTGATGCCCAAATTGCTCATTGAAATGGTTAATAGTAGGTTTGGTTTTGCATTTTGGGAATTACATAATCAGTGATAATAGGAATAAGCCTGAAGTGAACAGGGAAAGAACTTTTCCCAGAAAAGGCTTTAATGAAGACTATGTATCAAGAAGTGGGGCAGAGTGTGGGGACAGCACTGAGAGATAAGTCTGTTCCTTCCTTCAGAAGCAGGAATAAGCTTTTATGGGATTTCTGAGGTGGTACAGGGACCTAGAATACCCCCAATAGTTCTGAGATTAGGATTTATAAATAAATCGTTTATCATATTTTCATAAATCTCTTTTTCATGCAAGATAGGGATTGGAGGTAGGTATATCTTTGAAGTCATCATGAAGTGGGGTTTGCTTGCTTGCTTGCTTGGTTTTGTTGTTATCTTGGGTTTGTTGAGACAGGGTCTTCCTAAAGCCCCAGCTTGCCTGGAACTCACTATATAGACCAGGCTGGCTTCGAATCACAGAGATCTACCTAAATCTGCCTCTGTAGTGCTATACCTACTTTTGTGAAATGTAAGTTCCAGGGGCCTGGAGGGATGGCTTAGCACTGGTAGTTCTTGCAGAAGACCCAGGTTCAAATCCTAGCACCCACATGTCAGCTAACAACTGTCCATAACTCCAGTTCCAGAGGATCTGACAGCCTCTTCTCTCCTCCGCAGGCCTTGAATGACATGGGTGCACGTACCTACATGCAGACATAACACTCATACACAAAAAAAATAAAAATAATAAATAAAATATTTTAAAAAATTTAAATGTAGGTTTTAAACTCAGGTTCTTGTGGTTTACTGACTGAACTGTCTTCCCAGCCCTAATTATCCTTTTTAAGTCTCCATACTTTACACTTTTAAAAACAGCTCTAGCTAGGTGTGGTGGTACAAGCCTTTAATCCTAGCACTTGGGAGGAAGAAGCAGGTAGATCTCTGTGAGCTCGAGGTCGGCCTGGTCTACATATTGTATGCCAGGCCAGCTGGTGCTACAGGGAGACCCTGTCTCAAAAAGAACAAAAATAGAGAGTAAATAAATAAATAAATAAATAAATAAATAAAATTCTAGAGGTGTCTAGAAGTGAAAAATAATACATTGCACAAGAAAAGTGAATAGTTTCTAAACTAGTTTAATTGTCTAAATCCAAAACATTATCCTCCAAGGTAACAATTATCTTCCTAATTTGTCCCTATCTATTCTTGCTACTCTATCATCTATCATTCATTCAAATACCAAAAATGTCTTTAGAACATATAAATGCCTTTCATGCTCAAGATCATCTGGCAATTTCTGAAAGCAAAGTCTCAAGTTAAAATATCACTGCAGTCAGCACACCACGTGGTGCAGCTGGTTCCTTCCAATTTTTCTGACTTTGCTCACTTCTCATACTTTTCTTTCCTGGCTGTGCTCCTGGCTTTCTTTCTAATCCTCTGTCACATGGTGGCAAATACTGTTGAAGGCCTTTGGTTTGGCTTTGACTCTTAGTGTAGGCTGGAATTTTGACCTACAGCCCTGGCCCCACATCAGTCTTTGTGCTTTTTGCTTTTTTCTCTCCCACTCAAAGAACACTGTCTAAAATTAACCCTGACTACCCACACCAATGTAGCTTTACCACCCTGAGACTATAAGAACATCTTGTGTATTTTGCTTAAGAATTCTTTCCACTGCCTAAGACTACCTTAGAAACATGCATTATTTACATGCTTATTATCTGTCCTTCTACCATATAAATTCCAAGAGGGCAAAGATATTGTTTAGTTTGTCCCTTAAATCCTGTCACACAATAAGAAGCCTATGAATATTTTTGACTGAGCAAATGAGGCTTTTCATTTTACTGAAGAGAAAACTGGAGTTCAGGTTCCCTATTAAGACTCCTTGCCAGTCCATATTGTGATACAAATGCTGAAAACACTTAGAATTAAGTTCTTAGTGGCCTGTTGGTATTTTAGTTTTGAAGGTAATTGCTCTCCTTATCTGTGAGCCCTGCATTCTTGTGTCTAAGTACAGACAGAAAATATTTAGGGAAAAATTCCCTGTTTAGGCACTAAACAAATACAGACTTTTCTCTTCTCATTCTTTCCTAACCAATGCTGTATATTTAGCAACTACCTACATAGAATTTATCTGGCAATTTTATAAATAGGCAGAGGAAAGACACTGCAAATGTTACTGTGCAAGAGTCTTGAACAGCTAAAGATTTGTGTATCCTGGGGAAAAGAGTCCTTGGTATCCATTTTTCATGGACATTGAGGGAAAATTGAACAGTTAAATTCATCCATTATTAGAAAATAAAACTGCTCCTGTAGTAACAGACATTCGTTTGTTGCACTCAGAGTTATCTAAACACACAAAGTCATGTAACATAAATGTTACTTTAAAAAATTGTTAATTAAAAAATTTCTCTAAAATTGAATCTTCAGTTTTTAAAATTGTACCTTTTGGAGGAGATGCTTTTTAGACTAACAGTCTCCTTTCTGCATGAAATACTCCATTAAAATTTCCTTAGAAAGTCATTTAAAAGCAACTTAATAATTTATTCAGCTTATGGTTACATTAAGATTGTAATTGTATATTAATATTAAGAATATCAAGACCATCCATTTTTAGCTGCCAAGTCCTTGGAGACAGGAATATATATTTCATTAATTTAAAAAAATATTTTATTATTTTTATTTTATGTGTATGCATGCATTGCCTGCATGTATGTAAGTGCACCCATGTCGTGCAATGCCCATGGAGGACAGAAGAGGCTATCAGATCACTTGCAACTGGAGTTATGGGTAGTTGTTAGCTGTCATGTGGGTGCTGGGATTCAAACCTGGGTCTTCTGCAAGAATAACCACTGTTCTTAACCGCTGAGCCATCTCTCCAGAATTTTTAATTAATTCAGATTTGCAAAATTTGCAATTTTGCCTACCGAGAAACAGTTTAGCCTGATAGATCTTGTTCTTTTATTTCTTGAAATAGCTACTGAGCTTCCATTGGCACAAACCATGTAGTTGAGATCAGGACTCTGCCTGGTCTTCAGAGCCAACTCACTTAATACACGAATTTGTCAGGCTTGTTCTTCCCCGAGCATATTTCCCCCAGTGCTGCTAACCTTAAAGGATGTCCCTTTGGTGTACAATTTGCAATCATGAATCAACCACATTGCGAGAAAATCTGGGTGCTTTGGGCAAAGCAATAAACAGATGACCTAAGCGGGATTAAGGTTTTGTAAAAGCGTTTCATTCCAGAAACTCTTGGTGCTGAGTCTGGTGATATGATCAAAGTCAGATCTATCTGGAAACAGTAAAGGACTATGGTGACTGACACACAGAATAAACAGTAAACAGGCAGGTATGTGGAATTCTAACCAACAAAGTGAGAACTATGTTTCATGTTGTGAAAACAACCAGTGGGTTTGGATGGTAAAAACTGAGTCATGCCTGTGCTCTTGAGTCAGCTCTGTGCATGCCTGTTAGGAAGACTTTCTTTGTTCTTTTTAGAGACACATGGCTTATTTTAGTGACTTTTCCTTATATGGCATAATCACCAGTAATGTGATTAGCCATGTCTAGTTTAGTTCTTTCATCACATCAAAAGTAGTGTAAAATAGTTTTTCCATTGACTGGAAAGCTGAATTTGATGGTTATGAATGTACCAGACATCAAAGAGCTCTATTGTCCAGACCGCATGGATATAGGCCAGCTGCACTGGATGTTTCTCCACTGATGTGCCTGCTCTTAAGTGGAGTCTGCATCTAGACTACAGGGAAGGAAGTTATTTCCATAATAATCCACTCTTGGACTCTTTATTCAAATAGGAAGGATAGTGACCAGCTGTCCTGTATCTTTACAGATAGATACAGATACAGATACAGATACAGATACAGATACAGATACAGATAACAGATACTGATACAGATACAGATATAGGGAGAAATTGCTCATAAAGCATCAAAAAACACCACTGTATGATCACTAGAAGAAATTTATAATTACTGGTTTTTACTTAAGTTGTACCATTTGAGATAGAATGTTTAGAGTCTTTTCAAGCATCTATAAAAGGGTAGGATTAGTTTCAAATGTCAGAAATATTTACTGGTATGAAATCATATACAACTTTGTATATTTGACTCTCTGTTACCTACTTGAAATAACTGAAAAAGAGATACACAGTATCAGCCCCAGAAAAATTTAATGACAAGAACATGAATTACATTATAAAATTCCTTTATAGTGATAAAGAAAATAAATGGTCAATAATTTCATACTAGATAATCATTCTACTTACAACTCTCACATTTAAAAAAATTTTTAAAAATATTTTTGTGGGGATTAGTGTTATACCTGCATGTGTGTAAGTGCACCCATGTTATGCAGTGCTTGTGGAGTCAGAAGACATCAAATTTCCCTGAAACTGGAGTTATAGATGGTTGTTAGCCACCATGTGGGTGCTGGCAATTGAACCTGGGTCCTCTATAATAGCAGTCAATGCTCTGAACCACTGAGCCATTTCTCCAGTCCCAAAGTCTCACATTTTTTTTGTGTGTGTGTATGTAGCTGTATTTACATAGGTTTAGGAAAAGCTAAATACCTATAAACTGTCAGTTAAGCACACTTCTCAACACATGATTTTTTCCAAACATATCTTTTTTCTTTTTTTTAGAAGAAGCATTTCACTAAAGATTTGACATATTCAGTAACACACTCCAGAACAAGAGTACAACTCTTTCACAAGTGGGTGCAAGTTTCTAGGTTCACAGTTGAGCTAATACAGTTATACAAAATTGAACTCAGAATAAGCCATGTAAGACATAAAATTAAATTAGTTTTTTAACCTTTAAAAAAGACCACCATTTCATTTTAGAATTGTTCCTTGGAGAAAGATTCATTGTTTTGCTATTAAGACTGAGATGTTGGTGCATGGATTTCTAATTTGTATGTAGCTGATTATTACTAGTCATAATTGGTTGCACTTGGATGATTGGCGCCTGTGTATGTCTGTAAAGTCATCGAGTAGATTTCAATGGTAATGTTTATCACCTCTAAGAAATAGCATGAGGTAAATTTCCATACTTCCTCCTCAAATATAATACATTTAAAAAATTTTGTTGATTTTTTTTTGTGTGTGTATATCACACAGAACATCTCAAACCATCTTATTTGACTACACCCACTTTACAAGATAGCACTCTCCCATAGCCTCCCTCCCCCCACTTGAGACCTTATACTCTGGTATCCCTGTTACTGTCTGCTGTGTTGTTGGCACCCCCAACCATTCCCCACTACTTGCCCTTCTGGTGAATCTAGTCAGCCTATCTAGAGGTCTTTGTTTTAGGAGGGTCAGCTATTCCTCTTCTAGAAGCAATCAGTTGTCAATACTCCTTAGGATAAGATTAGGTCTGCTGTTCATTTGGGTTACTATTTGGGAGTCCCTTTGGTCACCCTAGCAGCAATCAGTTCTCAAAAGAAGGTATCTCCTATCTGGCATTGTTGCTTGTTGTGTAGCCTTTAGCTATGCATATGGACTCTTAAGAAATTATATTGACCTCTTTAATCTTTGGTTATACTTTCCTTTTGGATGTTTAAGGCCATACAGTAATCTAGATAAACCATTTTACTGTTGCTCTTAAGGTCGTTTGAGGATCTGTTCCTCAGGGGACACATGGGGTTGGGAGGAGCCCCTGGTTCCTTTCTTTTACCACTTCTGCCTATGTGAAGATAAGTAAAAGGTCCTGTTAGACCATGGTTGGCTTCATTTGGAAGCATGGAGGATTCCTCAGTGTTGACCCTCCTCTTTGTAGACTGGACGCTGGGTTCAAGTCCATCTGGTGCGGTCTCCTCAGCCTCCTTGATCAAGAGGACCAATGACCCACCACAGTTACAGGACATTTTGATAAATGCTCAGAGTCCCCTGGTACTAGTCGACCTAGGAGAGCAAGGAGCAAAAACTGTCCTTTGCGTCCTTCTGACCAAATTAGTATAGGCCTCAAAGTATGTCTGTTAAACATCCAAGAAGGTTAGTTCCACCAGTCGGGTACTTTTAATTACTGTGTGTCATGTAGATAGATCTTGGGCAAAGACCAGTTGTTCTCAGATATACCTTACCTAGGCATATATTTCTTGATCTACTATGTATAATTTGTCAGTAGGTTGTAGGAGCAATATGGTTCCCTCTGGTTTTCAGAACTAGGTAGGCATTATTTATCTCTCGCATAATCTAACCTCTCCACCATAGTTTTCCCACTTAAGGTGTTCCCATTTCCCCTCTTTCTCCCATATATCCTTCTCCTATGGTCCTACCTCTCTTGAGCTCCTTCTTTACCCTTATCCCCTAGGTTCCTTGTATACCCTTCCCTCCCCCCTCCCTTAAATTAACCCAATTTTTATCTATATCTCCCTTATTAAGGCCTGTTTCCTACTGTTCTTCTCTTTCAGGTTCTTTCTTTTCCTTTACCTCCCTGTTTCATTTCCATTACCCTGGTTCCTGTAGTTATATCTGGATACATACTCATTAATCACAGTTTGGTTCTAGGATCCACATAGGAGGGAGAACATATGCCGATTTTTTTTTTCTGAATCTGTGTTACTTCACTTAGTACAACAGTTTCTAGTTCCATCTATTTACCTGCAAATTTCATGATATCATCTTTCTTTATTGCTGAGTAAATCTCCATTATATAAATGAACCACATTTTCATTATCCACTCATCAATAGAAGGACACTTAGGTTGCTTCCATCTCTTAGCTATTGTAAAAAGAGAAGCAACTAACATGGACGTACAAGAGTCTCTGCAATAGGATGAGTTCTTTGGGTATATGCCAAGGAGTGGTATAACTTGGTCAAATGGTAGATTCAGTTATAGTTTTTAAGAGTTCTCCACACTGCTTTCCATAGGGCTTGAAGAAGTTTGCAGCCCCACCGGCAGTGGATGAGTATTCCCCATTCCCCACATCCTCTCCAACATTTGATATCATTTGTTCTGTTGATCTTAGCCAGTCTGATTGGGGTAAGATGAAATCTTAAAGTGGTTTTAATTTGCATTTCCCTAATTATTAGCAATGTTGAACATCTTTTAAGACATTTCTTATCCATCTTTACTTCTTCTTTTGAGAGCTCTCTGTTCAGTTCCTTAGTCCATGCTTTAATTGGGACGCTTCTTGTCTTGGTTCTCTGTTTTTTGTGTTCGTTATAAATTCTGGATATTAAACCTCTGTCGGATGTGCCACTGATGAAGATTTTCTCCCATTCTATGGGTTTTCTGTTTTCTTCCCTTGTTGCCTACTTTGTTGTACAGACGGTTTTTAGTTTAATGATGTCCCATTTGTTAATTCTTGCCCTGATTTCCTGAGCAATTGATGTCCAGTTTAGAAAATCCTTTCCTACACCTATATCTTGTAGATTTTTCCCAAAGTTTTCTTCTAACAGTTTCTGAGTTTCTGGCTTTACATTGAGGTCTTTGATCCATTTGGAATTGACTTTTGTGCAAGGTGAAAGATAGGGGTTTAGTTTCATTCTTTTATGGGTAGAGATCCAGTTTTGACCGCACCATTTCCTGAACATGCAGTCTTTCCTCCAGTGAATATTCTTGGCCCCTTTGTCAAATATCAGATGGCTGAATTGAATTTATTCGTATTTGGGTCTTCAATTTTGTTCCATTGATCTATGGGTCTATTTTGTGCCAGTACCATATTGTTTTTATGACTATAGCTCTGTAATACAGCTTAAAAATGGGTATAGAAATTCCCCTGGCATTGCTCGTCGGGAAGACACGGTAAGCTGATGCATCTTTCAAACAAGAAAAACTTGAGTCCCTTTAATCAGTTACTTCCTGGAACCCCAGTTTCTGTGAGAAATAGCAGCCTGCTTTGAGTAGGAGGAGCGGTGTGTTGTTCCTTCTAAGCCATCCACCGGAGACCTATGGTTACAAACAAGGCGACCGGGTCTCTCGGGTGCGTGTCAGCACGTATACTGACTGGTGAAGCTCACACAGGGGCTACTCACAGACAACATGGGAAACTCTCTAAGCTCACATGAGCAGTTCCTTGGCAGACTCAAGGAATCCCTCAGAATGTGAGGAATTAAGGTTTCAAAAAAGGATCTCAGGCAGTTCTTTCATCCATGACACCTGCCCCTGGTTCCCTGTCGAGGGAACAATAAATCACAAGAAATGGAAAAGAGTAGGGGAAGCATTACAAGATTATTACCAAACCTTTGGGCCAGAAAAGGTCCCTGTAACTACTTTCTCCTATTGGAATTTAATTCATGATATCCTTAAAACCCATCCCTTAGATCCAGATATTCAAGAAATTATTAAAACTGGTGAAAAGGCTCTTAAAGATAATACTCCACCAGTCGCTTATGAGGAACCCCCTCCTCCGTTAAAAGATATGTCCACTGACCATACCTTCAACAATAGTACAGAGGAGGCCGCACCACTCCCACTAAAGATTATGATGGCCTTCAAAATAATAATTACCCTCTACCAAAAAATATATATCCTAGCCTTGAATTCGCTTACCAAAATATGTCAGTGAAAGATAATACTCCCACTGGGCTGCCCCCGTATATTCCCCTTCCTCCTAATAATAACAATCAAGAGGCACTCAGACAGGCCAAAATAACCCTAACTCAGGACGTTTCTTCACTCCAAAACACCCTCCAACAAAAACGAGAGCACCTTCAGCTAATTAAAGAAATCCGAGCACTTGATGCTGAATTGCTTTCCCTCTCTCGCCCACAAAAGTCAAAAATTAAAACAAAAAGGACCAAAGTCCCTCTTCTAGCGTTTCCGGTTACAAGGAGCCATGCCGCCGCTGCAGATAGCACTCAAAATGAAACCTCTCTTCAAAATAAAACACCCACAAATAAAACGCCTCCTCCTCCTCCTTTGTTACCACTGTTTGACCCAGATCCATCTAAACTTCCTTCTGACTCTAGTCAAGAAGAAAGTGATTCTACTAGCTCTGATATTGACAATGAGGAACCACAAACTAAAGGAAAAACAGGAGCTACCTTCTTTACTCGGAGGTACAATCCTCTGGAACTCAAAGAATTAAAAGACCTAAAAGCAGTAGTAACAGATTATGGCCCTATAGCACTCTTTACCCTGGCCATGCTAGAAAATCTTAGTGATCGATGGCTCACGCCAAATGATTGGTTTTCTTTAACTCGAGCTGTCTTGTCAGGTGGAGACTATGTCCTCTGGGATACAGAGTTTGTAGAAAATTGCTGAGAAACAGCACAATGTAATAATGAAAGTAAAAATTCACGCTCTTGGACCAGAGACAAGCTTCTCGGTCGCAGTCCTTATGACACCAATGAAGCACAGGCAGCTTTTCCCCCTGGACTCTTAGCACAAATACAAAACGTGACTCTCAAAGCCTGGCGGCACCTCCTCCCAAAGGGGCCCATCACCTCCTCTCTGGCAAAGATCTGCCAGGGCCCGGATGAGTCATACGCTGAGTTTATCATCCGCCTAACAAACGCTGCTGAAAGATTAGTAGGAGAATCTGAAGATAGTGCCTTTGTAAAACATTTGGCTTATGAAAATGCTAATTCTGCCTGCCAAGAAGCAATTAGACCCCATCGGCAAGGCACCCTTTCAGATTATATTAAACTGTGCTCAGGAATAGGGACCTCCCATGCCCTAGGACTGGCTATAGGAGCTGCACTTAAGGATTTAACCAAAACCCAACCATCTAAGCACTACTTTAACTGCAATCAGCGTTTGTT
>NW_008340113.1:3363419-3427895 GCF_000622305.1 Nannospalax galili | reverse complement strand
ACTTCCCCCTGGTGTACTCCTATCTTTGTTATAAAAAAGAAAACAGGGTCATGGAGGCTTTTACAAGATTTGAGAGCCATTAATCAGACCATGTGCCCCATGGGGGCCTTACAACCTGGCCTTCCCTCTCCTGTTGCCATCCCTTCAGGATATTTTAAAATTATTGTAGATCTCAAAGACTGCTTCTTCACTATTCCTCTTCACCCCTCTGATCGAGAACGCTTCGCATTTAGCCTACCTGCTATTAATTTTAAAGGACCAATGCAACATTATCAATGGAAAGTCCTTCCACAAGGCATGACTCATAGTCCTACCTTATGTCAGAAGTTTGTTGCGCAAGCTGTAGACCCCCTTCGTTCTTAATGGCCTAATATTTATATAATTCACTATGTGGATGATATTTTGTTAGCAGGAGCCATTGCTTCCCAAGTAATTCAATGCAGCCAAGCCCTCACAAAACAACTTACTCTTTTTGGCCTACAAATAGCACCAAATAAAATACAACTAAAAGAACCCTATTTCTATCTAGGTTTTGAACTCCATAATAATTTCATAAAAACTCAAAAAATTCAATTAAAAACCTCCCAATTAGAAACATTAAACGATTTTCAAAAGTTTCTAGGAGATATAAATTGGCTCAGACCCTATCTTAAACTTACTACCGGTGCACTAAAACCCCTCTTTGATATCTTACAAGGCAGCCCTGATCCTCTATCCCCAAGAGCCCTAACACCAGCCGCCCAAGAGGCCCTCCACCTAGTGGAAGATGCAATTCAACAACAACAAATTACCCATCTAACATACAATAAACCTTTTTCCTTAATAATATGCCCTACCCCTCATATGCCCACCGGAGTATTATGGCAGGATGACCCTTTGCTCTGGATACATTTGCCTGCTTTCCCCCCCACAAGGTCCTTTCTACATATCCTCTCTTGGTTATTAAATTAATACAAATAAGGAAGAGAAAAGAGCTGGCAATACTTTGGCAAGGATACAGATCATCTCGTAATTCCTTACATAAAGGACCAATTAGATTGGCTCATTAAAACTGAAGATGACTGGATTATTACACTTGCCTCATTTCAAGGAAAGATTGATAATCATTACCCCCCTCACAAAATTCTACAATTTGCTCAATTGCACCCCTTTGTGTTTCCCATAGTTACATCCACTAAACCTCTTAGAGATGCTTTATTAGTTTTTACAGACGGCTCCTCTAATGGTATGGCCACCTATACAGTAAATAATCAAGAATTTACTAAATTATCTCCTTTTAAATCTGCTCAACTTGTAGAACTATATGCTGTTATACAAGTTTTTTGTAAATTTCCTCAATCCCCCTTTAATTTGTATACTGATAGTGCTTATATAGCCTCTTCCATACCTTTATTAGAGACAGTTCCCTATATAAAACCCTCTACCAATGCTGTTCCCCTTTTCTCAAAACTCCAATGCTTAATAGTTCAAAGAAAGGCCCCCTTTTTTATTGGACATCTTAGAGCTCATACCGATCTTCCAGGGCCGTTAGCCCAAGGAAATGCCCTTACAGATAAAAACACCCGATTATTATTTACTATTTATGCTGACCCCATTAATGAGGCCCGACAGGCCCACTCTATCCATCATCTAAATGCTAATACTCTATGCCTCATGTTTAAAATCACCAGAGAACAGGCTCGCCACATTGTTAAGGAATGCCCTGGGTGTGTCACCTTACTTCCAGTTCCCCATTTAGGAGTCAATCCCCGAGGCTTACTGCCCAATGATATATGGCAAATGGACGTTACCCATGTCCCCAACTTTGGCAAACTCAAATATGTTCATGTAATCATTGACACCTTTAGTGGATTTATATTTGCTACTCCACAGCCTGGAGAAGCTTCTAAAAATGTAATAGCCCACATGCTACAATGTTTCTCCACACTGGGCAATCCCAAAAAGCTAAAAACAGACAATGGGCCAGGATACACTTCCCAGGCCTTTCAAACCTTTTGCCGCCAATTACAAATCACGCATATAACTGGCATCCCATATAATCCACAAGGCCAAGGAATGATTGAATGAGCTCACCAGACACTCAAAAATACCTTACAAAAAATCAAGAACAACACCCTCTATTCTTCAAAAAGGTGTCCCCGAAATATCTTAAGTCATGCCTTATTCATATTAAATTTCTTGCAGCTATGTTTAAATGGCAACTCTGCTGCTGATCGATTATGGCACGCTCAAACCAAAAATAAATATGCCCGGGTGATGTGGAAAGATCCACTAACCTCCAAATGGCACTGGCCTGACCCAGTCCTCATTTGGGGACGTGGAAATGCCTGTATCTATGACACCCAACAGGATGGCCCATGATGGCTGCCAGAATGGCTTGTCAAGCCTGTCAATATGGCCCCTTCCAAAACAATCACCACCGCTGCCGCCTCTCGAGATATCCAAGGAGAATGAACCTCCTTGAGAAGGTTCCCCTTCTTTTATGTCTTTCAGGTAAATGGAAAACTTTGGCTGGAAAATCTTTGGAACAATCTTCATCCTTGCCACAGCTGCAATTTTCATTTGGATGCTCACCATAATCTTCATTGATCTTGCCCAAAAACAAACATCATAATGTGGTCTGTATTCCTTCTTCTTGCTATTAACTTCTCTTACCCCCCACAAACTAAAGGAGTCTTATCTAATACCCACACTACATGGAACTATACATGGCTGGTCCTTAATGGACAGGGGAAGCCTGTATGGGCCGTCTCTACTCTTACCAACACTCAACCATGGCCTGCCCTATTTCTGGATATTTGTCAGTTGGCTCTGGGTATTGGCTACCCCTGGGATGTTGAAAACTATGAAGCACATTTTAAAACTTAGCCACCCAAAAGACCCGACCCTGACTTTGGCCTCACTACTAATTCTCATGGTCGAATAGGATGTGGTAATCTGGAACGGCGAACAGGGCTTAAATTCCAGCCCTTTCATGTCTGCCCAGGCAATCATAGATCCAAACAAGCTCAATATACATGTGGAGGTTCTGGTTCCTTCTATTGTCATTCATGGGGATGTGAGACCACGGGGGATACATACTGGAAACCCTCGTCTTCATGGGACTATATTAACGTCCAATACAATACTCCCATTCCCCAATACAGTGCCGACCTCTGGCACACTCTAGTGACCTCCACCTGCAAGAACCAATGGTGCAATACCCTAAAAATTACTTTTACTGAACCAGGGAAGCAGGCCACAGATTGGGAACACGGATATTCCTGGGTGCTCGCTCTGTATAAAGACGGCTCTGATGATGGACTCACATTTAAAATTAAACTTCTCAAAGAGCCCTTTAATCAACATAAACCTATTCCAATAGGACCTAACCCTGTCTTAATTGCTCCTCCTGTTCCTGCTCCTACCAAACCACCTCCAGCCAAAAATCTTGTTTCTACTACTAATATCTCTTTATCCCCTGTATCCTTCAATGCCACTGTCTCTATACCTATGGTCCATGCCCCCCCTCCCCTGGCAAGCCTAAAACATACAAAAAATGTCATATTAAATGAAAATAATAAACAATTTAATAAATAATTAAAATAAAAAATAAATAATAAAACATAATAAATAATCAAAATTTTTTAATTTTATTTTTATTTTATGTGTATGAGTGTAGTGCCTGCATGTATGTAAGTGCACCCATGGCGTGCAATGTGTTGGGAGCCAAAAGGCCAGAAGAAAAACATCTTTATGGCTTTGAGAAAAAGACAGCTTTATGGTTTCCTGCAAATCTTTATGGCCTTGAGAAAAAACAGCTTAATGGTTTTCTGTAAGTTTCTATAAGATAGCACTTAGTTAAAGAATGTAGAAAAACAACTCTGTGACCCAGGCTAAGTCAGCCTTGAGAAATGTTTTATGCTCACCATAACAGTTAGCAGATGTTCCTTTAGGATAAGAAATGCCCCTTGAATAACCCTCCTTAGCTATAGCATCCAACAACACCAATTAGCGTCTGCCCAGCGCTTTCCTTCTCCTCACCTCCCCCCTCCCCACTACCAGTATATATGCCTGATACTTTTCAATAAAATTTTGAGGCTTGATGAGATCCTTGTCTTGCCTCCATTTCCTCGCATTCCTTGTTTGTTTCATTCCTTCAGGTTATTCTCCCGACCCCCCAATGTTGAAGCCCCACGCACAGGGGCAGTAAGGGATAGTATGAAAATTTTAAGAGAAAGTTTAGATAAAAGAATAAAAGAAAGAGATTCACAAATACCCTGGTATGAAAGCTGGTTCTTGGGCCCTTCTTGGCTCACTTCTCTCCTACCAGCCATAATTGGCCCCTTAATAGGATTATTACTTTTAATTTCTTTTGGACTTTGGGCCTTTAATAGGCTTACTAGGCTTATTAAACAACAAATAGATTCACTACTCTCTGAGCCAATACAAATTCATTACCAACGTTTAGAAATGACAGATCCTGATGGTCCAGCTTATGATGGATCACTTAGATCCCCCCCAGCAACAACTACAGACTTATACACGGCCTTCTTAGGCCCCACTCCCTCTCACTTCCATCAAAAACCAGACTAGCAAGAGGTTGGTACATAATAAAACTCATACAGGCCACAAGCTGACTGGCAGCCAAAGACGGGTAAGAGAAGGTTCCACTGATAGCGACCTAAGACAGGCAGGTAGCCTATCACTGCTACTATCGCCAATGACGGGTAAGCATCAAGTGGATATCTTCTGACCTAAGACAGGCGCAGTCACTCGGCATAGGTCTCATAAGACCACTGCATCTGCCCTGCCTCGCCTCCCCAAAAGTACCAAGAGCAAAAAACAGAGAGGAAATGTGGTTGTTGGGAGCCAAAAGGCCAGAAGAAAAACATCTTTATGGCAGCTTTATGGTTTCCTGCAAATCTTTATGGCCTTGAGAAAAAACAGCTTTAAGGTTTCCTGCACATCTTTATGGCCTTGAGAAAAAACAGCTTTAAGGTTTCCTGCACATCTTTATGGCCTTGAGAAAAAACAGCCTTATGGTTTTCTGTAAGTTTCTATAAGTTAGCACTTAGTTAAAGAATGTAGAAAAACAACTTGTGAACCAGGTCAAGTTAGCCTTGAGAAATGCCTACCACAGATATTAGTCCTGAGAAATGTTCACCATAGCCGTTAGCAGATGTTCCTTTAGGATAAGAAATGCCCCTTGAATAACCCTCCCTAGCTATAGCATCTGCCTAACAACACCAATTAGCGTCTGCCCAGCACTTCCCTTCTCCTCACCTCCCCCTTCCCAACTACCAGTATATATGCCTGTTGCTTTCAATAAAATTTTGAGGCTTGATCAGATCATTGTCTTGCCTCCATTTCCTTGCATTCCTTGTTTGTTTCATTCCTTCAGGTTATTCTCCCGACCACCCCCCCAACGTTGAAGCCCCGCAGGCCGGGGCAGATGGTCATTTTCACAATATTAGTTCTTCCAATCCATGAGCATGGGAGGTCCTTCCGTCTTCTGATGTCTTCCTCAAGTTCTTTCTTTAAAGATTTAAAATTTTCATTGAACACTTTAATGTCTTTGGTCAGGTTTATTCCAAGGTATTTTATTTTATTTTTTGCAGCTAATGTGAAGGGGAGTGTTTCTGTGTGCTCTTTCTCTGATTGCTTGTTATTGGTATATAGAAAGGCTACAGACTTTTGTAGGTTAATTTTGTAATTTGCCACTTTACTGAACTTGTTAATAATTTCTAGGGGCTTTCTTGTTGAATTTTTGGCATCCCTTAAATATCATATCATCTGCAAAAAGGGATAATTGATCTCTTCTTTTCCAATTACTACTCCTTTAATTTCCTGCTCTTGTCTTAATTGCTCTTGCAAGAGTTTCAAGCACTATGTTAAAGAGAAGTGGAAATAATGGACAGCCTTGTCTGGTTCCTGATTTCAATGGGAATGCTTTCATTTTTTTCTCCATTTAGAATGATGTTGGCTGTGGATTTGTTATATGTGGCTTTAATTATGTTGAGGTATGATCCCTCGAGTCCAGTCCTCTCTAGGACTTTGAACATAAACGCATGTTGAATATTGTCAAAGGCCTTCTCTGCGTCTATTGAGATGACCATGTGGTTCTTGTCTTTGAGCCCATTTATATGATTTATGATATTTATTAACTCATGTATATTGAACCATCCCTGCATCTCTGGGATAAAGCCAACTTGGTCTGGTGGATGATCTTTTTGATGTGTGTCTGTATGAGGTTTGCAAGTACCTTGTTGAGAATTTTTATATCTATGTTCATTAAGGATATAAGTCTATAGTTTTCTTTTATGGTTGTATCTTTACCTGGCTTTGGTATTAGGGTGATGCTGGCTTCATAAAAGAATATGAGAATTCTCCCTCCACTTCCATCTTTTTGAATAAATTACATAATATTGGATGTAGATCTTCTTTAAATGTCTGATAGAATTCTGTTGTAAATCCATCTGGCCCCTGGTCTTCTTTTAGTCAGAGGTTTTGTATTACAGTTTCAATTTATTTTTGTGATATAGGTCTGTTTAAGCTGTTAATCTCTTCATGGATTAGTTTTGATTCCCATGCCTTTAGATATCCATCCATTTCTTTTAGGTTTTCAAATTTACTAGCATATAGGTTTTTAAAATATTTCGTTATAATGTTCTGTGTCTTTCTGGTGTCTGTTGTGATGTTTCCTCTTTCATCTCTCATTTTGTTAATTTGAAGGTGCTCTTTCTTTCAGTTAACTGGGATAGCAGTCTGTCGATCTGGTTTATCTTTTCAAAGAACCAGCTCGTGGATTTGTTGATTCTTTGTATTGTTCTCTTTGTTCCAATTTCATTAATTTCTTCCCTTATTTTGTTATTTCTTCTTGTATTCAGGGTTTGGGTTTCATTCGCTTGCTTTTCAAGTGTCTTGAGTTGCAATGTTAAGTCATTTATTTTTGTTCTTTTGATTTTTTGATGTAGACACTTAGAGCTATAAACTTCCTTCTAAGGACCACTTTCAGCATGTCCCAGAGGTTTTGTTATGTTGTATTGTCCTTTTTTTTTTTAGTTCCAAGATTACTTTCAGTTCTTTATTAATTTCTATTTTGACTCATTCATCATTCAGGAGTGTGTTGTTTAATCTCCATGTGTTCGTGATTAGGGCTTCTTCTAGTGTTGATTGTAAGCTTTATTGCATTGTGGTCTGATAGAATGCATGGAATTATTTCAATCTTTTTGGATTGTTGAGTTTTGTTTTGTGCCCCAGTATATGGTTGATTTTTGAGAAGGTTCCATGGGGTGCTGAGTAGAAAGTATGTCCTTTGGTGCTTGGGTGGAATACTCTGTAGACGTCTGTGAAGTCCATTTGATATATGGTATTGTTAAATTCAGATGTCTCTCTGTTAACTCTCTCCCCTGTTGACCTATTTAATGGAGACAGTGGGGTACTGAAGTCTCCTACCATTAATGAGTTGGGATTAATCTAGTTCTTAAAGTCCTGTAATATTGTTTTTATGAAGTTTGATGCACCAGAGTTTGGGGAATACATGTTCATTATTGTAATATCTTCTTGATTTATTGTTCCTTTGGTCAGAATGAAATAGCCCTCTGTATCTCTTCTGATTAGTTTTAGTTTAAAGTCTATTTTGTCAGATATTAGAATTTCTATGCCTGCTTTTTTCTTAGTATCATTTGCTTGGTACATTTTTTTCTATCCTTTCACTTTAAGATAGTGTCTGTACTTGAAATTGAGATGGATTTCTTGCAGACAACAAAAAGTCAGATTTTATTTCTTAACCCATTCCCCTAGTCTGTGTCTTTTGACTGGGGAGTTCAGTCCTTTAATATTTAAAATTATTAAGGAAAGATGAGTATTGAATCCTGTCATTTTTATATCTGTTTACATTTGTGATATAGCTGTACTTTTCCAGTTATACCATCACTGAATTTCTTTCTGCAATCCCTTCAGCTCTTTATATTGCTTCCTGAACTCTCTGAAGGGGTTGGTTTTGTGTACATGAATTCTTTCATCCTTTATCATGGAAGATTTTTCTTTCCACTTTGACTATAATAGACATTTTGGCTGGGTATAGTTATCTGGGTTGGCATCTGTGGTCATTTAAAACTGGGAATACTTTGGTCCAGGCTCTTCTGGCTTTCATAGTTTGCACTGTAAAGTTAGCTGAAATCCTAATGAGTTTTCCTTTATATGTGACTTGTTGTTTCTCTTTTACAGCTTTGTTTTGTTCGTTTGGTGTTTTACTATGATGTGCTATGGAGAGTTTCTTTTCTGATCCTGTCTGTTCGGTGTTCTATATGCTTCTTTTATTTGTGTGGGCATGTCTTTCTTTAATTTTGGGAAATTTTCTTTCATGATTCTGTTGAAGATCTGGCCCATGCCATTATCTTGGGATTCTTCTTCTTCCTGTATGCCTATGATTCATAAGTTTGGTCTTTTTATGTTGTCACACAATTCCTGAATATTCCATTCTTTTGATTTTTTAAAATTTTTCATAATCTTTGCTTGACTGGTTTAGCTCTCCCACTTTATCTTCCAGTCTTGATACTCTGTTTTCCATTTCATTCATCTTATTGGTGAGGATTTTTCCTGTTGTTTCTAATTGGGTTACTGATGGTTCACTTCCTTCTTTATTTCAGCCTGAGTAGTCTTCACTATTTCTAACTCTTTTCTCAGCTCATTTAGAAGCTTATCTGTATCTTGCTTCAGTTCTTTGATTCTTTTTCTTGTGTGTTCTTTAAATTTGCTGAATTCTTTTATCATGTTTATAATTGTTCTTTTGAGTTCCATGCCCTGCATTATCTCTAGGGAGTTATCATTGTACCCCTCTAGAGTACTATTGGTATTTGGTCGAGATATGTTATTTTGGTTTTTCATGTTATTATTTTTTCTCTGTGATTTTGACATGTGAATTTATTTTCTGATTCTTGTGTCAGTTTCAAGCCTTCAAGTTTTGGTCTGCTTCTTTTTTGTGAACTTTATGTGTCTTTGTGGTTGCCTTTTTTGGCATGAAATGCTGGTTCTTCTAAGCTTCCAGTTCTCTCTTTTGATTTTATGTTTTCGTGGCCAGATTGCTTTTGTCTTCAGGAGTTTCCACAGAGGCCCAAGTCAGATGAGGATCAGATGCTGTCAGGTTTTGTCCTAAGGTCTTGTTCCTTCCAGGACAGATTTTGGCCTCAGGAATTTGGGTGTTGGACTGGCCTGGAAACCAGGCCCAGGAAAGATGCTGGTGTAGGGCAGGTGGTGGCCATGCCACCCAGAGGTGCAAAGGAAGACAGGGGTGGGAGGCAGCCCCAAGGGCCCCTGGGGACTGCACAGAGAACCTGGGTTTTTCTGGATGCAATGGACCAGGAAGAGGAAAGGTCAGCCCCCACATCCAGTAAAGAGGCTGGCTGGTGTGCAGACCCAGGGAGGCAGAGGGATATGAGGGTGGGGCCAGGCCCAGAGTGTTCCTGGGGACCTGAGAAGGAACTGATTTGGTCTGGATGCAAAGGATCAGGCAGCAATGGTGGTTCCCCAGGTGTCCGGGGAGCCAAGACAAGGAATGGGACAGGACCCATGCTAAGAGGAGGCCTGTAGGTCTTGTAGGCATAGAGAAACAGAGGGAAGTAAGGGCAGGGCCAAGCCAAGAAGCATTGCTCCTGGGGACCTGAGAAGGAAGGGAGTTACTCTGGATGCAAAGGATCAGGAAGCAGTGGTGGTTCTCCAAGTGTTTTTGGCACCAAGACAAGGAATGGGACAGGACCCAGGGTAGGAGGAGAGACCAGTAGGGGAGATGGGAGGATGAGTGAGGCTGGGGGAGTCAAGGTTTGGAAGGCATGGTTGATCTACCCCAGAGAGGGAGGCCTGAGGGTCTGTCTCACATTTTTAAAAATTTTATTTTTATTGAACTTTTAAAATTTCATACAGTATTTTCCACTCACATCCAGACCCCTCCCCCATTCACACCTCCCGCTCAAAACCCTATGTTCTCTGCCATACATGCTGAGTCTTAGTCATTCAGCTGTTGTACCCAAATGTCCTTTAGATGTCTTTCAGTGTAAATGCATCCACTGGAGTGTAGTCAGTCCATCCAGTGATCATATGTAAGTCAGTAAGTCACTCTCCCTCACCCAGCAGCAACTAGTCTCAAATAGTTCTCAGTCTAGTGCTCATCTGTCACCTATTTCTCACCTCTCGATTGTGCCCTTGTTTAACTGAGATGACATGAGTGTTGGAGAAGTCTCACATTTAAAAAATTATTTTATTATTTTTATTTCATGTGTATGAGTATGTTGCCTGCATGAATTTAAGTGTACTTGAGTTGTGTAATGCCCAGGGAGACAAAATGAGGGAATCAGATGCCCTGGAACTGGAGTTACAGGTGGTTGTTAGCCCACCATGTGAGTGTTAACAACTGTAGCCCAAAAATTACTCATTCCTCCAAAAAGAGAAAGCCAACCAGGGTCAGGATGAAAAGCACCCTGGGAAGATGGGCAGAGTCCACTGAGAGATGTAGAGTTAGCTGCAGAGACTTAGCCACCATTATTTAGAACTCTGGGAATGAGACATGCTGCCCAGGAAATGGGGAAGAGCAGGGGTGAGAATGGTGGGGCTGATACCCTTCCTGGACTGCAGGCTCCACAGGGGAAGATGAGGCAGACTGTGGGGTGAGATAGAGCCTGTGCATGGTGCATTAAAGCTGCCGGAGACCTCAGGTGGGCTTAAATGGCACATGGGTTATAAGAAGTCGTTTCTTTGTAAGTCATCCCCTCCCAAATGTCATATAAACTATTCAAAACTTAAATAGAATGAGTGTTATGCTGGTTTGTCAGCCTGTGTCAGTACCATGAGACCCTAAGTGAGTGGGTCCAACAGAGAGCAGGAAGGGGGAAACTTAGTGCAACAACAAAAAACAAACCCAATTCCTCTGCAAGATCAGCCATCTCTCCAGCTCCAAAGTCTGACATTTTCAGTTCATGGTTATCACAATTTAAGTTTCCCACAATCAGACCCTGACATGAAGATTCATGTCAGCAGTTTGTTAGGAACTTTTCCCTAAAATAGCTGCTCAAATACATGAAGTTAGGATGATGAAGAGAAAGAGGTCAGGGTAGATCATATCAAGCAAGGCAGTGCAAAGAGCAACTTCATGTCATTCGTCTAGAGAAGAGTTGAAATTCAGACAGCATTTAGGAACTAGTGGCAACCAAATCCTATAAAGAAATGATATAGAAGGAAAGTATGTTTCCTCATCCAAATAGTTGTTTCCTGGAATGTGTTAGACGAGATCACCCTGATGTTTAAGTCTGGTATCTTGGGAATACGATATTTCGCTGCTATAGACTACATATGAAATGTCTCCCACAGGTTCCTGTTGTGTTTTTTGGATGCTTAATTTCCAGCTGGCAGTGCTTTTTTGAAGGCTGAAAAACCTTTATGAGTTGAAGTCTGTCACTTGTCACTAATGCATCACTTGGGCTGGGTCTTACATCAGTCAGCAATCAAGAAAACACCCCACAGACAAACTCACAAGTTAGTCTCAGAGAGAAAATTGTGTCCCACCATGTGAACAAGTCCTTTACCACATGCTCATCATGGATTTTACTATGATTATCAGTCATGGTGGACTAAAAGCTCTCTAAAACTGTGAATTTAAGAAACTTTTCCCATTTTAAGTTGTTTCTGTCAGATATTTTGGTTACAGTGTTAGGGAAAGAGGAATTTACTGCTTGTTTGAATATACTGCTTGTCTGAATTTACTACCTGAATTTACTTGTTTAAATTTACTGCTTGTAACCAATTAACTCAACTGGAGACACAGGCATCCGGAGATAGAGGCAAGTGCTACAGCCCCTGGAGCCTGACCTGTTCTGTGTCATGCCATGTAGACATGTCTGCTTACACAAGATAACAAGAAAGAGTTGTACCAGGCACATACCAATGATCTCTCCCCGATTGAGACACCTGAAGGGAGTTGTAACATTTTTCTTGTTTTAAAGTTATTGGTTTGGGAAATGCTTGCTTTGAAACTATTGGCTGTATAAAGGTGGGCTTTTGTGTGATGGTTGTGGAAGCCTATATAATCTTTACCTAAAATTGTCTCAGGGTCGATCGCTCTGACCAGACACACATGTCTTAGAAGGACGATCGGCCCTAGCTAGCTGGTTTAATAAAACTCTGCTTGATTTTTACATCTCCATACTCATGCATTAGTTCTCCAGAAGAGACTCACCGAGTCACGGACCCTAACAACAGTATGAAAATGTAATATACTAACACATGCACCAGTATCTAACTTTTCATCATGCAATACTTAGGCAGCTGAAGAGATGATTCAGACATTAGGAGCACATACTGAGCTTGAAGAAGACCCAAGGTTCATATCCCAGCACCTATGTCAGAATCAGATGTAACTCCAGCTCCAGGAGAACCAACACCCTCCTCTGGCCTCTGTGGGTACCTGTACACAACCCCACATAGACACAGGCATACACATAGTATAAAAGTAAAATAAACAGAGCTGGAGAGATATAGCTCAGTAGTTAAAAGCATTGACTGCTCTGGCAGAGGACAGGGGTTCAATTACCAGCACTCACATGGCAGCTAGCAGCTGTCTGTAACTCCAGTTTCAGGGGATCCAATGCCCTCTTCTGACCTCATTGCACAACATGGGTGCACTTACATGCATGCAGGCAATACACTCATACATATAAAATAAAAAACAATAAATAAAATAAAAATAAAAACATAGAGCAAATCTTTAAAAAAAATACTTTTTCCATGATGGCAGCTTTGAAACTTGAGCCTCCAGTATTGAATAAGAGATAGCTATGAACTTGACTTCAGATTTCCTGAGTACCCAACATCCTTTGGTTAACTTAACAGTATCAAAGGAAAATGCAAAAGTATCACACAACAAAGTAAAGTAGAATATGCATGCTGCTCTTGCTCTCTCTATATAAAATAAAAAATATGGAGTTAATTGATGAATGGTGACTGGGATATTCGTCTGTAAATATAAGGATACATATTTTGCACATAGTAAGAAATCACATTAGTCTAGGGATGTGACAGTCTTGGGGTTTTCTCTAAGATCTGTGGCCACTCCAGCCATGTGTATTAGCTTATGTTTACTGTATCACACTTGAGTTTTCTCCCTTTGAGTGGGCATTTAGTAAAATTAGGTACCTGTTGAAT
This sequence comes from Nannospalax galili, assembly GCF_000622305.1. Classification (NCBI taxonomy): domain Eukaryota; kingdom Metazoa; phylum Chordata; class Mammalia; order Rodentia; family Spalacidae; genus Nannospalax; species Nannospalax galili. The sequence continues at coordinate 3,414,722 of NW_008340113.1, read as the reverse complement.
CCTCCAAGATAAGAGTGGCACTACTGCACCAATGACATATGCTGTGCTGGCCATTGATGTGGTTATTTGGTCTTGAAACTAGTGTTGGGCCATCCATTGATGTTTTCACTTTGCACCTTCATAGTGCTTCCCAAAGCTATGGGAGCTAGCCTTCAGGGGAAGTGGTTGCAAGTCAGTTGCAGCTCAATTGCTCCAAATCCTGTGTCTGAAGTATGTCCTGTGTCTGAAGATAGGGTCTTACCTTCAAATTCTGGGAGGCCATCAGGAGCTGTGGCAATAACCTGAGTAATTTGGGGAGTCTCTTGGACCATTCTGACCAATAACTCAAAGGAAGGTGTCTCCTGTCTGGCACTATTTTTTGTTATGTAGCCTTTAGCTATACACATGGTCTCATGTAGAGATAATGTATGTATAACTTGTCAGTAGGTTGTTGGACTAATATTGTTCCCTCAGGTTTTTTATATTTAGCTAGGCATTATTTATCTCTCTCCTCTTGCTTTCTCTCATTGCCTTACCCTTCCTCCATGGTGTCCCCATTTTAAATACCCCCATTTTCCCCATTTCTCCCTTGATAATACCTGTCACCTATGATCCCACCTCTCTTGAGCTCTTTCTTTCCCTTTATCCCTAAGATTCCTTGTATAACCTTCCCTCCCTGCTCCCATTTAAATATCCCCATTTTTATCCATTTCTTCCTTAGTAATACCTGTTTCCTACTGTTCATATCTCTTAGATTCTTTCTTGTCCTTTACCTCTTTGGTTCCTTTTCATTATTCTTGTTCCTGTAATGTCTGGATACATACTGACTTATAAGGATTTGGTGCTAGGGTCCACATATGAGAAAGAACATATGTCATTTGTTTTTCTGAGTCTGTGTTACTTCACTTAGTATAACAGTGTCTAGTTCCAGCCATTTACCTGCAAATTTCATGATTTCATCTTTCTTTACTGCTGAGTAGAACTCCATTGTGTAAATGTAACATATTTTCTTTATACACTCATCAGTTGAGGAACGTTATTTCAGTCACCACTCATCAAAAAAGCTAATTTTTCACCAGTCAGAGACTAATACGAAGTACCACAACTGGTCACACACAGACATTGTCAATTAACTGCTCAGGCCCAAGTGATGTATTTACAATGCAACCTCTACACCTAAGGCTCATGGAACATAGACCAGGGGTAATGAAGAGGACACTAATGAATCTCTCAGTTCTCAATAACGAAGCTTCCTCATGCAGCAGAGGGCCAGGAACACAAAAGGTCACAAATAGCCAAAGTGTAGAGATCAAGAGTCTGCTGAATGCTGGTCTTTGGACAGGATCCCTTTATTAAACTTCCCCCACCGAGGTTCAGGGGCCATTGTGGAAGAGGGATGGAATGACTGTAAGAGCCAGGAAGGAGGTATATGACCATGTCGAAACAGTAATTAAAGCTCCTGGGAACCTGCTCATATGATTCTATGGCAATGGTGTCAGCATACACAAGTCCCATGAAAACTCAGGCAGACCCCAAAAAGAACAGGGAAAATGAGCATCAGACCTCAATCTTATCTGAAGGAATGTTGGCAACTGATTGCTGCTAGATGAAGAAGCAGCCATCCTTCCTAAAGCAAGGAACTCTAGGTAGGCTGACTAGACTTAGTGGACTGACTTGCACTGGGGAGCGGTTGGGGACACTGACAATCCAATGGGCCTTAACAGGCATGACCAAGTATAAGGGCTCTGGATGGGGGGTTATAATGGTGCTAGTGGGGATGGGGATATAAAGATGATTAAGATTGAGCTGCTCTCTATGAAATGCACACAAAAAATGAAAAAAATATGGAGTTCAGACACTGAAGCATTTAATCATTTCAAAAGTCAGTTGGAATCTCCACATTTTTCTTTCCTGATATATCATAGAAGAATAACTGAAGTGAATGATTCTTTACTTTTTAGTAACATCGATGTACAAAAATGTGCTTGAAAAAGTTATTTGCTCTGTTACACTGAATTGTAAGAAACAAATATTCCTGGTTATTTTGGCCAAGGACCCAAAGAGAAAAGTATCTGACAGCATGGTGTTGTATTTATTCTCTTTATGATGACAATTTAAGCTTCAGTTCACTGTATGCATTTCAAATCTGATCTTTAATCTCTTATCTCTACATCTGTTTAATGGTTTTGAGAAGTTTTTAAAACTTTTTTGTGTGTCTATATAACAATTTATTTATGTGTTCATAAATGAATAAATATTTGGGTTTCTAAGTTCTGGCTGTAATAAAATAATCTTGCCATGTGCCTTATAATATGCACCTTATGGTGAGTATACACATGCATTTATACTGGATATATCATCAGAAGAGGAATTTTTGAGTCACAATACCATGCACAGGCACATCATTATAGTTTTCTAGGTGGTGGCTTAATTCATTCTGTCACCAACAGCTTATGAGAGTCCTTTAACATTATTATTTTTCCCATTATTTTAAAATCCCTCATATATTTGGTTTCTACCTGTATTTGTGTCAAAATTCAATGTTTCATCTGGCCATTGAATGAAATATTCTTGCCTAAAGTTTTCAACACTAGCACAAGCACTTTTCTCGAAAAAGAGGAGCAACAAGTCAAATGAGCCTTTATAATCTCAAGTATTTCTATTTTCTTCCTGTAAAAGAGGCATATAGCAATATTTACCTTAAAATATTTTCATTAGATTAAATTAAGTAATACACACAACATACTTTGCACATTTAAAACATTCAGTAAATAGTAGGGTTGCGAGGAAGAAGAAATGTCACACAAATTTAAACAGACTGAAATCCAGCAAAACAAACCATAAAGAAAACATCAAACAAGACAACTTTTATTTTGTCCAACAACTATATATGAAGTAATTCTTCGGTGTGTGACTGTTGACAGGATTTCATAGGCCAAAAATCAAACTGATTAGTTACAGCCTATTAACTATATGGCACGTATGTGTCCCAAATAATTAAAGTATTTTTATATTGTTATACAATTATATTTCAGATTTTCTCTGTTCATGAATATTGTGATTTGAAATGTATCCAAAAATGCTGTAAGTTACAGTGCTCTTTCTTGCCCTCTTAAGGAATTGGATCCCAGCAATCACAGGGCTTTACTCAGAAGGAGTATCAATTGGAAGGACTGGGATGAAGCAGGATTGGAAGACCTTTAGAAGGAAGGCAAAAGAATCCTTCACTGAGAATAGGCTAGAGATTAAAGAGGCTGGGGTGCTAATAACACAACTATTCTTTCACAATCCTCACATACTTTTGAAAATAAAAGGATGCTTAAGAGGTTATATAACCTGTCTGAGTACATTACTGTTAGAGTCAATCCGGCATTGTGATCCCACAATGTTCTTCCTTCATACAGCTCTACACTTAGTTTGAAAAAAAAAATCTTGACTTTAGATTCATTTAGTTCTGCATTTTTAGATATCTTTATATTCCTGGAAATGCAAAGGCAGAGGTTTGTCTTCCTGAGGGTGTTGTTTTGTGTTGACACATCAATGGGGTGCTGGGGTCTTAAGTCTTGGGCAGATATGCCATGTTATCTTCCTTTTCCTTGAACAGCAATGGAAACAAAAGGTTTTGTTGGTTTAAGCTGAGGTTTAAGCTGAGAAGCTGTCAGAAGATGAGTAAATGTGGACAATGAGAGGTGCATAATAGCAGAAAGCGTTGAAGAAACCAAAAATGATGCCAATGGAAACAAGTTATTAGGCTTTTGATGTTTCTTAAAAGTCAATTATATTTTGACTGCTTTGTGAAAACCATTGTAAAATCATCCTTCAGTGACTGTGAGTGAGTTCCGTATGGCTTGTGTTCTAGCTTATTTCTCCATTGCTGTGACAAAACACTCTGACCTCTGGGGAGGAAAGGGTTTATTTTTCTTACATCCCCCAGGTCACAGTTCATCAGGGAGCCCAAGGTAAGAACTCAGGGCACGAACCTGGAGACAGGAGCCATGGAGGATCACTGCTTACTGACTTGCTCTCTGGCCCTTGCTCAGCCTGCTTTCTTATGCAGCACAGGCCTACCTGTCCAGAGGTGGCAACACCCACATCACTCAACAATCAAGAAGATGCAACACAGACATGGCCACATGACCCCTTCAATCCTTGGGTCTTCATTGCAACCGAAGCTGCACTTTCACTTTTGGCGTTTCCTGGCCTGTCAAAGAGCCAAGACTCTGTTTCTTTCTGTGATCTCTTCACACTTTCAACACCAGAACCACTCAGAAGGCTCTTACACATTACCAAGTCCTGATTCCAGCTAGAGATGGAGGCTTGCGTCCCCTCTCAACCACAGCGTCCATGTGCGGACACTAAGGAAATGCTTCCCAGAGGATTTCACCATGGTGATGCTGGTCCCTTGTTAATTGCAGCTGATTTTGCAGCCCCAGCTACCCAGCATCAATTGTCCCAGTAAAGCAAAGGGTTTTTTTTCAGATTCTGGTCTCCTCTTAATCACAGCTGATTCTTCAGCCTCAGCAAACCAGAACCCACAGATTTTCAATTCAAAATATCATACAAACAGCCCTGAGATTCTTTGCTTCCCTTTGAAGCTTCACAAGCTAGACCTCCATTATTCACAACCCTTTCAGCATAACTGTTCCAAGCTCCACAGCAACAAACTCTGAGCACTCAATGGCTTTTTTATCCCAAAGTTACAAATGCTTCCACAGTCCTCCTAAATGTTAGGGTCCATGACTCGGTGGGTCTCTTCTGGGGAACAAATGCATGAGTATGGAGATGCAAAAAAATCAAGCAGAGTTTTATTAAACCAGTTAGCTGGGGCCGACCACCCTTCCAAGACACGTGGGTCTGGTTAGAGTGATTGACCCTGAGGCAATTTCAGGTAAAGATTATATAGGCTCCCACAACCGTTACACAAAAGCCCGCACTTACATGACCAATAGTTTCAAAGCAAGCATTTCACAAACCAATAACTTCAAGAAAAATGTTACAACTCCCTTCAGGTGTCCCAATCGGGAAGGGATGAGTGATATGTGCCTGGCACAGACCTTCCTTGTTATCTTGTGTAAGCAGATATGCCTACAGACATGACACAGACCAGACAGGTCAGGTTATGGGGGGCTGTGGCACTTGCCTCTATCTCCGGATGCCTGTGTCTCCAGTTGAGTTAATTGGTTACAAGCAGTAAATTCAAGCAAGTAAATTCAAGCAGTAAATTCAGACAAGCAGTAAATTCAGACAAGCAGTAAATTCCTCTTTCCCTAACATTTTCCCCCTTTTTCTAGATCAGACTGAGGAATCTTCCTCAGCAGTATCTAAGGCTTGGTATTTCTGGCAAAGGACCAAGAGATGGACAGTGTCGATCTTTTCCTGAACAAACCTTAGTAGCCTATTTATTATGCAGGGACCAATTGTGACTAATAGCAATAGAATAATTAGAGGTCCTGCGATAGCTGAGAGGAGAGTTGTAAACCATGGTTTATGCATAAACCAAGACTCGAACCAGCTTTCACTACTTTCATACTCCTTGCGCCTCCTCACTAGGTCCTTTTTTAACTTGGTCAAAGATTCCCTGACTGCCCCTGTCCTGTCTACATAGAAACAGCATTCCTCTTTTAAAGCAGCACATAGCCTGCCCTCTTTTAAAAATAGGAGATCCAAGCCCCTGTCGATTGCTAGCCTTAGTGCCGTGAGCCCTTGCTCTCGCATTACTAGGGCTGCGATTCCTGTCCCTGCTCCAGCTATCCCCATGGAGAAGAGAGTTCCGATGGTTAAGGCAGTAATGGGTTCCCTCTTCGTTCGAAGTGGACTCTGTTTTTCCTCCCAATAGGAGAGGAGGGATTCATGAGAGTGGTATGAAAGACGGGGCAGAATGGCCACAAGTACACAAAATTCATTATTAGCATTAAATACAGAGGTGGATAGGGCTGGGGTGAGGCCCATTTTTGAACAGAGCCACCAGCCCGAGGTGGGTATAATCCACTTTCCCTGCTCCCATGGGGTGTTATTGCATGAGGAGCATAACTGGATTTGGGATGTTGGAACTCTGCCTACACACATGCCAGAGGCCGAGACCTGAGCAAGAGTAAGTCCCCATGGTCTCCAGTCCCAATAGGTGGGAGAGAGTTGTTGAGAGTATAGGAACTATTTATCCCAATAGCCTCATAAAAGGGTGGGGATCCTGGGTAGCACAGCCAACATGAGTTAGTGAGGAAGGGAGTGGTATGATTAAGGGTCTCTACTACAGCTAGCACCATCTCCCACATAGGGTTGCTGGAAGTCTGTGGTTCCGCAGCCGTCCCCGGCCTTTCTGTAGCTGGGGCTGCTGATGTCGTTGTGGTGCCTGATGGCTTGAAGGTGGGCTTAGGAGACCCAGGTGGGGTAGGTTGGGGCTTCAGACGAGGGGTATTTAACACCGGGTTAGGTCCTACGGTGACCTAACCACTGCCTTGACCTGGAGGTAGATCTGGATCAGGACCCCCCTCCATGGCGTCTGGTAGGGCATCAGGGCCCATGTCAGCCCATCTATCCACCTTTTATCATTTTTTCCCTTTGAGGTAAAGGTGATTTTAACCTGGTTGGCCAGTGGAGATACTGTCCATTGGTTGTATGGAGAAGTAAACCTCATATCAATCAGGTCAGGGGAAACCTCCCATCTCCACTGCCCATCATTAACTTCCACACAATTCCATTCAGCGCAGTATAGTCTATGAGCACCCCCACAATTGTGCCTCCACCAACCTGTCCGGAAACCTGGGCAAGCAAAGTACCCGTTTGCCCTCAAGCTTGGCGGTTGATTGTGAATGATGAGTCAACCAAAGCCCATTTTTTCATATGATATTGTTCCTGGTGGTTTTTCTGGGGGAGGTAATAAAATTTCCCTAGTACAAGTTCTAAGTCAACATACAGATCTGGCCCCCATGTCCACAATGGGGCCGTATGGGAGGTGCAATTTCATTCCTCATAGGCGTCACCACTTCACAGGATCCATGTCTGGAGTACTGGTTGGTGAGGGTTGATGTTCCGAGCTCCCGCTGACACTACTGTTCTCTGGAGAGCCCATAACAGTGAGCTTATCAGCAGGAATCCTTTCATGTCAGGCTCAGCTGTAACTTCAAGGGATTAGCAGGATTTGGCCGCACCTCCCACTCCTTCACACAGGATTCCGGGTCCTCGAGAGGCAAGGCCAGGGAGCAATGATGTCAACCTTTAGGGCAGTGGGGGTGGTAGCCAATACAACACAAGTCCCTTCCATCTGGGTTCAAAAGTTTTTACTTTGTATCTTTTTACCCAGACCATATCCCCTGGGACTATGACATGCTCCACAATCGGGGTTCTTTCCCCTTCATAGTATGCTTTGATTAGGGGCCAAATTTCCTGCTGTACTTTGGCAAGGGTTTGCAACACATTTAAATAGTCGGGGGCTGACTTCTCTTCCCCCGGGGGCTGCACTCACCGGGTTATTGGTGGAGGGGCTCTGTACATTATTTCAAAAGGAGTTAGACCATGCACATAGGGGGAGTTTCAAACCCGGAAAATGGCCAAGAGGAGGAGGGACACCCAGTCACCGTCAGTCTCAATTACTAATTTAGAAAGTGTCTCCTTTAATGTCCGATTCATTCTTTCTACTTGCCCAGAGCTTTGTGGGTTATAGGCACAATGTAACTTCCAATCCATCCCCAAAACTTGGGCTAGTCCCTGTAGGAACTTACCAACGAAAGCCTGGCCGTTATCAGAACCTATAGCCTCAGGGATCCCATATCTGGGGACTATCTACTCTATTAATTTCTTTGCCACCATCTGGCTAGTTTCATGTTTAGTTGGAAAAGCCTCCACCCATCCTGAAAAAGTATCCACCATGACTAGCAAATACTTTTACCCATACTTTCCTGGCTTTACGTCAGTGAAACCTATCTCCCAACTTCTTCCTGGGGCCCTCCCCCCTCCCGGATACCTGTCGGGTGGAGCCCCTTTGGGGCTGGTCTTAGCTTTGCACAGCTCTCGCATCCCCTCGTGATCTGACGTGCGGCCTCGTTCTGGTGTGGAAATACCAACTGTGCGTGCTGAAAAAGACTGAACAACTTCTTCCAGCCTAGATGGGTGGATCTGTGTAGGTTGCTGAGCGTGTATTTCCCTAGTACTTCCGGTAAGATCAGTCTACCTTCCCCAGTCCCTACTCCAATCTCCCTCCCCAGGCTTTTCTCCTGGCGCTTGTTTTCTTATCCACTCAAGGTCCCGTGGGGAATAGTCAGGTCTGGGGGGTAGGGTGGGTAGTTCAGGTATGGGTACCTCTAGAGCTGCCAGCACAATGGGGTCTAAGAGAGCTACCCTCCTGGCCTCTGCATCAGCAAAGTTGTTACCAATAGCCTCAGGAGTCTTTCTGGACTGGTGCGCAGGCACATGTGTAACTGCTACCACCCTCGGCTTTTCCACAGCTGCTAACAATCTTTGGACTTTCCCAGTAGATGGCGCCATGAACATGCACAATGCCAAAGGCATACCTGCTATCGGTATAAATGTTAGCTTGCCTGCCTTCTGCTCTCTCCAGTGCCTCTGCGAGAGCAATAAGTTCCGCCTTCTGGGCTGAGGTGCCAGGGGGCAGGGCTGCACTCCAAATGACTTTCCCCTTGTGTGTCACTACCGCTGCTCCGGCTCTTCTAACCCCATCCCACATGAAGCTGCTTCCATCTGTATACCAGTCTAATTCACTATCTGGCAGCCATGTGTCTCTCGAGTCTGCCCGTACCTGGATGATTTCAGAGAGAACGTCTCTACATTCATGGATGGGGGTTGACAGGTCTGGGTTTGGCAGGAGAGTGGCAGGATTCAGGTTCACTGGGCCCAAGAAGGTGATTCGAGGAGAGTCCAGCAGGAGCCCTTGGTAGTGGGTGAGCCTGGCACTTGTCATCCATTTCCCTGGAGGGTGCCTGAGAATTCCCTCCACAGTATATGATGCTGTCACTCTTAAGTCCTGGCCAAAGGTCAGCTTGTCAGCTTCCTTTACCAGTAGTGCGATGGCTGCCAAGATGCGCAGGCAAGATGGCCATCCTGAGGCCACTGGGTCCAGCCGCTTGGACAAGTAAGCCACAGGTCTCTTCCAAGGGCCTAGTTGCTCGATAGTTGCTGGGCCAGGACTCCTTTAGCCACTCCCTTCTTTTCATCTATAAATAAAATGAAGGGTTTTTCTGGGTCTGGCAGAGACAAGGCAGGGACCTGGAGAAGAGCTTCTTTAATCTGTCAAATGCTTCTTGTTGTTCCTGACTCCACCTCCAATCTGGGCCTTCTTTGGTGGCTTCATACAGTGGATGGGCTATCTCTGCATACCCTGGGATCCAGAGTCTGCAAAACTCAGCTGAGCCAAGGAATTCCCTCACTCCCCGGGGAGAGGAGAGCACAGGAATGGTCAGGATAGCCTGTTTTATGGCTTGTGTCAGCCATCTGGCCCCTTCCGCTATCTTGTACCCCAAGTAAAACACTGACCTCTGGCAGATGTGCGCCTTTTTGGCACTGGCCCAATATCCCAGGCTGCCCAGCTCAGCCAACAGGTTCCTCATAGCTTCCATGCACTCTTCATGAGTTGCTGTAGCCAGCAACAAGTCATCCACATACTGCAGCAGAGTCACATGGGGGTGCCTTTTGTGGAAGGGCTACAGGTCTTGGCTTAGTGCCTCATTGAACAAGGTGGGAGAGTTTATAAAGCCTTTTGGCAGTCTGGTCCAGGTGAGCTGTCCTTTCTTTCCCCCTCCTGGTTCTTGCCACTCAAAGGCAAACAAGAGCTGACTGACTTCAGCGAGAGGGACACTGAAGAAAGCATCCTTCAAGTCTAGGGTGGTATTCCACACATGGGACGGTGGCAGGTGGCTAAGTAGGGTGTATGGATTAGGCACCGTGGGGTGAATGTCCTCTTCTCTTTCATTTACCCTTCTCAAATCCTGCACCAGTCTGTAATCTCCACTGCCAGGCTTTCTCACAGGAAAGAGGGGTGTATTCCATGCTGACTGGCAGGGTTTAAGGATTTTTACTTCTAGCAGTCTATGGATGTGAGGCTATTCTGGTATCGGGTACTGCCGGACCCGAATGGGCAGAGCCGTGGCTTTGAGTTGGACCACAACCTGGGGCAGGTGCTTAGCGAAGCCGACTCCTCAGGTTTCGGCCCTGGAAGAAGGAAACTCTTGCAACCAGGATCTCATGTCTCCCTGGCTCCCCTTTTCCAGGGCCGCTGGGAATAGGCGATATTCATCAGCCAGAGATAAAGACAACACATGTACTGGCTGCAGGGGCTGTCCTTCTCAGTCCATGACTTTTATCCCTTTAGGCTCAAAATGGATACGTGCCCCAATCTTGGTGAGTAAGTCTCTACCCAGCAAAGGTGTGGGACTCTCGGGCACAACCAGGAAGCAGTGGGAAACCTGATGCCTTCCCAATTCCCCTTTCCTGTTGGTGGTCCAGGCGCACCTCTTAGTTCCTGTAGCTCCTTGGACTATGCTTGTGCGTCCTGGCTTTAGAGGACCGCAAGCTTGATTGAGAACTGAATACTGTGCCCCAGTATCTACCATGAAGCCATTGGGAGTCCCCTCCTCAGGAGCCAGATTTGATGGCAGGCTTCCTTCCTAGGGCTGAGACACTTGGACCCTAGGGCCAGGGCTTGTTACCTGGACTTTTACCTAGGTGCCGGGACTCGAACCTGGACTTCCTCACTCGGGATTACTAACCCGAGACCAGACACGAGATGGCGACTCTCACTTTTTTCTGAATTTTACAGACAAGAGGGGGCGACCCTTGAATTACACTTCCATGTCCGGAGAAAAGAAACTCTGCCTCCATTCGTCCTTTGTTCCCCCAGAAGCCCCCCCCCAAATCCGGGAAGAGCCCACAAAATGTTAGGGTCCGTGACTCAGTGGGTCTCTTCTGGGGAACAAATGCACGAGTATGGAGATGCAAAAAAATCAAGCAGAGTTTTATTAAACCAGCTAGCTGGGGCTGACCATCCTTCCAAGACACATAGGTCTGGTTAGAGCGATCGGCCCTGAAGCAATTTCAGGTAAAGATTATATAGGCTCCCACAACCGTTACGCAAAAGCCCACATTTATACAACCAATAGTTTCAAAGCAAGCATTTCACAAACCAATAACTTCAAGAAAAATGTTACAACTCCCTTCAGGTGTCCCAATCGGGGAGGGATGAGTGGTATGTGCCTGGCACAACCCTTCCTTGTTATCTTGTGTAAGTGGACACGCCTACAGACATGACACAGACCAGACAGGTCAGGTTATGGGGGGCTGTAGCACTTGCCCCTATCTCCGGATGCCTGTATCTCCAGTTGAGTTAATTGGTTAAAAGCAGTAAATTCAAATAAGTAAATTCAAGCAGTAAATTCAGACAAGCAGTAAATTCAAACAAGTAGTAAATTCCTCTTTCCCTAACACTAAAAACACCAAGGTTAGGTCTGTCACAGCAATCCTCCACTCTTTGGTACAAAATTTCTCTTCTAGCTTGTTTCTCTATTGCTGTGACAAAACACTCTGACCACTATCAACTTCTAGAGGAAAGGATTTATTTGTCTTACATCTCCCAGGTCACAGTTCATCAGGGAGCCCAAGGTAGGAACTCAGGGAAAGAACCTGAAAGCAGGAGCTGGAGCACAGGCCTCAGAGGATCACTGCTTACTGACTTGCTCCCTGCCCCTGCTTAGCCTGCTTTTTTATGCAACACAGGCCCACCTGCCCAGGGGTTGCACCACCCACAGTGGGCTGGGCCCTCCCACATCACTCAACAATCAAGAAGATGCCCCACCAACATGGCCACAGGCCAGTCCTATGGAAGCAATTCCCCAGTTGAGGCTCTCTCAACCCAGGTGTGTCAAGTTGACACTAAAGCTATCCAGTACAGCTTGCCTGAGGACACTAGTTGTAGCATAGTGCAATGTGACCTTTTATCCTTCTACCTTTTCTACTTTAACTGAAATGGTGCAGCTAAATAAAGAGTGCTATCAACAACACCAAAAATATTTCACCTGTAATTCTGCTCAGTCTATCACCCCAGAAATCAGGGCTTAAGACAATAAGAAAACACAAATGTGGTATAAGTGGCATGAGCATGTTCTGAAATACACAAAGCTTCCCCAAAATACACAGTGGAAAGCTGTCTTTCCTCCCATTATGCTGTAAAACTCAAGTCCCATCTGGCAACAAACCTGTCAGTATTGTTATATACAAAGTGAATATCCTCCACCTTTTAATGCAGTTTCACCATGTTGCTCAAACTCACAATTCTTATGCCTCAGCATTCTGAATGATATGATTAAAGTGGGAACCATCATATTGGACCAGGCTGGGTATGTTTTATCTGAAATGCTTGGTACTAGAAGGGTTTCTGATTTGGGATTTTTGAGTATTGAATTGACATAATGAGATACCTTGTGGAGGGTTCCTAATATAAGCATGAGATTCATTTCTTTCTTATACACATAGCCTGAAGAGAATTTTGTTTAATGCCTTTATTCATTTATGTGTTCATTATTTCCAAGCACATGAGGCTGGGCATGGATTTTTCCACTAATTATGTCTTGATAGCTTTCCAAGTATTGAATTTGGAGCATTTCAGATTTTAGATTTTCATATGAAGCACTGATAATCTTTATTCTCATATATATATTTTAAAATTCATTGATACACACATCTGTGTTTTCACATGTGTTTGTATATATACACTTTCAAAAATATTTTAATATTTGTGTATGTATATGTTTTGAAAAACTCTACCACCCATTCCCTTTCCTGCAGTTCTTCTTCTGTTCCCCTACCACTTTTCCCTCTCAACTTCAGGTGTGCTTTCTCTCTTTTACAGTACCCACTGAATTCATTTAGTGCTTCCTGTATATGCAAGGGTATAGCACAGTCTACTAGAGCATGGGTAGCTTCTCAACACCTGTATTCCTGAAGAAAACAGAATCTCCTTCACCAGCAGTCATCAATTGCCAATAGCTCCTCAAACATGAGTAGGAGTGATGGGCCACTCCACTATCCATGGGACTGGATTTTGGTTGGCTTGATTTTGTGCAACTCTGATGTATTAAATCACAACCACTAAAGGTTCATATGTGCAATGGCACTGTTTTGGCTGACAAGCAATTCTGTTTTGTTGCAGAGGTCTATGAAGACAATTATGAGAGCAAAGTTTATAGTACTAAATGCCTATAAGAAAAGATAGCTCAGATTAATAGTTCAGTGATAAACATGAAAGCTTTAGATAAAGAAAAACAAACAATACCCAGAAAGAGTAGATCAGAAGAGATAATGAAGGTCAGGGTTGAAATTAATTATAGAAAAGAAAAAGAAAAAATAATCAATGAAACAATCATATTAGCCAAATTAACCCAAAGAAAAAGAGGATCCAAGTTAAGAAAATTAGAGACAAAAAGGGAGGCATGAGGAAATTCAGAGAATCATAAGGATGTACTCTAAAACTGTATTGCATGAAACTTAAATCAAGATGAAGTAAATAATTTGAAAAGATACATAACAATAATAAGATAGAAGCAGTAAAAATCTCCCAACTTTAAAAAGTTCAGGGCAAGAAGAATTCAGAACAGAATTCTACTATCTAAGATGTTAAAATATTGATACACCCAAATTACTCAATAAAATAGAAAAGAAAGGAACCCTTTCAAATTCTTTTTATGAAACCAGTATTACCATGGTACTAAAAGTAGACAAAGACCCAAGGAAAGAAGAGAATTTTAGGCTCATCTCCCCAATGAACATAGACACAAGCATTCTCAATAAGACAATTACAAATAAAATTCAAGAACATATAAAAATAATATCCACCATGATCAAGTCAGCTTAATCCTAGAAATGCAGGGACAGTTCAATGTGCTTAAATTAATAAATGTAATCAACCACATAAATGACTCAAGAACAGAAACACACGATCATCTCATTACACACAGAAAAGGCCTCTGACAAAATCCAACAACTCTTCATGATGAAAGGCAGGGAACATCTAAGGGCACATAGTAAAAGCAATATACAAAAAGCCTGGAGCCATTACCATGCTAAATGGAGACACACTCAAAATATTTCTACTAGAATAAAGAACAAGAAAAGGATAGCCAATGTTTCATTCCCTGCTCAGTTTGGTGCTTAAAAGCTTGGCTGGGGCTCGAAAAGTAGTAGAGTTATGGTTATGAAATAAATAATAAAAAAGGAATATATATATGTATATATATATTAAAGGAAGAAGTCAAAGGATCCTTATTTGCAGGTGCTATTACTCTATACATAAAAGACTCCACCAGAAATTTTCTAAAGCTGATAAGGACATTCAGCAAAATAACAGGATACAAAGTTAACCCCAAAATCAGTGCCCTTCCTATTATACCACTGAGAAACATATTAGGGAAAACGAGGGAAGCAATTCCACTCACAATAACCTCAAAAACTATCTTGGAATAAATCTAACCAAAGACATTAAAAACTTGAACAACTAAAACTTTAAGACACTTATAGAAGAAATTGAGAAAGATTCCAGAAGATGAAAATATCTTCCACATTCATGATGAATTGATATTATGAAAATGACCATCCTACAGATTCAATATACAATGCCATTATTAATCGATTTACTGCTGGTGCAAAATATTGAGTTGCCATGTTCTATTGTGTAGGTAGCAATATAATTTTTCATTTGAGCATTTGTCTTTAGCTTTTGTTTACACAAGTTTATGAATGACAGTTTTGAACTCTAGGTAGTAAAATTTTTCAGAATAACTTCTGCATTTTTTCGTATTTAGAAATGTCTCAAAATTTCAATTAAAAAATTTTATTCTCTTCTAATAATTTACTTTTCCACATTTAAATATTTAATCTGTATGTATTTTTCTTGGTGTAGAAAGTAATAGAGAACTCTCATTCTCCAAGTTGTCACAATATTTTTATCATACAATCTACGTTTTCTTTATTGATGTGAAACTCTACCATTGTAGTGCACACACCACTTATTTGCAAATTGTCTGATTTTCTGTTCTACTAATTTCCTGATAGTCAACGTCTCTTTAGCCTACGTTCTTTCCTATGTATTCTCTTTAGGGATTTAATTTGAGGTTCTCAAGTCCTCAAGGAAACTTAGAACCTTTACAAATAAGAGAAGTTTTGCTCTCATTTTGCTTAGTCACTTCTGCCTCTGTGAAACAGGAAACTTTCAGGTTCTACATGGACAGTCACTGCGTTTTAGTGCTGTCTAGAGTTTGTAACTGCCTTTTCTTTTCAAACAAGGCCTCTAAAAAAGCTGCACAACCTTCCCTCTTACTCCATGATTTTTACTTTGAATTCCAATAAACTGTGCCCATCACCATAAACATGATTTAAAATCTCCCATCTTTAAAAAGAAAATATTCTTACATGATTTCACTGTTTTCTCCAACAGAGCAGAGGATAAGGTGAGAAGATGGATAAATAAGACTAAATATGTTTGAAAAGCTACATGGAGATGCACTATATTAAACACTTTAATACCATATAGCACATGCAAACACATACACACACACACACACACACAACATATGTGGTGATTAAATGTAGCTACCCTGCATGGGGCACAGTGCTCCTCCTAGAAACCGTATGTAGCCAAATAAAAAAGCAGTGCAAGTGTGGGTTACCACTCCTTGAACTTTGGTCAGGTGTATCATAAAGTCTACTAAAACAGTAGAGACTAATGTCACTGCTCTGGGTTACCAACAAGAACTTGATGATAAGATCATAGTGCTGAAGAAAACATACTTATTGATCACAGGACTTAGAGAAATCAAGCTATACTGACCTGGAAGCTTCTTCCTTTTTGACTAGGTTTCAAAGCACTGAAAATATTGTGTGGGCTTCTGGGGAAGAAAATTCATCAACAGTATTACCCAGCTGTAAACCCTCTGAAGCAACAATAATGGTGGGCCTGGTTGTGCCTGCAATAGTGGAATGAATGTCATGGCAGGAACCAACTGCTTTCTAATTGAATTAAGACCCATGCCACAGGAGGAAACTTATACATAGTACTGTAAATCAGATCAAGAACTCATAACTACGAGGCTCATAAGTCTTAGGGAAGAACTTACTATTGTTTTGTTAAATGACCATAGAACCAAACTGCCTTTTAAATATTTATTTCTTCATATATTATTGCAACTTTCAGTCCTCATCAGAGAAATGTTTTTGTGCAATATATATACATTAGTAGACAGACTCACAACTGGTCAAAGTGAAAGCAATAAATGTTTGTGGAGGGCTCAGCTATAAATCGAACATCTACATTATACCTTCCATGGTGATTTGAATGAGACATGTCCCCCACAGGGACATATGTCTGAACACTTGGTCCCGAGTTGATGGTGCTGTTCAGGGCAGTTATACAACCTTTAGAAGGTGCAACCATACTAGAGGAAAGTCATTTACTGCACTGTGTTTATTATAACCTCTCCCTGTTTCCTGCTTGCTCTCTCTGCTTCCTGTGTATGGATGAAATATGATCAACAATCTTCCTGCTCCTGATGGCATGCCATTCCTTCCCCGTCATTATGGACACTAGCTAGCCACCTAGAACCATAAGCAAAAATAAGCTCTTTTTTTCTTAAGGTGTTTTTGGTCATGGTATTTTGATAAAGCAACAGAAAAGTAACTCATTCATCCTCTGCCCACAAGTGCTCAGGGAACATCTCAAAAGAGGGAATAGAAATATTGTAAAAAGAGGTTGGGGAAAACTGGAGTGAAACACTGTCTTTTCAACAGTATAAGACCATGACACTTACAGAAGTCGACACTGCCTACATAAGACATGCATATGACTAGGGCAGTCAACATTCTAGTGTGGATAGAGAAGGATGAAATGAGCCTCTACACATAACTGAGGTGCTATTGTCTGGAGATGGCTGCTCAGGGATACAGAATCAATTTGCTTTAAGGGTGTGATCACTGTTAGGTTAAGCATTCTCCAGTGGAAGCCTCTACATACATATGGACAACATTTATTGAACTCAGTAGGATATAAAATTGGATATGAGCTCACATTCCTCTGCTTCACTGAGCCTGCAAGGCCCACAGGCCTTTCTCTGACCCGCAGACCTCTCTCTGAGATAAGTCGATCATGATCTCCATGCCTTGACTCCCTCAGCCTCATTCACCCTCCCACCTCCCGGGCTGGTCTCTCTAGCCTGGGTCCTGTCCCATTCCTTCTATTGGTGCCCCAGACACCTGGATAACCACCACTGCTTCCTGATCCTTTGCAAACAGACCAACTCCTCAGTTCCTTCTTGCATCTGCAGGAGCACTCTGAGCCTGGCCTGCCCTCCCCTCCCTCTATTTCCCTGGGCCTGCATGACCCACCAGCCTCTTTCTTGGACACCAGGGCTGACCTTTTCTCTTCCTGTTCCTTTGCATCCAGACTAACCACACTCCTCAGGGCAGTCCCCAGGAGCCCATGGTGGCACTTCCTGCCCCCATCTTCCTTTGGATCTCTGGGGGGCACAGCCACCAGCTGACATAGACCAGCATGTTTCTTGGGCCTGGATCCCAGGCCCGTCCAACCACCAAATTCCTGAGGCCAAAATCTTTCCTGGAGGGATCCAGACCTTAGGAGACAGGTTGAGAGCATCTGATCCTCATCTGACTTGGGCCTCTGTAGGAACTCCTGAAGGCAAAGGCAATCTGGCAACTCCAATATAAAATCAAAACAGAGAACTGCAAGCTTAGAGGAACCAGCTTTCCATGCCCAAAATGTAAACCATAAAGACATAAAGTTCACAAAAAGAAGCAGACCTAAACCTGAAGGCTTGAGTCTCACACAAGAATCAGAAACTACAAAAGAAATTCACATGTCAAAGTCATAGAGAAAAAATAATAACATGAGAAACCAAAATAACATATCCCCACCAAATAACAATAGTCCTCTAGAGGAGTACAATGAAAGTCCCATAGAGATAATGCAGGACATGGAACTCAAAAGAATAATTATAAACATGATGAAAGAATTCAATGAATTTAAAGAACACACAAACAATGAAATCAAAGAACTGAAGGAAGATAAGGATAAACCTCTGAATGAATTTAGAAAAGAGGTAGAAATACTGAAAACACTCAGGCTGAAATGAAGAAGGAAGTGAAACACTCAGTAAGCCAATTAGAAACAACAGGAGAAAGCCTCACCAATAGGATGAATGAAATGGAAAACAGAGTATCAAGACTACAAGATAAAGTGGACAAAGTAGAGCACTCAAGCAAAGTTTATGAAAAATTTAAGAAATCACAAGCATGGAATATGCAGGAATTGTGTGACACCATAGAGAGAGCAAATGAATCATAGGCCTACAGGAAGGAGAAGGATCCCAAGATAATGGCATGTACCAGATCATCAACAGAATAGTGGAAGAAAATTTCCCAAAATTAAAAAAAGACATGGCCATACAAATACAAGAAGCATATAGAACACCAAATGGACAGTACCAGAAAAGAAACACTCCACGGCACATTATATTAAAAACACTAAAAGTGCAAAACAAAGAGACAATACTGAAACCTGCAAAAGAGAAACAACAAGTCACATATAAACGAAAATCCATTAGGATTACAGCTGACTTTTCAGTGCAAACTATGAAAACCAGAAGAGCCTGGACCAAAGTATTCCCAGTTTCAAATGACCACAGATGCCATCCTAGATTACTATACCCAACCAAAATGTCTATTATAGTCAAATGGGAAAAAAAAAATCTTCCATGACAAAAATAGGCTGAAGGAATTCATGTTCGTAAAACCAGCCCTTCAGAGTTCTGGAAACAATACAAAGAGCTGAAGAAAGGAAGGACTAGACCCAAGGGTTTTCAGAAAGAAATTCAATGAATGTATAACTTTGGAAAAGTACAGCTATATCGAGAATGTAAACAGAAATAAAAATGACAACTCCCCAGTCAAAAGAACAGACTAGTTGAATGGATTAAGAAACAAAACCCAACTTTTTGTTGTCTGCAAGAAACTCATTTCACTTTC
Organism: Nannospalax galili; assembly: GCF_000622305.1. Classification (NCBI taxonomy): domain Eukaryota; kingdom Metazoa; phylum Chordata; class Mammalia; order Rodentia; family Spalacidae; genus Nannospalax; species Nannospalax galili. The sequence continues at coordinate 3,395,711 of NW_008340113.1, read as the reverse complement.
AAGGACAGACACTATCTTAAAGTGAAATTATGGGAAAAAATATGCCAAGTAAATGGGACTAAGAAAAAAGCAGGCATAGCAATTATAATAACTCACAAAATAGACTTTAAACTAAACTAATCAGAAAGGATAAAGAGGGCTACTTCATTCTGATCAAAGGAAAAAAGAATCAAGAAGATATTACAATGATGAACATGTATTCACCAAACTCTGTTGCACCCAACTTCATAAAAAAAGTACTACAGGACTTTAAGACCTAGATTAATCCCAACTCATTAATAGTAGGGGACTTCACTACCCTACTGCCTCCAATAGCTATGTCAACATGACAGAGAGTTAACAGAGAGACATATGAGTTTAAAAAAAAAAAAACATATATCAAATGTATTTAACAGACATCTACCGAGTATTCCACCCAAGCACCAAAGGACATACTTTCTACTCAGCACCCAATGGAACCTTCTCCAAAATTGACCATATACTGGGGCACAAAACAAACTGCAACAAATACAAAAGTTTGAAATAATTCCATACATTCTATCAGACCACAATCCATTAAAGCTTACAATCAACACCGGAAGAAGCCCTAATCACTAAAGGAACACATGGAGATTAAACAACAGACTCATAAATGATGAATGGATCAAAAGAGAAATTAAGAAAGAAACAAAAATCTTCCTGGAACTAAATGAAAATGACAATAAAACACAAGGAAACCTCTAGGACACACTGCAAGTGGTCCTTAAAGGGAAGTTTTTAGCTCTAAATGCCTACATGAAAAATCAGAAAGAACACAAATAAATGACTTAACATTGCAACTCAGCACACTTGAAAAGCAAGAACAACCTAAACCCAAACCCAGCAGACAAGAAGAAATAAGAAAAATCAGGGCAGAAATTAATGAAATTGAAACAAAGCAAGCAATACAAAGAATCAACAATTCCAAGAGAATTGTTTATCTTCTTTGAAAAGATAAACAAGATTGACAAACCGCTAGCCCAGTTAACCAAAAGAAATAAATAACACCTCCAAATCAACAAAATCAGATATGAAATGGGAAACATCACAACACACACCAGAAAGATACAGAATTTTATAAGGGAATACTTTACAAACCTATATGCTACTGAATTTGAAAACCTAAAAGAAATGGATGGATATATAAAGTCATGGTAACCACCAAAAGTAAACCAAGAAGAGATTAACAGGCTAACAGGCCCATAAAACAAAGAGAAATTGAAACAGTAATATAAAACCTCTGGACTAAAAAAATCCCAGGACCAGATGGATTTACTGCAGAATTCTATCAAAAATTTAAAGAAAATCTACATACAATGCTACCTAATTTATTCAAAATGATAAAAATGGAGGGAGAACTTCCAAATTGCTTCTGTGAAGCCAGGATCACTCTAATACCAAAGCCAGGTAAAGATATAACCATAAAAGAAAACTATAGACCCATATCTTTAATGAACATAGATGCAAAAATTCTCAACAAGATACTCACAAACCACTTAGAGACACACATCAAAAAGATCACCAACCATGATCAAGTCAGCTTTATCACAGAGATGCAGGGATGGTTCAATATATATGTCAATAAATGTCATAAGTCAAATAAATGGGCTCAAAGACAAGAATCACATGGTCATCTCAATAGATGCAGAGTAGGCCTTTGACAAAATTCAACATGCATTTATGTTCAAAGTCCAAGAGAGAATTGGACTAGAGAACATATCTCAACATAATTAAAGCCATATAAAACAAACCCACAGCCAACATCATTTTAAATGGAGAAAAATTGAAAGCATTCCCGTTGAAATCAGGAACCAAAGAAGGCTGTCCACTAGCTCCAATTCTCTGTAACATACTTCTTGAAATTCTTGCAAGAGCAATAAGACAAGAGCAGGAAATTAAAGGAGTAATAATTGGAAAAGAAGAAATCAAATTATCCCTTTTTTGCAAATGATATGATATTATATATAAGAAACCCAAAAAATTCCACCAGAAAACTCCTAGAAATGATTAACATGTTCAGTAAAGTGGCAGGTTACAAAATTAACCTACAAAAGTCTATAGAAAGAGCACATGGAAACACTCCCATTCACAATACATGGAAAAATATATCTAGGAATAAAGAAGAACAAATACATTAAAGAACTCTACAATGAAAAATTTAAACCTTTAAAGAAAGGGATTGAGGAAAATATCAGAATTTCGAAGGGCTTATTATGCTCATGAATTGGAAGAATCAATATTGTGATAATGACCATCCAACCAAAAGTCATTTATGAATTCAATGCAATGCCAATCAAAATACCCATGACATTTTTCACAGAACAGGAAAACACCATCCTAAGATACATATGGAAGCACAAAAGATCTCGTATAGCCAAAGCAACCATGAGCACTAACAATAATTCCAGGGGGATTACTATACCAGATTTTAAATTGTATTACAGAGCTATAGTCATAAAAACAACATTGTACTGGCACAGAAATAGACCCATAGATCAATGGAACAAATTTGAAGACCCAAATATGAGTAAATGCAATTTCAGCCACTTGATATTTGACAAAGGGGCCAAGAATATTCACTGGAGGAATGACAGCATGTTCAGGAACTCATGCTGGCAAAACTGGATCTCCACCTGTAGAAGAATGAAACTGAACCCCTGTCTTTATCTTTCACCGTACACAAAAGTCAATTCCAAATGGATCAAAGACCTCAATGTAAAGCCTGAAACCCTGAAATTGTTAGAAGAAATTATTGGCAAAAACCTAAAAGATATAGGCATAGGAAAGGATTTTCTAGACCAGACATCAATTGCTTGAGAAACAAGGTCAAGAATCAACAAATGGGACCTCATTAAACTTAAAAGCTTCTGTACATCAAAGGAGACAACCAGGGAAGTGAAGAGAAAACCCACAGAGTGGGAGAAAATCTTCACCAGCAACACATCCGATAGAGGTTTAATATCCAGAATATATAATGAACTCAAAAAACAGAGAATCAAGGCAAGAAGTAACCCAATTAAAAGATGGGCTAAGGAGCTGAACAGAGAGTTCCCAAAAGAAGAAGTAAAGATGGCTATGAAGCACATTAAAAGATGTTCAACATCACTAATAATTATGAAATGCAAATTAAAACCATTTTAATATTTCATCTTACCCCAGTCAAGCTGGCTAAGAACAAGAGAACAAATGATACCAAGTGTTGGAGAGGATGTGGGGAAGGGGAACACTCATCCACTGCTGACTACAAACTTGTTCAACACCTATGGGAAGCAGTATGGAGAACTCTTAATAAACTACAAATAAGCCTACCATTTGACCCAGTTTTACCACATCTTGGCATATACCAAAGAACTCATTTTATTGCAGAGACACTTTTACATCCATGTTTGTTGCTGCTCTTTTCACAGTAGCTAAGAGATGGAAGCAACCTAAGTGTCCCTCAATTGAAGAGTGGATAATAAAAATGTGGTTCATTTATATGATGGAGTTTTACTCAGCAACAAAAGAAAGATGAAATCATGAAACTTGCAGGTAAGTGGATGGAACTAGGAACTGTTATACTAGGTGAAGTAACAGAGACTCAGAAAAAAAATCACCATATGTTCTCCCACATATGTGCATCCTAGAGCCAAACCCTGTTAAGTGATTATGTATCCAAACTTAACTACAGGAACCAGGATGATGGAAAGGAAACAGGGAGGTCAAGGAAAAGAAAGAACCTGAAAGAGAACAATAGCTAATAGGCCATAATAAGGGAGATATGGATAAAAATTGAGTTAGTTTAAGGGAGGGGGGAGAGAAGGGTATAAAAGGAACCTAGGGAATAAAGGGAAAGAAGGATCTCAAGAGAGGTAGGACCTTAGGAGAAGAGTATTATTAAGGGAGAAAGGGGAGGAATGGGGGCACCTTAAGTCAGAAAAGTATGATGTAGGGGTGAGAAAATGCAAGGGACAAATAATGCTTAGCTAGTTTTGAAAACCAGTGCGAACCATATTACTTCTACAACCTACTGACAAATTATATATAGCAGATCAAGAAATATGTGTTTAGATGAGGTTTATCTGAAAATTGGTCTTTGCTACATGACACAGTAATTAAAAATACCGGACTGGTGGAAATAACCTTCTTTAATGTTTAACAGACATACTTTGAGGCCTATAGTAATTTGGACAGTGGGACATAAAGGACAGTTTTTGCACCTTGCCCTCCTAGGTCGACTAGTTCCAAGGGACTATGAGAATCTCTCAAAATGGCCTGCAATGGTAGTGGGTAACCTGTCCTCTTGATCAAGGAGGCCAAGGAGATCCCACCAGATGTACTTGAACCAGTGTCCAGTCTACAAAGAGGGTCAACACAGAGGAATCATTTCCTCCATGCTTCCAAGTGAAGCCAACCATGGTCCAACATGACCTTTGACTTATCTTCATATAGGCAGAACTGGTAAAAGAAAGGAGCCAGGGGCTCCTCCCTAGCCCATGTGACCCCTGAGGAACAGATCCTCAAATGACCTTAGGAGTAAAAATAAATTGGTTTATCTGGGCCAACTGTATGGCCTTAAATACCCAAAAGGAAAGTATAACCAAAGACTAAAGGGGCCAATATAATTTCTTAAGAGTCCATATGCATACCTAAATGCTGCATAGTAAGCAACAATGCCAGGTAGGAGATATCTTCTTTTGAGTTGTTGGCCAGGGTGGCCAAAGGGACTCCCAGATAGTAACCCAGCATAGAACTGGGAAAATGAACAGCAGACCCCAATCTTATCTGAAGGAATATTGACAAATGATTGCTTCTAGATGAGGAACAGCTGGCCTTCCTGAAACAAAGACCTCTAGATAGCCTGACTAGATTCACCAGAAGGGCAAGTAGTGGGGAATGGCTGGGATTGTTGACAGCACAGCACACAGTAGCAGGGATGTCAGAGTATAAGGGCTCTAGTGGGGGGAGGGAGGCTATTGGAGGGTCCCACAGAATATTGACAAATGATTGCTTCTAGATGAGGAACAGCTGGCCTTCCTGAAACAAAGACCTCTAGATAGCCTGACTAGATTCACCAGAAGGGCAAGTAGTGGGGAATGGCTGGGATTGTTGACAGCACAGCACACAGTAGCAGGGATGTCAGAGTATAAGGGCTCTAGTGGGGGGAGGGAGGCTATTGGAGGGTCCCACATGGAAGTGGGTATATAGTTGAATAAGATGGTTTGGGATGTTCTGTGTGATATACACACACACACAAAAAAAATTTTGAATGAATGAACCAATTTAAAAGCTCTAAGTAACTTAAAGTATTCATTTATAAGAGATTCACTACAGTCCACATCTCTTCTTTGTCAGGAAGTCCTCAAGCAAATCAAATCATATATCCATACTCAAGTACCAAGGATCTTAGTGCAACTGACGATGACTAATAATAATCAGATACATAAAGATTAGAGATGCATGCACCAACATCTCAGTGTTAGTTGCAAAACAAATGAGTCTTTCTACAAGGAACAATATATTCTAAAATGAATTGGAAATCTTTTTTAAAGGTTAAAACTCATTCAATTTTATGTCCTACAGGGCTTCTACTGAGTTAAATATTGTATAACTGTATTAATTCAACTGCGAACCTAGAAACTTGCACCCACTTGTGAAAGAGATATACTCTTGCTCTGGAGAGTGTTACTGAGTATGTTAAAGCTGTAGTGAAATGCTTCTAATCATGTAGTTATTAAAAATGTAAAAAATGATTAAAAAATTAAAAAATGGATACAAAGTTGGGGGGGGTCATATAGGAGTCTCGGAGAAGTAGTTAGTCAATATGATCAAATATATTTTGTGCATGTTAGATATTCACAAAGATAAATCTGGGGCGAAGATCAGTCGTTCTCAGATAAAACTTACCTAGACATATATTTCTTGATCTGCTATGTATAATTGGTCAGTAGGTTGTAGGCGTAATATGATTCTCTGTGGTTTTCAAAACTAGCTAGGCATTGTTTATCTCTCACTTATCTCACCCCTCCATCATGGTTTTCCCACTTAATGTGCCCTATTTCCCCTCTTTCTCCCTTACTAATATCCTTCTCCTATGGTCCTATCTCTCTTGAGCTCCTTCTTTCCCTTTATCCCCTAGGTTCCTTGTATACCTTTCCCTCCCCCCCTCCCTTAAAGTAACCTAATTTTTATCTATATCTCCCTTATTAAGGCCTGTTTCCTACTGTTCTTTCTTTCAGGTTATTTCTTTTCCTTTACCTCCCTGTTTCCTTTCCATTATCCTGGTTCTTGTAGTTATGTCTGGTTGCATACATATTTGTCAGAGTCTGTTTCTAGGATCCACATATGAGGGAGAACATATGACCATTTTTTTTCTGAGTCTGTGTTACTTCACTTAGTATAACTGTTTCTAGTCCCATCCATTTACCTGCAAATTTCATGATTTCATCTTTCTTTACTGCTGAGTAAAACTCCATTGTATAAATGAACCACATTTTCATTATCCACTCATCAATTGAGGGACACTTAGGTTGCTTCCATCTCTTAGCTATTGTGAAAAGAGCAGCAACAAACATGGATGTACATGTGTCTCTGCAATAAGATGAGTTCTTTGGGTATATGCCAAGGGGTGCTATAACTGGGTCAAATGGTAAGTTCATTTGTAGTTTTTTAGAGTTCTCCACACTGCTTTCCATAGGGGTTGAACCAGTTTGCAGTCCCCCCAACAGTGGATGCGTGTTCCCCTTTCCCCACATCCTTTCCAACACTTGGCATCATTTGTTTTCTTGATCTTAGCCAGTTTGACTGTGGTATTGTGAAATCTTAAAGTGGTTTTAATTTGCATTTCCCTAATTTTTAGTGATGTTGAACATCTTTTAAGACGTTTCTTATCCATCTTTACTTCTTCTTTTGAGAGCTCTCTGTTCAGTTCCTTAGTCCATGTTTTAATTGGGATGCTTCTTGTCGTTTCTCTGTTTTTGTGTTCGTAATAAATTCTGGTTATTAAACCTCTGTCGGATGTGTCACTGGTGAAGATTTTCTCCCATTCTGTGGGTTTTCTGTTTGCTTCCTTGGTTGTCTCCTTTGATGTACACAAGCTTTTTAGTTTAATGAGATCCCATTTGTTAATTCTTGCCCTCATTTCCTGAGCAATTGATGTCCAGTTTAGAAAATTCTCTCTTACACCTATATCTTATAGGTTGTTCCAATGTTTTCTTCTCGCAGTTTCAGAGTTTCAGGCTTTACATTGAGGTCTTTGGTCCATTTGGAAATCACTTTTGTGCAGGGTGAAAGATAGGGGTTTAGTTTCATTCTTCTACAGGTGAAGATCCAGTTTTGCCAGCACCATGCTGTCTTTCCTCCAGTTAATGTTCTTGGCCCCTTTGTCAAATATCAGGTGGCTGAAATTGCATTTGCTCATATTTGGGACTTCAGTTTTGTTCCATTGGTCTTTGGGTCTATTTTTGTGCCAGTACCATGTTGTTTTTATGACTGTAGCTCTGTCATACAGCTTGAAATCTGGTATAGTAATCCCCCCTACATTGCGCTTAGTGCTCAGGGTTGTTTTGGCTATCCGAGGATTTTTGTGCTTCCATGTGAGTCTTAGGATAGTTTTTTCCAATTCTGTGAAAAATGTCATGGGTATTTCGATTGGCATTGTGTTGAATCTATATATGAATTTTGGTAGGATGGTCATTTTCACAATATTAATTCTTCCAATCCATGAGCTTGGGAGGTCCTTCCATCTTTTGATGTCTTCCTCAATTCCTTTCTTTAAAGATTTAAAATTTTTATTGTAGAGCTCTTTAATGTCTTTGGTCAGGTTTATTCTGAGATATTTGATTTTATTTTTTGCAGCTATTGTGAATGGGAGTGTTTCCATATGTTCTTTCTCTGATTGCTTGTTATTGGTATATAGAAAGGCTATAGACTATTGTGGTTAATTTTGTAACGTGCCACTTTACTGAACGTGTTAACAATTTCTAGGAGTTTATAGGTGGAATTTTTGGTGTCCCTTAGATATAATATCATATCATCTGCAAAAAGGGATAATTTGATCTCTTCTTTTCCAATTATTACTCCTTTAATTTTCTGCTCTTGTCTTATTCCTCTTGCAAGAGTTTCAAGTACTATGTTAAGGAGAAGTGGTGATAGTGGACAGACTTGTCTGGTTCCTGATTTCAATGGGAATGCTTCCAGGTTTTCTCCATTTAGAATGATGTTGCGTGTGGGTTTGTTATATATGGCTTTAATTATGTTGAGGTATGTTCCCTCCAGTCCAATTCCCTCTCGGACTTTTAACATAAATGCATGTTGAATTTTGTCAAAGACTTTCTCTGAATCTATTGAGATGATCTTGTGATTCTTGTCTTTGAGTCCATTTATATCATTTGTGACACACAGTAATTAAAAATACCAGACTGCTGGAACTAACCTTCTTGGGTGTTCAACAAACATACTTTGAGGTATATAATAATTTTGTCAGAGGGACATAAAGGACACTTTTTGATCCTTGTCCTCCTAGGTCAACTAGTTCCAGGGGACGATGAGCATCTCTCAAAATGTCCTATAAGTGTGGTGGGTCACCTGTCTTCTTGATCAAGGAGGCTGAGGAGACCCCACCAGATGGACTTGAACCAGTGTCCGGTCTATAAAAACGAGCGTCAACAGAGAGAAATCATTTCCTCCATGCTTCCAAGCGAAGCCAACCATGGTTGAGCCGGACCTTTGACTTATCTTCACATAGGTGGAACTGGTAAAAGAAAGGATCCAGGGGCTCCTCCCAAGCCCATGTGATCCCTGAGGATCCTCAAATGACCTTAAGAGTAAAAATAAATTGGTTTTACCTGGACCAACTCTATGGCCTTAAACACCCAAAAGGAAAGTATAACCAAAGATTAAATTGGCCTACATAATTTCATAAGAGTCCATATGTATAGCTAAAGGCTACATAACAAGCAACAATGCCAGACAAGCAATACCTTCTTTTGAGTTGATGGCCAGGGTGGCCAAAGGGATTCCCAGATAGTAACCCAGCATAGAACTGGGAAAATGAACAGCAGACCCCAATCTTATCCAAAGGAATATAGACAACTGATTACTGCTAGATGGAAAACAGCTGATCCTCCTAAAATGAATACCTCTAGACAGGCTGACTAGATTCACCAGAAGGGCAAGTAGTGGGGAATGGCTGGGATTGCTGACAACACGGCAGACAGTAGCGGGAATATCAGAGTATAAGGGCTCTAGTGGGGGGAGGGAGGCTATGGGAGGGTGCTACCTGGGAAGTGGGTGTGTAAATAAATTTAAAAAAGGAAAAGAAAAAAAATTCTTCAGTGCATAAAAATTTGCTCCTTAATATTAGTAGATGTGAAAAACATTACCATTGAAATCTACCTGATGACTTTATATCCATGCTCAGATGCCAAGGAGCTCAGAAAGTAACCAACTGTGACTAGTAATAATCAGATATATAGAGATTAGAAACACATGTGCATCTTAGTGTCAATTGTATTTAAAATGATTTTTTCTGTATGAAACTGTATTTTTATAATGAAATAGAGATCTTTTTTAAAGTTTAAACCTCATTTAATTTTATGTCTTATAGTGTTTATATAGAGTACAATATTGTATAACTGTATCAATTCAACTGTAAACCTAAAAATTTACAGCCAATTTTAAAAGAGATGCATCTTAGCTCTGGAAATTGTTATTGAATATGTTAATGGTGTTGTAATGAAATGCTTCTTCTAATTATACTGTTATTAAATAAATAATTAAAAAAGAAATTTTCAAAGAAAAGAATTATTACATTAAAACACCACAAATATTTTCTGCCATTGAGAGCAAAACTTTAGTTGTATAGTGTAATCTAACTTCGTCTCTGTAATTTCTTCTTTCTTTTTTAGATAAAAGACTATTAAGATTTTCTTTTCTTAGTTGTATAGAATATTGAAATTCACTCCTAATTCCCATATCTTTAAATATGTCACCAAAATCATGATTTGCCTTTACTCTAGACAAATACCACAGATTGGGTTCTCTGGGATATCTTCACTTATCTGCTATTTGCAAATTCAGAAGTTCCCATCACTCTCTGCTGTTTAATAATTGCTATAATTCCTGTCAGAATTCAGGAAGCACTAAACTTACCTCTACACTTGTAATCATAAAAGGATACTAAACAGCATGTCCAAAAGGACCGCACAGTATGCAACCTGGGAAAATCACAAATAAAACTTCCTTGTTTGGGACACATTGCCATCTAGGCACATCACTATGGAAAATATTTAAAATATTACTGTCATCATTAGCCTTTTATTGCTGTGATAAAACTCTCTGATCAAAACGAACTTTGGAAGGAAAGAGTTTATTTGACTTCCATGTTCCCATCACAGATCACGCTGGAAGAAAGCCAGGCATGGATTCATGGAAAGAATCTGAAGCATGGATCACTGATGAACACTGCTTACTGGCTTATTCAGCCTACTTTCTTAGATATACAACTCAGGACCCCCTGCCCAAGGGTGGAACCACCAACATCTGGGCCCTCTCATGTCACTTAACAATCAAGAAAATGACTCATCGATATGCCCAAAGGCCAATCTATGAGGGAAATTCACAGTTGAGGTTCACTCTTCCAAGATGTGTCCAGTTTACAACAAGACTATCCAGCACAGTTATCAATCAGGTCAAGCCACATGAATTTCTTGATTAAGAATTTTCTTTGGGCTTTTCTTGTGTAAACAAGATTGAATAAATTAAATATCCATCCTTCCTCCCCTTACCCATGATCAGCCTGCTATCACATAACTCTGCTATTTCCAACCCTTTGCTAGAATGGCCCAATACATCATGAATCATCTTGTAGCATAAAGAACTAGGGAGTCACCATAGTAAAAGCTCTTTCTATCAGTTATGAAATTCCAAGGATTAACAGACTACTTCTATGGAACTGTCTTTTTAAAAAGGCCAAGAAAATGATGCAGATTCCATCCATTTTTGGTTTTCCTTTCCTTACTGGCAGCTCCTTCTCAGTGCCCCTTGATGGTTGTTTCTAAACTCCTCAGTATCTAGTAAGGGACTTTTGCGTAATTTAGCCCTTGTCCCTTCAGTTTCTCCTCAGTTATCTAACCCAATTTTATATGTTTAAATGCCACTCTTAGATGCTGCAACATGACAAAATTTATCCTTGTAGCCCAGAATTTCTTCCAATCTAGACTCACATAGGAAACTACATGCGTGATATTTCATTGATTGTCTAATAGGCATCTCAAGCATTTTATATTCCAGATGTCAATAATGATCTGTCCCATGAACTTACTCTGCTTTCTCACACAACAATCTCTTTTCATTCTTCTTGTATCGCTGCCTGATATCAAATCATGTTTTACTTATTTTATTATGTTTTATTTATATTAAGGTAACATTAATCTCTTTTTCTTGCCTCTGAATTTCTCCTTCAACAATTTATCCATTTCATAGTCTATAAGAATCCTTTCTCATTCCTATTAGATTATGTCATCTTTCTGCTCAAAATTTTTAACTGAGTCCTCATCAAACTCAGATAAAAAGCAAAGATCTTTACTTGTCCTAGATAGCCCCAAGCATCCTAGTGGATACCCTTGGCCTCTTAATTTACAGACTGCATTGCTTAGATGTCTCAGTATGACATTCTTAGCATCTAGTTCTCCTCTGTGACATTGTGAAAGTTATCAGTATTCTTCTAAGATTCTCCTACATAGTATCCCCCTGTGCTTAGAAAATTCCTCCAAAGTGTCCACATGGCATATTCCACAATTTGCTTACACTTACTCTAAAATACCAACTTGCCAGTGAACTTTTCTTCAGCACACGATTAACATGCAGCATCCCCTTCACTTCGCATATCCTGTCATGGCTTACTTTCTTCTTCACTGAGCTTACCATTGTGTCATGTATTTGTTAAATTACATTTTCATGTTTTTATTATCCATCTTCCCTGACAGAAGAAAAGCTGCATTAGGGAAAATATTTTTTTACACTTCTTTATTTAAAATTCTTTAAATGACTGGCATTTGAGATGTTTATTCTAACCAACTCTGGTTTGCTGTCCTGTTGGCAAAGCATTTTGCTTGTTGGTATCTTTCTAAGATAAATTTTAGAAGTGCATTCACTTCCAAAATTCTATTTTATATTGTTGTTTGAATTGTATTAAAATTAGGTTATTTTTGTAAGAATTGGAACTTGCACATTACACACACACACACACACATATGTACTGAGGATTTCATTCACTATTGTCATGCTTCCCACACCCCCAATTTATGCCATGTCCTCCCCCTTCCTCTAGATTTCTTGTTCTCTTCTTTGGTTATTATTAGTACATACATTTATAAACATGCATAAGCAGTGGTGTTACTGTATAGCTGTGTTTATCACACATAGCATCTCAGGGAGCTAATGCCTGAACAAAACTAATTTGCCTTCCCTCAGCATCCATTCATTGCTTGTAGCTCTTCATCTTGAGGTGAGAGTCAGTGCCATTTTTCCCATGGACATTAGCATGTCAACTAGTTTTGACATTATGCAACTATTGTTAGACTATCATATTGTGGAGGTTTCATTGGTGCATCTTCCCTATCATGGTTAGAATGCATTAAGCAGCAACAGATGTCTTGTCCTTCTATCCCTTAAATTCTTTCCTCCCCTTCTTCCATGGTGTTCCTTGAATCTTATGTGTAGAGGTTGCATTGTAGATGTGCCGCTTAAGCCTGGCCACTTCACACACACTTATTGTCTCTCTTGACTAGTTGTGTACCATTGTAAATATAACCATCTGTTGCAAAAAGAAGTTTCTTTGATGAATGTTGAGAGGTACATTTGTCTGTACATATAAGAATACATCTTTAGAATAGAATAAGAAATTACATTGGTCTGGGGAATTGACAGAAGTAGGTTTTTCTCTATGATTTCTCATCACGCCAGCCATGTGTACCTGGCTATGTTTATAGTACCACACAGGGTTACCCTCCCACTGAGAAGGCCTTAAGTCCATCTAGACAGCTATTGATTATCCACAGAATAAAATTGCCAGTGTTGCACCAATAGATACAGTTTGCTGTACCAGTCATTGTTGAGATTCATAGGCTTTTCAGCTGGATAAGATCATTTATTCATTTTTTCCCATGGTGACTTGCTTAGTGTCATCTGATACTATGATAACTAATCTACAGAAAGAAGGCTTCCAGGTCAGTTCCTGCTCAATTGCTGCAGTCCTGTGTCCAAAGTATGTCATATCTTCAGCAGTAGGGTTTTCTTTTTTAAAAATTCACTTTCAAGTTCTGAGAGGCAATCAAGGGCTGTGGTGATAGCTTGTGTTATTTTGAGAATCCTTTGGACTACCCTTACCAACAACTTGAAGGTAGGTTTTCTTTACCTGGTACTGTGATTTTTGTTACACTGCTTTCAAATACACACATATACTCACATTTATATGTGTATATACTTATTAAATACGACAGTTCCTTTTGGTTTTTCACACTTCTTAAGCATTATTTCTCTCTCTGGTTTCTCTCTGCCCTGTATAGCTCCTCCTCCCTCCCCAGTAGAGTAACCCCCATTTTGCCTATTTCCTATTGATAATGTCTATCTATTACTATCACCCTTCACAAGCTCCTTCACCCTCCCACCAATGGTTATTTTCCATTTTCCTGAGGTCTGCAGTTGCATCATGATATATACTCACATCTAAGAATTTAAAGTTAGGATCTACAAATAAGAAAGAATATATGTTGATTGTTTCTCTTAGTGTGGGTTACCTGACTTTTATAAAAGTTTCTAATTCCACCAGCCCATCTGCAATTATGATTTCATTTTTCTTTACCACTAACTAGAACTCCAGTATGTAAATGTACCTACATTTTCATTATCCATTCATCAGCTGAGGGACATTCAGGTTGTTTCCATTTTCTCACTGCTGTAAAAACAAAGCAGCAACAAACACAAACACATCTGAGCAAGTATCTCAATAGAAGAATATTGTGTTCCTGCAGCTCCACCTGGCTAGGAACTCGGTAGGTAGACCAGGCTGATCTCAAATTCACAGAGATCTGCCTGCCTTTGCCTCTCAAGTGTTGGGATTAAAGACCTGCACTACCACACCCACCTATGCTTTGCTTTTTAAGAATTCTTTGCACTGATTCCCAAAGTGGCCACAACAGTTTGTAATCTCATGAGCAGTGACTTAAGCTTCCTTTCCCCACATCCTTGTGAGCATTTGTTGTCATTTGTTACATGATCTTAGCCATTCTGATTGTGGTATGATAAAATCTCAAGGTAGATTTAATTTGTACTTCCCTAATTACTAAGGGTATTGGACAGTTTTTAAGGTATTTCTTAACCATTTTTATTTCTTCTTTTCAGAGGTTTTTGTTTATATTTGTGGCCGACATTTTAATTAGATAATGTTTTCTTGATTCTTTGTTTTTCGCATTCTCTGTATATTCAGGAAATCAATTCCTTATCAAATGCATAATTGGCAAAGATTCTCACCCACTCTGAGTTTTCTCTTTACTTGATTGTTTGTTTCCTTTGCTGTATAGATTCTTAATTTCATGAAGCTCCATTTTTGAATTATTGACCTTAATTCCTGAGCAACTGAAGTTTGGTTTAGAAAATCCTTCATGAATCTATATTTTGTTGGGTATTGCCTATCCTTTCTTCTAATAATTTCACCATTTCAGGTTTCACATTGAAATCTTGCATCCATTTCGAGCTGATTTTGAAACAGAGTGATAGATATGTGTCTAATCTCATTCCTCTACATATAGAGATGCAGTCATCACAGTATCATATGTTGAAGATGCTTCGTTCCTATAGTCTGTATTCTTGGTGTCTTTGTCAAATATCTGGTAGCTGTAATTGCATGCACTTATTTTTAGGTATTCTATTTTGTTCCATTGATGTAAATGTCCGCTTTTATGTCAATATCATGTTGTTTTAACTACTATCACTCTGAAATATACTTTGAAATCTGATATGGTAATCTCTCCAGCAATGCTCTTATGCTGTAGATTGCTGTGGGTATCTGGGGTCTCTTTTGTTTCCATATGAATTTTAGATTTTTTTTTTGTATATATGTGAAAAATGTCATGGTGATTTTTTATTGGGATAAATCTTTAAATGGCTTTTGATAGGAGGGTCATTGTTGTTAAGGTCTTAGACTTTATTTATTCTTAACCTACTCTGTTAATATTTCCTTTTGTGTTTCCTGTCTCCTACATGGTTTTATTGTTTCTTCAGTTATTTAGCTCTTAGAAAAAGATGCTACCTCAAATCTATATGGAAACCTAACTCTTTAGACCACTAATTACCTATACAAAACGACATCTAAGCTGGTTGGGTAAAATCCTATGTGTTAAATACTATTTTTGTTTTCAGTTTCCTTTCATGGTGTTCTAAGATATATTTGTTTTGTTTGTCTACCTCAAAGGTGTTTTGGTTTAAAAATGATAAACCAACCACATTCTCAACAAAGACTATATAATTAAATATGTGTATAACACAGTCAACATAAATTCATGCTTCTTAAAATTATCATATTGACTTTTAAATGAGGTTTCATACAAACTAAAAATGTTAAATTAACACAAAAATATGTTTTCAGGCCAAAATATTTTCTTTAATCCTTATCTACAACATGGTTCCTGGTACTAAAATATATAAATTTAGTATCTCTCTCTCTCTCTCTCTCTCTCTCTTTCTCTCTCTCTCTCTCTCTCTCTCTTTCTCTCTCTCCTTCTCTCTCTCTCTCTCTCTCTATCTCTCTCACCACCACCCTTCTGGGGCTCTACTAAACCTCAACTAAACCACCACCCTTCTAGGGATCATCTTCCCTCAGCCTCTACAAAACCTCAGGATCACTTGTTCCACAAACTACCTTCTCTTCTGGCTCATTGTGTTTTTTTCCCACTTTTCTCCCATCCCATTCCTTGTACTTTGTCTCCATCTACTGGCTGGTCAGGCCATGCTGCCATTGCAGGGTTTTCCCGTTCCTCTCACTTACCTCAAAATCACATGTGTGTTGGAAAACTCCTTCCTTTCTCTGGCCATAGTACGCTATTTCCAGAGATAAGAACACGCACTACTTCCTGTCCAGGACAGGATATTACCTTTCCAATCCCTGATGATCTAATTGCAGGATGCCACCTTATGGGACTTGGAAATAACTCGACAATAATAACTCAAACCCAAGCAACAACAAAAAAATGGACACTTTATTTTGGTGCCTGGTTCTCCTCGTTCTCATTTTGTGTGACCGATTGCCATACCCCTTTTCCTTCTACTCCCTCACTGTCTCTCTCTTACTCATCTGTTGCACTTTCCTGCCCAGACTTGTGATCCTGCCTCCACTCCCTATGGAGAGAGGATTTTCTTTGTCTCCTGCCTCCTTGGTTCTGTCTCTACCTCCTACCTGCTTGCTCGGGTCTTTCTCTATCTTCTCTTCGTTCTGTACATAATCTGTCACTATGGGAACAACCCACTCAAAGTGTCAGGGTCTCACACTTCTTGCTTGTCTTCTTAAATCCTTAAAACAACTAGGACTTTCAGATACAATCAGTCCAAAATGCCAGAAGTTCCTGTGCACCACTGCCTGGCCTCAGTATGAATTAGATAATGACTCTGTTTGACCAAACACCAGAACCTTAAACTTCAATATTTTGAGAGATTTAGAAAATTTCTGCCATTGCAGGGGCAAATGGTCTGAATTACCATACATCCAAGCTTTCTTTGATCTCTGTGCTAATCCATCCCTCTGGGTCCCATGTTCTTCCCATCAGATTCTTCTGCCTAAAACAGTTTCATGGGATCCCAAGCAGCCAGGGGCCTCTGCCCCTCTTCTTCCCTACCTCTCCACCTCAGCTTTTGATCCTACCATAGCTGATGAACTGCCTCCAATTAGGGCCCATCTCCAACCTCCTCCTGCTCTCCAGCCTGAGGCACAGGCAAGCCCTCCTTGTGCTCTCCTCTTGCTATATTCTCCCTTGCCTTCCATTCCAGGGCCCAACCCGAATCCCTTTCCTTCCCTACCTCGAACCCCCTCTCCATAATCTTCCCCCTCCCCTCTCTGGCACTCTGATTCCATCACTTTACTTCCACTGACTCTCCTCTACTAAAAGAAATCCAAAACTTTAAATACCACCTTGCCAAATATTCCCTAGTCTCCCCTATTCTGACTTCGAGCTCAACCCATTTATCCCTCCTTTACCTACTTCTACTTAGAATCCAGACCCAACCTCCAATACCCCTGCCCCTGTGTCCCCTCATGGACAGGATACCCCTCCCATCTCTCCGACTTTGGCTTCTTTGCAGGACTCCCCTTCTCCCAACCCCTCTCCTATGTCAAGCCATATGTCTCAACCCCCTGCCCATGGTATTTTCCCCCTCTGGGAGATGTAAAGCATGGACCAGATGGTCAAAGTCCATATCCCTTTCTCTCTTGGAGCTCTTTCTCACCTCAAATGCAAAATAGGCTCTTTTCTGCTAATCCTAACACTTCATACAAGATTTTTAAGATACATCACTCACACCTATGATCTAACCTGGACTGTCCTGCCCCATGTGTTTCGAGATAGCCCTCACCACTTTGGAAAAGCCCAGCTCAGGATTTAACTTCCCTAAACCTTAACCCCTCCACCATCCTACAATATGTAGATAACCTACTTCTTTGCTCTCCATCTCTCTCAGTCTCCAAGGCACACACAATCAAACTCCTTAATTTTCTGGATACAAGGGATATAGGACATTTTCAGCTAAGACTCACATTTCTCTCCTTCAAGTCAAGTACTTGGGATTCCTTCTCAAACCTACATCCCACTGTTTAACTGTAGATAGAATAAATTACCTAAGATCTTTAAAGCCTCCCACAACCAAGGAGAAAATTCTATATTTCCTAGACATTGCAGGGTACCTGTGCACCTGGATTCCTAACTTTTCCCTCTTTACAAAGCCACTCCACAAAGCTTCCAAAAGGAACTCCCCTGAGTCTCTTGACCCCTTACATCCCATCACAGCAGTCTTCCACAATTATAAACACTCTTAAAGTCACCAGCTCTACCTCTTCCAAACCTCAATGTCCATTCCTCTTTTTTTACAACTAAAAATAAGGACCAGGCATTAAGGGTTTTGGGACAGATGAGGGGTCCCACTTTTGCCCCAGTAGCTTATCTCTAAACAGCTTAATACCACCATCTGGGACTGGCAACCTTGTCTCTGTGCTCTGGCCATGACCACTCTCCTGGCTCAAGAAGGACTTAATCTCACTTTGGGTCATCCTCAGTCCTTTCCCCCCCACCAGCTCAAGTATCCCACATGTCTTTTGCCAATATAACTCCCCCTAAACTACAACTCTTCCATGTCACATTTCTTAAAAAACCCTCACTCACCCTTGATTTCTGCCCTCCTCTCAATCCAGCTTCCCACCTCCCTTCCAGTGAGCTGCTCACTCACTCGTGCTTGGAAACTCTTCAGGAACTCTCCTACCAGGATCCCCTAATTTCCCCAAATCCCCTACCAAACGTAACCCTAACTTGGTTTATGGATAGAAGTTTAACTCTCACGCCAACAGTGTCCCACAGGCCATAGTATCTCTCACAGATGTCATTGAGTCAAGACCCCTACCACTTGGAACCACGTCACAAAAAGCCAAACTTGTGACACTCATCAGGACCCTTATTTTAGCCAAGGACGACCTCTTCCTCCAACATCCCTGCCCTCTACACGGCTATTTACCTGCCTTCACCCTTCTAAGGAAACTACTCAGGGAATATGCTGACTGGGTTATTCCCCAGGCTTCTAAAGGACAAACAGACCACCCACTTCAACCTGGAGATCACGCCTACCTGCAGGTTCACACCCAACAGAAAGGAGTGAGGGAAACCCTCCAGCTGCACTGGTCCTCACCTGGTGATCCTGTCTACCCGACTCCAGTCAAGCTCTCGGGACAACCTGGTTGGATTCATCTCTCAAAATTAAAACTGGCCAAGGAACACAGCAAGTACAAGGCCACCAGTATTGGGTCTCTTAAATTTAAAATCTTGAACCCCACCTCAGCCATTTCCCACCACTGTGTTTCTATAAATTTAAAATGAGGCAAAGATAATATATAGATAATCTGAAAATTTCTATGGTCTCAGCTTAGTCAATTAATCTAAGGACGTTTAGTCATGGTTTATTTAGGGATGCTGGCTAAGCTCTATCTACATAGCACATGGTAATTAAAAGTACCAGACTGGTGTAACTAACCTTATTGGATGTTTAATAGCCAGATTCTGAGGCCTATATTAATCAGGTCAGAGGGACTTAAAGGGACAAATTTTTGTTCCTTGCCCTCCAAGGTCAAACAAGTTCCAGGGGCTATGGAGCATCTCTCGAAATGTCCGGTAACTTCAGTAAGTCATCTGTTCTCTTGTTCAGGGAGGCCATGGAGACCCCAAAAGATGGACTTAAACCAGTGTCCAGTCTGCAAAGTGGAGGGTCAACACAAAGGAAACATTTTGTCCATGCTTCCCTGGTCAAGCAAAACCTCTTGACTTATCTTCACGTAGATGGAACTGGTAAAGGAAAAGCCTGAGGAGCCAGGGGCTCCCCCCAAGCCCATGTGACCCCTGAGGACCAAATCCTCATATGACCTTAAGAGTAAAAATAAATTGGTTTATGTGTGACAACAGTCTGGCCTTAAACACTCAAAAGGAAAGTACAACCAAAAATTAAAGTCATCAGTGTATTTTAAGAGTTCAAGCAATTACACAACTCAGACAATAGATGTAAGTTCTTATGTTATTTAGACAATTATCTCTCATTGATGATTTTGTTCCTAATAAGACAATGTAACTCAGATGTAAGACTTCAAATCTTGCTCTACAATATTGTGGTGCCCACCTACAGCTAGGGGGGAGCAACCCAGTATTGTTCTAGCCAAAACAATTAAATGATGGCTAAATTTGTTTTCTCTCCCTATCTAGAAGCCTTTGTGAGGTAACTGACAGTGATTCTAGCCACTCCAATAGCTATCAAAATGGCTCAAAACAAATCCTGAGTCCATCACTCTCGAGTTCAGCCCTGGCAAAAGAAAAAAAAAAGAAAGAAAGAAAAGAAAAAGAGCTATTACCTTGGTGCTAACCATTGCTCCTTGTCTCTTCAGATACTTTCAGGACCAAAATCCAAAAACTAACTCTTACTCTCATACTAATTTTAATCAGTTGTTACTTTCTTTCCCTCCACATGTATACAAGCACCTGTCAACCATCAAGGACCCTGTTGAAAAGCATGAAGAGGGAACGCCCACTGTCTGATTGACCACTAACCCAGCACACCCCAAGTTGACCTGGTCCAGCAGGAAGTAGCAAGACGACAACTGCGCCCCCTATCCTATAACACAAAACACTGGAATGTTAAGGTTCAGATAGCCCCTCCCCTCACCTCTCAAGCTCCTGAGAAAAGGGAACCAAGTTGATAAGCACCCTTTTATTTGAAGTCAAGAGAATCAGACTTTCTCCACTGTTTGGCCAACACAGCAGGCTTCCCCTTTGATCTGTAAAGAGGACAGCTGTTTTTTTTTTTTTTGTGTGTGTGTGTGTGTGTGTATGTGTGTGTGTGTGTGTGCACAATTCCAACAATTTCTTCTTTTCTTTTTTTTTTAAATTTTCCAGTTAATTATTTATTTAATAACCACATACTTAAAATAAACATTTCATTACAACAGTATTGACATATTCAATAACAGTTTTCTGAGCCAAGATGCATCTTTTTCAAAATTGCTGGTAAATTTTCAGTTCTAGAGTTGAATTGTTACAGTTATACAATATTTTACTCAGTATAAACCCTATAAGACATAAAATTAAATGAGGTTTTAGCCTTTAAAAACGATCTCCATTTCATTATTAAAATACACAGTTTCATACAGAAAAATTCATTTTCATGCAATTGACATTAAGATGTTTGCACATGTGTTTCTAATCTCTATATATCTGATTATTACTAGTGACAATCGGTATGAATTTAGAAATTCATCCATTTCTTTTAAATTTTCAAATTTAAGAGTATATTTTTTTAATTTTTAATAGCTACATGATTAGAAGAAGCATTTCACTACAGATTTAACATATTCAGTAACATACTTCAGACCAAGAGTACGTCTCTTGACAAGTGGATGCAAGTTTCTAGGTTCACAGTAGAGTTAATACAGTTATACAATATTGAACTCAGTTTATACTGCCCTGTAAGACATAACTCAGGTTATACTGCCCTGTAAGTTATACTGCCCTGTAAGACATAAAATTGAATGAGTATTTTAACATTTAAAAGAGATCTCCAGTTCATTTTAGAATATATTGTTCCTTGCAGAAAGACTGTTTTTGCTACTAACACTGAGATGTTGGTGCATGCATTTCTAATCTGTATGAATCTGATTATTACTATTCATAATCAGTTGCACTTGGATCCTTAACACCTCTGTATGTCTATGAAGTCATTGGGTGGATTTCAGTGGTAATGTTTATCACCTCTACTAATCAGCAAGATGTAAATTTCCATGCTTCCTCCTCAAATATAATTCATTTTTTAAAATTTGTTGATTTTTGTGTGTGTGCGTACATCACACGGAACAACCCAAACCATCGTATTCGACTATACACCCACTTCCCAGATGGCCTCCCTCCCCCCACTAGAGCCCTTATATTCTGATATCCCTGCTACTGTGTGCTATATTGTTGGCACCCCAGCCAATCCCCACTACTTGCCTCTCCATTGAATCTAGTCATCCTATTTAAAGGTCTTTGCTTTAGGAGGGTCACCTGTTTCCCCTCTAGCATCAATCAGTTGTCAATATTCCTTTAGATAAGATTGGGGTCTGCAGTTCATTTTCCCAGTTCTATGCCTGGTTACTATTAGGGAGTCCCTTTGTTTACCCTGGCCAACAACTCTAAAGAAGGTATCAACTATCTGGCATTGTTGTTTGTTATGTAGCCTTTAGCTATGCATATTGACTCTTAAGAAATTATATTGATCCCTTTAATCTTTGGTTATACTTTCCTTTTGGATGTTTAAAGCCATAGAGTTGGCCCTGATAAACCAATTTATTTTTACTCTTAAGTTCCTTTGAGAACCTGTTCCTCAGGGGTCAAATGGACTTGGGAGGAGCCCCTGGCTCATTTCTTTTACCAGTTCCCCCTATGTGAAGATAAGTCAAAGACCCTGCTCGACCATGGTTGCCTTTGCTTGGAAGCATGGAGGAAGTGATTCCTTTGTGTTGACCCTCCTCTTTGTAGACAGGACACTGGTTCAAGTCCATCTGGTGGGGTCTCCTCAACCTCCTTGATGAAGAGGACAGGTGACCCACCACGATTAGAGGACATTTTGAGAGATGCTCATAGTCCCCTGGAAATAGTTGACTTAGGAGGGCTAGGAGCAAAAATTGTCCTTTATGTGCCTCTGCAAAAATTAATATAGGCCTCAAAGTATGTCTGCTAAACATCCAAGAAGGTTAGTTCCACAGTCTGGTACTTTTAATTCCTCTGTGCCATGTAGATAAATCTTGGGCAAACACCAATTGTTCTCTGATAAACCTTACCTAGACATATGTTTCTTCATCTGTTATGTATTCCCTCTGGTTTTCAAAACTACCTAGGTATTATTTATCTCTCACATTGTCTCACCCCTCCATCATATTTTTCCCACTTAAGGTGCCCCCATTTCCCCCCTTTCAACCTTAATAATACCCTTCTCCTACAGTCCTACCTCTCTTTACCTGCTTCTTTCCCCTTATCCCATAGGTTCTTTGTATACCCTTCGATCCCCCTTCCCTTAAACTAACCCAATTTTTGTATCTATCTCCCTTATTAAGGCCTGTTTCCTATTGTTCTTCCCTTTCGGTTGTTTCTTTTCCTTTGCCACCCTGTTTCATTTCCATTATTGTGGATCCTGTAGTTATATCTGGATGTATACTCACTTATCAAGGTTTGGTTCCAGGATCCACATATGAGGGAGAACATACATTGATTTTTTTTTTTCTGAGTCTGTGTTTCTTCACTTAGTATAACAGTTTCTAGTTCCATCCATTTACCTGCAAATTTTATGATTTCATCTTTCTTCATTGCTGAATAAAACTCCATCATATAAATTAACCACATTTTCATTATCCACTCATCAATTGAGGGACACTTAGGTTGCTTCCATATTCTTAGTTGTTGTGAAAAGGGCATCACAAATATGGATGTACAAGTTTCTCTGCAATAGGATGAATTCTTTGGTTATATGCCAAGGAGTGGTATAACTGGGTCAAATGGTAGGATCATTTGTAGTTTTTTAAGAGTTCTCCACACTGTTTTCCATAGTGGTTGAACAAGTTTGCAGCCCCACCAGCAGTGGATGCGTGTTCCCCTTTCCACACATCCTCTCCAACTTTTGGCATCATTTGTTCTCTGGATATTATCCAGTCTGACTGGGGTAAGATGAAATCTTAAAGTGGTTTTAATTTGCATTTCCCTAATTATTAGTGATGTTGGACTTCTTTTAAGATGCTTCATAACCCTCTTTATTGCTTCTTTTGAGAAATCTCTGTTCAACTCCTTAGCCCATCTTTCAATTGGGTTGCTTCTTGTCTTGCTTCTCTGTTTTTTGAGTTCGTTATATTTTCTGGATATTAAACCTCTGTCGGATGTGTCACTGGTAAAGATTTTCTCCCATTCTGTGGGTTTTCTGATCGCTTCTATGGTTGCCTTCTTTGATCTACAGAAGCTTTTTAGTTTAATAAGGTCCCATTTGTTTATTCTTGCCCTTGTTTCCTGAGCAATTGATGTCCAGTTTAGAAAATCCTTTCCTACACATATATTTGTAGGTTTTTTCCAAAGTTTTCTTCTAACTGTTTCAGACTTTCAGGCTTTACATTGAGGTCTTTGATCTATTTGGAATTGATTTTTGTGCAGGGTGAGAGATTGGAGTTTATTTTCATTCTTTTACAGTTGCAGATCCAGTTTTGCCAGCACCATTTGCTGAACATGCTGTCTTTAATCCAGTGAATATTCTTTGCACTTTTGTCAAATATTACGTGGCTGAAATTGCATGTACTCACTCATATTGGGTCTTCAATTTTGTTTCATTGATGTATGGGTCTATTTTGTGCTAGTACCATATTGCTTCTATGACTATAGCTCTACAATACAGCTTAATATCTGGAATAGTAATCCCCCCGGCATTGCTCTTAGTGCTCAGGGTTGATTTCACTATCCGGAGTCTTTTGGGCCTCCATGTGAATCTTAGGATATTTTTTCCAATTCTGTGAAAAAAGTTGTGGGGATTTTGATTGGCATTGTATTGAATCTATAAATGACTTTTGGTAGGATGGCCATTTTCATAATACTGATTCTTCCAATCCATGAGCATGGGAGGTCCTTCTATCTTCTGATGTCTTCCTCAATCTCTTTCTTTAATGATTTAAAATTTCCATTGTAGTGCTCCTTAATGTCATTGTTCAGGTTTATTCTGAGATATTTTAATTTTTTTGTAGCTATTGTGAAGGGGAATGTTTCCATGTGCTCTTTCTCTGATTGCTTGTTATTGGTAGATAAAAAGGCTACAGACTTTTGTAGGTTCATTTATCACTGTACCACTTTACTGAATGTGTTAATAATTTCTAGGAGTTTTCTGGTGGAATTTTTGGGGTCTCTTAGATATAATATCATATCATTTGCAAAAAGGGATAATTTGATCTCTTCTTTTCCAATTATTACTCCTTTATTTCCTTCTCCTGTCTTATTGCTCTTGCAAGAGTTTCAAGCACTATATTAAAAAGAAGTGGAAATAGTGGACAGCCTTATCTGGTTCCTGATTTTAATGGGAATGCTTCCAGTTTTCCTCCATACAGAATGATGTTGGCTGTGGGTTTGTTATATATGGCTTTAATTATGTTGAGGTATGTTCCCTCCAGTCCAATTCTCCTAGGATTTTGAACATAAATCCATGTTGAATTTTGTCAACGCCCTTCTCTGTGTCTATTGAGATGACCATGTGATTCTTATCTTTGAACCCGTTTATATGATTCATGACGTTTTTTGATTTACATATATTGAACCATCCCTGCATCTTTGTGATAAAGCCAACTTGATCATGGTGGATGATCTTTTTGATGTGTGTCTGTAAGTGGTTTGCAAGTATCTTGTTGAGAATTTTTGCATCCATGTTCATGGGTCTATAGTTTTCTTTTTTGGTTGTATCTTTACCTGGTTTTGTTATTATAGTGATGCTGGCTTCATAGAAGGAATTTGGAAATTCTCCCTCCACTTCTATTATTTTGAATAAATTAATTAGTATTGGATGTAGATCTTCTTTAAATGTCTGATAGAACTCTGCTGTAAATCCATCTGGTCCTGGGTTGATCTGGTTGCAAAGGATCAGGAAGACAAAAGGTCAGCCCAGGTGTCCAGTAAAGAGGTTGGCGGGTTGTGCATACCCAGGAAGGCAGAGGGATTTGAGGGTGTGGCCAGGCCCAGAGTGCCCCTGGGGACCTGAGAAAGAACTGAGTTGGTCTGGATGCACAGGATCAGGAAGAAGCAATGGTGGTTCCTCACATGTCTGGGGCGCCAAGACCAGGAATGGTACAGGGCACAGCTAGGAGGAGAGACTGGTGGGAGAGATGGGAGGGTGAGTGAGGCTAAGGGAGTCAAGGCACAGCACTCCCAATCTACTTACCCCAGAGGGAGAAGCCTGTGGGTTGGAGAGAGGCTTGTGGATCCTGCAAGCCCAGGGAAGAAGAGGGAGGTGAGGGTGGGGCCAGGTGCAGAAGCAGTGCTCCTGGGGACCTGAGAAAGAACTGAGTTGCTCTGGATGCACAGGACCAGGAAGAAGCAGTGTGGTTTCCCATGTGTTTCGGGCACCAAGACAAAGAATAGGACAGTGCCCAGGCTAGGACAAGAGACCGGTGGAGGAGATGGGAGGGTGAGTGAGGCTGGGGGAGTAAAGGCATGGAAGGCCCAATTGACTTATCCCAGATATAGAAGCCTCGTGGTCAGAGAGAGGCCTGCAGGTCCTGCAGGCCCAGGGAAGGAGAGGCAAGAGGATAGTTTTTTAACAGTCCCACTCTCCTGCTTTCCCCTACCCAACTTTAAAAAATATATACCTTCCTGCCTTCTTCACCACCCCCAGAAGCCTCTCCCTGTAAAAGACACCAGCTCATGACCTGGGCAGACATTTTCACTGCCCAAAAGGGAATCTGTCCCATGTGTTCCTTTGCTAATAAACTCTATTTCGAAGGAGTTTTATGTGTGTCCTGGTGCTTTCTCCTGATCAACCCTATTCAGCATATGGCTACTTTTTAATCTATCATCACCATATTGATTTTACCAAGCCATTAGTATGGGAAGACTTCCCATTATCTTGTGCTGTCCTCAAACTCTTTCTTCAAATATTTAAAGTTTTCAAAGCAAAAATCTTTAATATATGGGAGCACTTCCATTAACTCTTTCTCTGATTGCTTGTTATTGGTATATAAGAAGAATACTATTTTTGTAAACTGATTTAGTATCTTGCCACTTTTGTGAAACGTCTTGATCATTTCTCAAACTTTTCTGGTAGAAAATTGGGAATCTCTTATATATAATATTATCTGCAAGTAGGGATAATTTTATTTCTTTTCCAATTAGTATTCCTTTTTTAAAATTTTTAATAACTACAGGATTATAAGAAGCTTTTCACTACAGCTTTAACATATTCAGTAACACATTCCAGAGCAAGGGTATCTGTCTTTCACAAGTGGGTACAAGTTTCTAGGTTCACAGTTGAATTAGTACAGTTATGCAATATTGAGCTCAGTATTAAGACATTAAATTGAATGAGTTTTTAACCTTTAAAAAAGTTCTCCATTTCATTTTAGGATATATTGTTCCTTGCAGAAAGACTCATAGTTTTTGTGACTAAGAATGAGGTGTTGGTGCATGCATCTCTAATCTGTATGTATCTGATTATTACTAGTCATAATTGGTTGCACTTGGATGCTTGGCCCCTGTTTATGTCTATAAAGTCATCAGACAGATTTCAGTGGTAATGCTTATCACCTCTACTAATTAGCATGAGGTAAGTTTCCATGCTTCCTCCTCATATATAATACACTTATTTTAAATTTGTTGATTTTTTTTGTGTGTATATCACACAGAACATCCCAAAACATCTTATTCAAATATACATGCACTTCCCAGATGGCACCTTCCTATAGCCTCCCTCCCCCAACTAGAGTCCTTACAATCTGATATCCCTGTTGCTGTCTGCTGCATTGTTGGCACCCCAGCCATTTCCTACTACTTGCCCTTCTGGTGGATCTAGTCAGCTTATCTAGAGGGCTTTGTTTTAGGAAGTTCAGCTGTTCCTCATCTAGCAGCAATCAGTTGTCAATATTCCTTTAGATAAGATTGGAGTCCACTGTTCATTTTCCCAGTTCAATGCTGGATTACTGTCTTGGAGTCCCTTTGGCCACCCTGGCCAACAACTCAAAGGAAGGTGACTCCTATCTGGCATTGTTTCTACTTATGTAGCCTTTAGCTATGGATATGGGCTTTTAAGAAATGGTATTGGTCCTTTAATCTTTGGTTATACTTTCTTTTTGGGTGTTTAAGGCCATACATTTGGCCCAGATAAACGAATTAATTTTTACTCTTAAGGTCGTTTGAGGATCAGTTCCTCAGGGGTCACATGGGCTTGGGAGGAGCCCCTGGCTCCTTTCTTTTACCAGTTCCACCTAAGTGAAGGTAAGTCAGAGGTCCTGCCCGACCATGGTTGGCTTTGCATGGAAGCATGGAGGAAATAATTCCTCCTTGCTGACGATCTGTTGCATAGTCTCACCTCTCCATCATGGTTTTCCCAATTAAGGTGCCCGATTTTCCCCCCTTTCTCCTTTAAAAATACCCTTCTCCTAAGGTCATTCCTCTTTTGAGCCCCTTCTTTCCCTTTATCCCCTAGGTTCCTGTATATCCTTCCCTCCCCCTCCCTTAAACTAACCCAATTTTTATCCATATCTCCCTTATTAAAGCTTCTTTCATACTGTTCTTCTCTTTCAGGTTCTTTTTTTTTTTAACCTCATTTTCTTTCAATTATATTGCTTCCTGTAGTTATGTTTGCATACATACTTATCAAGGTTTGGTTCTAGGACACACATATGAGGGAGAACATATGTCGATTTTTATTTGAGTCTTTGTTACTTCACTTAGTATAACAGTTTCTAGTTCCATCCATTTACCCACAAATTTCATGATTTCATCTTTCTTTACTGCTGAGTAAAACTCCATCATATAAAAGAACCATATTTTCACTATCCACTCTTCAATTGAGGGCAATTTAGGATGCTTCCATTTCTTACCTATTGTGAAGAAAGCAACACCAAACATGGTTGTACAAGTGTCTCTGCAATAGGATGAGTTCTTTGGGTATATGCCAAGGAGTGGCATAACTGGGGCAAATGGTAAGTTGATTTGTAGGTTTTTAAGAGTTCTCCACACAGATTTTCATAGGGGTTGAACAAGTTTGCAGGCCCACCAGCAGTGGATGAATGTTCCCCTTTCCCCACATCCTCTCCAACATTTGGTATCATTTGTTCTCTGGATCTTAGCTAGTTTGAATGGGGTAAGATGAAATTTAAAGTGGTTTTAATTTGCATTTCCCTAATTATTAGTGATTTGAACATCTTTTAAGATGTTTCATAGCCATCTTTACTTCTTCTTTTGAGAACTCCCTGTTCAGCTCCTTAGCCCATCTTTTAATTGAGTTACTTCTTGTCTTGATTCTCTGTTTTTTGAGTTTGTTATATATTCTGAATACTAAACCTCTGTCTGATGTGTTGCTTGTGAAGATTTTCTCCCATTCTGTGGGTTTTCTGTTCACTTCCCTGGTTTCCTTCTGTGATACAGAAGTTTTTTTTTTTTTTTTTAGTTTAATGAGGTCCATTTGTTAATTCTTGCCCTTGTTTCTTGAGCAATAGATGTCTGGTTTAGAAAATTCTTTCCTACACCTATTTCTTGTAGGTTTTTTCCAATGTTTTCTTCTAACAGTTTCAGAGTTTCAGGCTTTACATTGAGGTCTTTGATCCATTTGGAATTGACTTTTGTGCAGGGTGAAAGATAGGGGTTTAGTTTCATTTTTCTACAGGTGGAAATCTAGTATTGCCAGCACCTTTTCTAAACATGCTGTCTTTCCTCCAGTGAATATTCTTGGACCCTTTGTCAAATGTCAGGTGGCTGAAATGGCATTTACTCATATTTGGGTTTCAACTTTGTTCCTTTGATCTATGGGTCTATTTTTGTGCCAATACCATATTTTTTTATGACTATAGCTCCATAATACACCTTAAAATCTGGTATAGCAATCCCCCCGGCATTGCTCTTAGTGCTCAGGGTTGTTTTGGCTATCCGAGGTGTTTTGTGCTTCCATATGAATCTTAGGATGGTGTTTTCCAGTTCTGTAAAAAATTGCATGGGGATTTTGATTGGCATTGCCTTGAATCTATAAATGATCTTTGATAGGATGGTCATTTTCACAATATTAATTTTTCCAATCCATAAGCACGGGAGGTCCTTCCATCTTCTGATGTCTTTCTCAATCTATTTCTTTAAAGATTCAAAATTTTCATTGTAGAGTTCCTTAAGATCTTTGGTCAGGTTTATTCTGAGATATTTTATTTTATTTTTTTGCAGCTATTGTGTAGGGGAGTGATTCCATGTGCTCTTTCTCTGCTTGTTATTAAGCATATAGAAAGGCTACAGACTTTTGTAGGTTAATTTTTTACCATACCACTTTACTGAATGTGTTAATAATTTCTAGGAGTTTTCTGGGAGAATTTTGGGGTCCCTTAGATATAATATCATATCATTTGCAAAAAAGCATAATTTGATCTCTTCTTTTCCAGTTATCACTCCTTTATCTCCTGCTCCTGTCTTATTGCTCTTGTAAGAGTTTCAAGCACTATATTAAAGAGGAGTGGAAATAGTGGACAGCCTTGTCTTGTTCCTGATTTCAATGGGAATGCTTACAGTTTTTCTCCATTAAAATGATGTTGGCTGTGGGTTTGTTATATATGGCTTTAATTATGTTGAGGTATGTTCCCTCCAGTCCAATTCCCTCTAGGACTTTGAACATAAATGCATATTGAATTTTTTCAAAGGCCTTTCCTGCATCTATTGAGATGACCATGTGGTTCTTGTCTTTGAGCCCATATATATGATTTATGACACTTATTGACTTATGTATATTGAACCATCCCTGCATCTCTGGGATAAAGTCAACTTGATTATGGTGGGTGATCTTTTTGATATGTGTCTGTATGCGGTTTGAATGTATCTTGTTGAGAAGTTTCGTGTCTATGTTCATTAAGGATATGGGTCTATAGTTTTATTTTTTGGTTGTATCTTTTCCTGGCTTTGGTATTAGAGTGATGCTGGCTTCAAAGAAGGAATTTGGAAGTTCTCTCTCCATTTCTACCTTTTTGAATAAATTAAGTAATATTAGATGTAGATCTTTTTTAAATATCTGACAGAATTTTTCTGTAAATCCATCTGGTCCTGGGCTTTTTTTAGTCAGGAAGTTTTGTATTATTGTTTCAATTTGCTTTTGTGTTATGGGTTTGTTTAAGTTGTTAATCTCGTCATGGTTAAATTTTGGTTCTTCCCATGCCATTAGATATCCGTCCATTTCTTTTATGTTTAGACCTTCAGATGCCTCTCTGTTAACCCTCTGCTCTGTTGACCTATCTAATGGAGACAGTGGGGTATTGAAGTCACTACTCTTAATGTGTTGGGATTAATCTGGGTCTTAAAGTCTTGTGGTATTGTTTTTATGGAGTTGGGTGCACCAGAGTTTGGTGAATATATGTTCATGATTGTAATATCTTCTTTATTTATTGCTCCTTTGATAAGAATGGAGTGGCCCTCTTTATCTCTTCTGATTAGTTTTAGTTTAAAATCTATTTTTTCTGACATTAGAATTGCTACGCCTGCTTTCTTCTTAGTACCATTTGCTTGGTATATTTTTTCCATCCTTTAACTATAAGATAGTGTCTGTGTTTGAAGTGAAATTAGTCCCTTGCATACAAGAAAAAGATGGGTTTTGTTCCTTAATCCATTCACCTAGTCTTTGCTCCTGACTAGGAAGTCAATCCATTAATATTTAAAGTTATTAATGAAAGATGAGTATTGAATCCTGTCATTATTATTTCTGTTTACATTCTTTATATAGCTGTACTTTCCCACAGTTATACCTTCACTGAATTTCTTTCTGCCACCTGTTGGTTATAGTCATTCCTTTCTTCAGCTCTTTGTTTTGCTTCCAGAACTCTCTGAAGGGCTTATTTTGTGGACAGGAATTCCTTTAGGCTATTTATGTCCTGGAAGATTTTTGTTTCCCGTTCGAGTATAATGGACATTTTGCCTGGGCATAGTAATCTGTGTTGGTATCTGTGGTCATTTAAAACTGGGAATACTTTGGTCCAGCTCTTCTGGCTTTTGTAGTTTGCACTGAAAAGTCAGCTGTAATCCTAATGGGTTTTCCTTTATATGTGACTTGTTGTTTCTCTTTTGCAGCTTTCAGTGTTGTCTCTTTGTTTTGTACATTTAGTGTTTTCACCATGACGTGCCATGGAAAGTTTCTTTTCTTGTCCTGTCTGTTTGGTGTTCTATATGCTTCTTCTTTTCATATGGGCATGCCTTTCTTTAATTTGGGGAAATTTTCTTCCACGATTGTGTTGAAGATCTAGTCCATGCCATTATCTTGGGATTCTTCTCCTTCCTGTATGCTGATGATTCATAAGTTTGGTCTTTTTATGGTGTCACACAATTCCTGCATATTCCATTCTTGTGATTTCTTAAATTTTTCATAATCTTTGCTAGCGTGGTCTATTTCATCCACTTTATCTCCCAGTCTTGATACTCTGTTTTCCATTTCATTAATCCAATTGGTGAGGCTTTCTCATGTCATTTCTAATTGGCTTTCTGAGTGTTTCACTTGTTCTTCATTTCAGCTTGACTCTTTTATGAATTCAATCAGAAGTTTATCCCTATCTTCTACAGTTCTTTGATTCCTTTGTTTGTGTGTTCTTTAAATTCTCTGAATTCTTTTATCATGTTTACAATTGTTCTTTTGAGTTCCATGTCCTGCATTATCTCTAGGGTGTTCTCATTGTACTCCTCTAGAGGACTCTTGGTATTTTGGTGGGGTAATGTTATTTTGATTTTCATGTTATTATTATTATTATTATTATTATTATTATTAATTTTTGAGCTTTCA
>NW_008340113.1:3361554-3362350 GCF_000622305.1 Nannospalax galili | reverse complement strand
TCTTCTTTATAGACTGGACACTGGTTCATGTCCATCTGGTGGGGTCTCCTTGGCTTCCTTGATCAAGAGGTCAGATGACCCACCACCATTACAGGACATTTTGCGAGATGCTCATAGTCCCTGGGAACTAATCGACCTAGTAGGGCAAGGAGCAAAAAGTGTCCTTTGTATCCCTCTGACCCAATTAGTATAGATCTCAAGGTATGTCTGTTAAACATCCAAGAAGGTTAGTTCCACCATTCTGGCATTTTAATTACTCTGTGTCCTGAAGACAAACCCCGGGCAAAACAAGTTGGTCTCAAACAAACCTTATCTAGAGATATGTTTCTTGATCTGTTATGTATAATTTGTCAGTAGATTGTAGGAATAATATGGTTCCCTCTGGTATTCGTGACTAGCTAGGCATTGTTTCTCTCTTGTATCGTCTCCCCCCTCTATCATGGTTTTCCCACTTAAGGTGCCCCCACTTCCCCCCTTTCTTCCTTACTAATACCCTTGCTCCTATGATCCTACCTCTGTTGAACTGCTTCTTTCTCCTTATCCCCTAGGTTCCTCATATACCCTTCCCTCCCCCCTCCCTTTATCTAACCCAATTTTTATACATATCTCTTTCTTAAGGTCTGTTGCCAACTATTGTTCTCCTTCAGGTTATTTCTTTTCCTTTACCTCACTGTTTCCTTACCCTTGTCCTGGTTCCTGCAGTTATGTCTGTTTGCATACTTATTTATCAGAGTCTGATCCTAGGATCCACATATGAGGGAGAACATATGTCAATTATATTTCTGAGATTGTGTTA
>NW_008340113.1:3359474-3359620 GCF_000622305.1 Nannospalax galili | reverse complement strand
TAGACTTTTGTAGGTTAATTTTGTAACCTGCCACTTTACTGAATGTGCTAAGAATTTCCAGGAGTTTGCGCATGGAATTTTTGGCATCTCTAAGATATATTATCATATCATCTGCAAAAAGGGATAATTTCAGCTCGTCTTTTCCT
>NW_008340113.1:3290808-3357506 GCF_000622305.1 Nannospalax galili | reverse complement strand
CTTTCATAGTTTGCATTGAAAAGTCAGCTGTGATCCTAATGGGTTTTCTCTGTGACTTTGACATGTGAATTTATTTTCTAGTTTCTGATTCTTGTATGAGACTCAAGCCTTCAAGTTTAGTTCTGCTTCCTTTTGTGAACTTTATGTGTCTTTGTGGTTTCCTTTTTGGGCATGAAAAGATGGTTGTTCTAAGGTTCCAGGTCTCTGTTTGGGTTTTATATTGGAGTGGCCAGATTGCTTTTGTCTTCAGGAGTTCCCATAGAGGCCCAAGTCAGATGAGGATCATATGCTTTCAGACTTTCTCCTAAGGTCTGGATTCCTCCAGGAAAGATTTTGACCTCAGTAATTTGGTGGTTGGACTGGCCTGGGAAGTGGGCCCAGGAAAGATGCTGGTCTAGGGAAGCTGGTGGCAGTGCCACCCAGAGATACAAAAGAAGCTGGGGGTGGGAAGGAGCCCCAAGGGCTCCTGGGG
Organism: Nannospalax galili; assembly: GCF_000622305.1. Lineage (NCBI taxonomy): Eukaryota > Metazoa > Chordata > Mammalia > Rodentia > Spalacidae > Nannospalax > Nannospalax galili. The sequence continues at coordinate 3,357,034 of NW_008340113.1, read as the reverse complement.
AGCTGGGTTGGTCTGGATGCAAAAGATCAAGAAGAGGAAAAGTCAGTCCCAGTGTCCAGGAAAGAGGCTGGTGGGTTGTGCAGGCCCAGGTAACTATATGATGGTGATGGTGGGGCCAGGCCCAGAGTGCCCCTGGGGACCTGAGAAGGAACTTATTTGATCTGGATGCAAAAGATCAGGAAGAGTTTTGGTTCCCCAGGTGTCTGGGGCACCAAGACAAGGAATGGGACAGGACCCAGGCTAGGAGGAGAGCCAGCTTGGGGAGATGGATGGGTGAATGAGACTGGGGCAGTTAAGGCACAGAAGGCATGATCAACTTACCCCAGAGAGGGTGGCCTCTGGGTCAGAGAGAGATCCCAATTAATATTCCTTTAATTGCCTTCTCTTGTCTTTGTGCTGTAGTTAGAGTTTCAAGTACTATATTGAAAAGGAGTAGGGATGGTGGACATCCTTCTCTAATTCCTGATTTCAATGGAAATGCTTCAAGTTTTTCACCATTTAGAATAATGTTGGCTATGGGTTTGTCATATAGAGCTTTCATTATGTTGAGGTATGCTCCCTCCAGTATAATTCCATCCAGTTATTTTTTGTCATAAAGCTTGACAGATCTTTACCTCAGCTAAGCAAAAGGAAGAAAGAGTAAATCCAAATCAACAAAATCAATTGAACTACCAATGTTATACTGGGCAGAGTTCAACAACATAAACAGACTGATGATTTAGTTAATGGCCTTTTCTGCATCTACTGTGATGAGCATATTGAATCATACCTATATCCTTAGAATCAAGCTGACTTGATCATGGCGGGTGACCTTTTCCATATGTGTCTGTGGTTTGCAGGCATTTTATCAAGAATTTGTGAATCTCTGTTCAATGGGGATATTGACATGTAATTTCCTTTTTCTTGTGTGTTTACCTGGTTTTGGTATTAGAATAATATTGCTTCATAGAAAGAGTTTGGGAGTAATTCTTTCTTTCTTTCTTTCTTTTTTTCTTTCTTTCTTTTTTTCTTTCTTTCTTTCTTTCTTTCTTTTATTTTTAAAATAATTTAAGTAGAATTGGTTGCAGAATTGATTCTGTAAAGGTCTGGAGAAATTCTGTTGTGGTCCATCTACACCTTTGTTTTATCTTCATTTTGATGGCTTTGTATTATGGTATCTATCTCTATGTCTGTTACGGATTTTGTTTATTAATCCTTTGTCCTGTGTCTTTTAATTGGCAAATTGGAGCTATTAATGGTTAACTGTATTGTTTGCTGTCATTACTTTCTGTTCATGTTTTTAGTCCTATTTTGGTTTTCTGTAATTACAACTTCATTTATTATTTTTTTCAAAGCCTTCTAGACATGGTTACTCCTTTTTGGTCCTTTGTATTGTTTTCAGTATTCTTTGTAGTGCTAATTTGGAATACATAAATTCTTCCAGCTATTTATATCATCGGACATTTTTCTTTCCTCTTCTACTATGATAGATATCTCATAGATAAATAATCTCAGTTGGCATCTACAGCTAGTTAGAGCTTGGAATAAACTTCTTCAGGGTCTTTTGGTTTTTAACAATTGCGTTGAAATGCCAGCTGTTTATCTGATGAGTTTTCCTTTATATGTATTTTGGAGATGTTATCTTTCAGATTTCAGTGACCTTTGTTTGTTCCATATATTTACTGTTTTTCTATTATAAGCCATGAGACATTCCTTTTCTGGTCCTGTATAATTGGTATTTTGTTTGCGTCTTGCATCTGTATGGATATGTCTTTCATTAATTTAGGCAAGTTTTTTTCTATAATTCTGTTGAAGACCTGGTAAATGTCAATAACCTGAGATTCTTCTTTTTCCTCTATGCCTGTAATTCATAGATGTGGCCTTTTCATGGTATCCTACAGCTACTGCATATTACACTCCTGTTTTTTAAAAAGCATTTTTTTATGTTCATGCTTGAGTGTCCAATTCTCAAACTTTATTGTCAAGTCTCGATTTTGTTGTCCATTTGATTCATTCTGCTGGAAAGATTTTCTCCTGTATTTCTATTTGTTTTACTGAGTTTTTCAATTCTCTTCATTTCAACTTGAGTTACCTTCAATAGTATTATCACTTTCATGAATTTATTTTCAATTCTGAAATTATCTTTCTCAGTTCATGCAGTCATATATTTATATTTTCTTGTAATTCAATCAGGCGTTTATTTCTATCCTCCGACTTACATAATATTAGATGATTATTTGTGGGTTCTTTAAAGTTCTTGAATTTTTTGAATTCTTTGTTCTTACATGTTTATTATTGTTCTTTTAAGTTCTCTGTCCTGGGGTTCCTCTGAGTAGTTTTTGTTGGAGAACACTTTTATGGAATGGTGTGGTTTGGTGAGAACATGTTATCTTAGTTTTTCATATTATTTTTATTTTTATGTTGTGACTTGGGCATATGGACTTGTTCTATTGGTTGTATGTCTGATATGAAATTCTACCCTACCTTTCTTGAGTAGAAGTTTGGTTCTGTTATCAAAGCTTGGTTGATTTCTAATCAGTATGAGTACTTAGTTGGTTTGTGCTTCAAATTCTTATTTTGGATTTTTATTGCAAGCAAAGGGTGATTCCAGTCTGATCCTATATGCCAGGTGGCCAATCACAACTAAGACTGTGACTGTAGAGATAACAAAGGGGTGGATGTATTATGGCTAGCTCTTCATCACCATGGTGGTCTGTAGTGCTTGATCAGTAGTTTCCGGGCATAGTCCTTGAGGAGAAGATGGTAAAGAAGTGGGTGAATTTTGATGAGCTCACAAGGGTGGTGTGGAGCACAGAAGCATCAGTTTCCTGCCCTAGTCCTAGAGCAGGAAGATGGTGAAGGAACACATATTCCAAGGAAATACATGAATACACACATATTTATCTAACATTAACTCTCAGATTTGACTCTAACTGCAAAGAGCTTAGAATTTGAATTCCTTTCTTAAAGAAAAAGCTGAAAACCAAGAACTTTTAGTGGATTCTTCATAAGCCTGTCTGTGGGACTAACTGTTACCCTGAAGTCTGTAGAGACTCACACATTAGTCATAGCCATATTCATGTGCAACAGTGATCCAGAGCCATAAACTGCTGAGTTTGCTTAATGGCAATTTGGATGAATTATTATAGGATGTATTAACTAGAATGGCTATAGACTTCTAAGAGATTTAGTATCAGTCATGTGCCCATATTTTCTGGACCTAGAACCCCCACAAAATTATCATGGCAAAGATCCCATCATACCTCTGGCAAGAGCAGGAGAGTAATAATTCTGAGTCACGTACAGCACATTCTACAGAGGGCAGCCCTGCATCAGGTCTTCTCTGGGGCCCTGGTGGTTGCAAGACAACATTTCTAAACCCTAGTCCTTCAGCAGCTTTAGGCCTCAGGAGGTGGCCAAAGAAATTTTCCTGTCGTGTGCTGAAAGTAGGCAATCTAAACTATCCTAGATCATCTTAAAAACTCACATAATCATTGAAATTAAGGTAAACATCCAGAGAATGTCTTTTTCTTTCTTGAGGAACTCTTTTTGCTAGAGGACAAAAGTAGAAATTCCAAGGAATTCAAAAGACAAGAAGCAAAACCTGAGGATACAAGGCAAATATGGGTGCCATACTCAGAAGCCCTATATTCCAGTTACCAAAATAGCCTCTAAGGTAATTCATAATATTAATTATTATTGGTTAATAATTAATTTTTAAAGTGCTTTTTTTGCAAAAGGGTAGCTATGGCAAACAGATATATGGAAATCCTAAGAAAGTATTCACAGGAAATGCTAGAAACATCTAGCACTCTAACTTAAACTTATTGCAAAATGACTTCTGTGGGCTCGTGAGTTTACTCAGTATGGTCAAAGAAAAACATTAGTTAGCTTGAGGTTGCTCTGCAGAAATTTCCCAAACATAGAGGAAAAAAGAACTGCTGTTTCATTGTATGCTACATTGTGTATACTTTTAAATCTGCCTTAAAGATTTCCTAAGAAATTGTTTTCATTAGGGTTGGAAAGATGGCTCACAAGTGGTTGAGAGCACTGGCTGGTTTTGCAGAAGATCTGGGTTTAAATACCGGCACCCATATGCAAGCTAACAACCCATCCTTAATTCCATCTAGTTCCAGGGGATCTGATGCCCTCTTTTGACCTCCATGAGCATTGTAGACATAAGTGCACTTATATGCATGCAGTCAATATACTCATACATACAAAAAAACAAAAAATAATAAATAAAAATTTAAAGAAATGTGTTTTCATTAACCTTGAAGAATAAGGACATGTAGGTTGATGAACTGTGGGACTTTTAGAAGTGATAACATTTTGTTTAATATTAATTATGAAAGTGTGACTTCCAAGAAGGCACAATCATTGAAATGTCAGAAATCATTGAAAAGCTGTTCAGTATAAAAGAAGGCAGAGATTCTTAAAGAGCAAGTTTGAGAAATTAATTACATTTAAAAAAATTTGTTTTTATTGAATTTTTGTGTATTTCATACAGAACATCTCAAACAATCATCTTTATATCCCTCCCCCCGGCACCCTCCCATAGCTTTCCCACTTGTGCCCATATGCTCTGTCATCCCTGTTAAGTCCCAATGTGTCAAGTCAGTGTCCCCAGATATTCCCCTGTACAAATCCATTCACTGAAGTCTAGGCAGCACATCTAGAGGCCCTTCTTTTTTAGGAAGATCAGCTCTTCTTCACTTCACCTAGCAGCAACCAGTTGCCAATGTATCTTCAAAGAAGATTGGGCTCTGGTGTTCATTCTTCATGTTCTATGCTGAGTTTTTGTTTGCCTGAGTTTGCATGGGACTTGTTTATGATGACACCTTTGTCATAGAATCATATGAGCAGGTTCCCAGGAGCTTTTAGGACTCTGTTTCCATATGGTTGTGCACCTCTTCCCTGGCTCTTACAATCTTTCTGCCCCCTCTTCTGTGATAGTTCCTGAGCCTGGGGTGGGTGGAGTTTAATAAAGGAGTCCTGTCCAAGGACCAGCATTCAGCAAATTATTTATCTCTATGCTTTGACCATTTGTGACCATTTGTGTTCCTGGTCCTCTGTTGCATGAGGGAGCTTCATTAATGAGAATTGAGAGATTCATTCATGTCTTCTTCTTTACCCATGTTTTGTGTTCCATGAACCTTAGGTGTAGAGGTTTCATTATAAATGTATCACTTAGGCCTGGGCAATTCATAGACAATGTCTGTGTGTGACCAGTTGTGGTACTTGGTACTAGTTTTGGACTGGTGCAAAATGAGCTCCTTGGTGAGTGATGACTGGGATATTTGTCTATAAGGATACATATTTTGCACGTAGTAAGAAATCACATAGATTTAGCGCTGTGACAGTCTTGGGGTTTTCTCTAAGATCTATGATCACTCCAGCCATGTGTATTTCATTACGTTTACATTACCACACTTGAGTTTCCTCACACTGAGTGGGCTTTTAGTCCAAATAGGTAGCTGTTAATTGCCCCCAGATAAAAGTCCCACTACTGCACCAATGTCATAGGCTGTGCTGACCATTGATATGGTTATTTGGCCTTGAAGCTGGTGTTGACTCAGGTTGATGTTTTCCTTTGTCACCTTAATAGCACTTTCCAAAGGTATGGGAGCTACCCTTCAGGGGAAGTGGTTTCAGGTCAGTTTTATTCCTCCAAATCCTGTGTGAAGTATGGTCTCTCTTCAGTAGTAGGGACTTCTCTTCAAGTTTTGGGAGGCCATCAAGGGCTGTGGCAATAGCCTGAGTAATTTTCAAAGTTTCTTGGACACTCTGGCCAACAACTCAAATGAAGGTTTCTCCTGTGTGGCATTGTTTCTTGTTAAGTAGCCTTTAGCTATACACATGGACTCATGTAGAGAAAATGTATGTGTAGCTTGTCATTAGGTTGTTGGACTAATATGATCCCCTCTTTTTTTTAAAACTAGCTAAGCATTAGTTATCACTCCTCTCTCTCAATAGATAACTTTCTGTCATGGTTACCCCTAATCACATATTTTTTGAGGAGATAAAAGATAGCCCAAACTGATACTATTGCACAGGAAATGACCCAGTTTGATTCTTAAAGGGTATACAGGAAAGACAGAGGAAGCTACCTTGAGGGTGAGCACAAGGCTCGCAAATCCATGCTCAGACAAATTAAAATATAGGAATCTCAGTTTTATTATTTGAGGCAAAAGACAAAATGTTTATGTATAAGAGATGGAAATCAAAGATACTCATTACAATTTTACTTTTTAAATATTCTGTGAGAAAAGATCATTTTTAATCTAGAGTAGATGCATGACATTGAATCTTAAAACAGAAATAAAAAGATACATGAAAAATAGTACAAGTTTTATTACCTTGTAAAGGGAGTAACCTATTCATTTGTCTGCCAAAATGTTTATCATTTGTTCTGTTCAAAACCATATTTCAGACCATAGAAAGACTAAATAAATAATTCATAATGAATTATAATTCCAAGAAACTTATCATTCATGAAAAGCACACCCTATCTCCAAATAGCTAGATGATAAGGAGAAAGTGATTAGTTCCAGAAGAAAGTTACATACTCAGATCATCTACACACTGGAAATAAACAGAGGTTTAATAAACAGAGTGGGAGCATTGGAAGCAAGCAACATGGGACAACCTTGGAGCTCAGCAACATCTACAAACAAATGCACTCAGACTGCAGATTCATATGCAGCTATACAGTAGGGTGAAATAACAGTTACCTGAATAAAAGTTGAAAACTTCCTATGTATAAGACCTTGGATTTTATATACATTTATACTACTGTATATAAACTTATTTAATATGACTACATGAATACTGGAAGCGACCAATTCCCTATAATTTATTTCATAAATGGAAGGTTCACATGGAAACTTGACACTGAAAGTAAGCTTTCAATTTATACAAAATAATATGAATAATATGGGCCATGCAAATTCCACATACTTCAAAGAAGCACACTATGAAATAACTGCAGGAAAAATAGAAGGCAGAGAGAGGATCAAAGAAGAAAACAGGGATGTGAGGGAGAGAACTCATGAGGGACAGAGAGGGAAGGAGAATAATGCAAATGCATACTCTACTACTGTCCATGTCATTGTCAAGACAAGGACAGATCCTTCTGAACCACCTCTTGAAAAACCACATCTGGAGTCATGTGCACTTAGAAGCATTAACATATGAGTTTACTTAGAATTGGGTGGCAGAGAAATGTCTGGGATTCATGCCATTCAGGAATAACTATGGAACTGAGTTTATCATATCATAGATGGTTTTAAATATCAGAAAAGCTACTAGATAGAAAACTGATTTTTAAACAGTTCCACTGGGGAACTGAAGGTCTAGTTTCACAGTTGCACATTTCAAATTCCTACAAACATTTTCAAAGACAGATGGACCATTGTGGGGGCTGAGTGCACTTAAGCTAATAACCAGTGAATAAAAGTGTGAGCTACATCTCTTCTTCTATCAACACATCTGATTATTGCAAAACTTTTACAAACTCTATTTCTTTATAAAATGGGCTCTCTCTAGTCCCTTCTTGGAAAATTATTTCATTTTTCATCAATTTTCACCTGAATTCTCTCTTGTGTCTTCATTTCTTATTTGATATTACTTCCCTGTGTCTATGCAACTTAAGTGGACTTTCTAATATCATACCTGATACTAAGATGTCTACTATCGTATCTGCTTGTCATATCATAATGGTTCTCAGGAAAGAATCTGAATTTCTCTATGCTGCCTATCCTGTGGCACTTCTGATACCAACAGGCTCTTCCCCTACAAATATGCATAATTCATCATCCTATCTCTAGCTACATGGAAACAGCAACTTTCAAACCTATTTTTCTGCACTATGTCATTGCCTTCAAATAGCTTTTTCCTTGTTCTTGCAATGACCTGCTTATTTAGGTAATCCCTGCCTATGTTTTCAGCACATCTATTGAAGGTTTCATTTTCTCAGAAGAGCCTCCCTAACCTCAACCTAATTTAGTTTAATAAAATAAATATGGATTGAGCATCCACTATGTGATGGACAGACATAGATTCTTTTGCTTATATGCAATTCCTATATTTTAATATTTATATTTGTATTTTTATACTTACACATATTTTAGCATATATAGTAATACATAGACATATATTGCAGTGAAAATCATTTGTAGCTAATTATTTCTTTGCTAGACACACCTCCAAATTTCATCAATGTCTAGCTTATTGCTTGATTGTAAAATGAAAGAATGAATAAGCAAATTAATGAGTAGTCACCGATTTTCAGAACTGAATGGAGAGAACAGATAAGAACACTTCCTTCTGGTGTCAGAATCTTCATCACCTTCTACTTATGAAGTATATTCCAGTGAAGAAGATAGTGCAGTTATAAGTACTGACTCATTTAATATGATGAACAGGACAAATCTTTATTCTTGTCAGAGTTTATTTAACTTCTGGCCTCTTCACCTGTGGGAGAAAAAGTTTTGTTATAGCAAAGTTATTTACTTTGTGATAATTACCAAAATTTCTAGAAAACTGAAACGTTTTACATTTTAAAGTCATGGGGCATAATTCATTGAGTTCACATGAGAATTTCAGTTATGTAAACAATGATGTAGGTGGATATATGCAGCCAGGGCTCAGAGCGAAACCAAGAGTTATTTACTTTTGTGGTGGAATTTTGTTTTATTCTGAGACTTTCTTTCATTGTAGATACACACACACACACACACACACACACACACACACGTATTATTCCTCAGTGACTTTCTTTGTATTCACAGACTCACTGAGGTCAGATAGTCTCTATGGGAAGTCTCTGGTACATTTTGATTTCTTAGAGGACTAGAGCTAATGAAGAGAAGAGGGAGAACTATTTGTGGTTTACCTGACAGAAGCTGTTAAAAAGCAAAGAATACAGGGCTGGAGAGATGGCTCAGCAGTTAAGAACACTGGCTGTTCTTACATGAAACCAGGTTTGAATCTTAGCACCCACATGACAGCTAACAACTATCCGTAACTCCAGTGCCAGGGGATCCAATGGCCTCTTCTGCCCTCTGTGGGCATTGCATGACATGGGGGCACTTACCTACATGTGGACAATAAACTCATACACAGAAAATAAAAATAATAAAATATTTTTTAAAAAAACAAAGAGTATGGTAAAAGTCAATTCTTTGAGTGGAATTGAAAAAGACATACTTCATAAAGTTGCAGGGAAGTCTTCCTACATCTTTGTGGGAAACCATAAGGGACAGTACTCTAGAAGCAGGGAAACCTTCATTATTTTAGGATTGAAAAAACACTCAGAAGCAGTGATTTCAGGCAGGGAAATATTGTAGAAATGGCTGAGACTGGATTTGGGGATCTGTGACATTTAATTCATGGATACAGCCCAGCATAGGGCAGGATGTACCCAGTATTTAATGTTATTTTCTCCTTCTGGAGCAAAGGGAAGTTAATTTCTGGAGGAACAATGGCATTAGCAAACGATCGAATGTTAACGAGAGATATTCAGGGAAGAGACAGGTGAAATACTCCTGTACTGGAAGTAGCTATTTGGTACAATCTTGAAGTATTTGCCCTTGAGGAGCATGGGGAAATGTTTTAATCATATAGCAGGTGTTTTACATACAACCTTCACTAGTCTAGGGATCCTATTTTAGACAGAGACTTGTTTTCATATTTTGGGAGTGTATGGTATGATATATGCAAATTGAGAAGTAAGTTTTATAAGACCGAAAGTCTGTTGGAGGGGGAACTTCATGGCATTGCAATAAACAGGAGAATATTTTATTTCCTGCCACATCTACTGCCACTCTTATAAATCTTACACTTGGACAGGTGAATGTGAATTCTATAAGTATAATAATATTAGAAGCAGAAAACTAATACAATTTGAGATGGATAACTGAATCAATAATTAGAAAGACATAGTTTAAAGAAAAGCAAATTAATTACAAAAATTGCTTATCAGTGCCTGACTAAAATGGGTTTCAGAGACACAGGATCCTGAACTTCTTCAAATTTGAAAACAGTTTGATGCCTACTCAATCCACTCATTTAACAACAAAGAAAACTTTTCTTGCCTCCCACCTAAAGTTCCCATAGCCTCTGAAATCAGAATCAAATAGAAATAATGACCAGAGGTATTTGAGGAGAGGCTGATTATAAAAACAAATTCTCTTTAGGTGTTGTGAAAAGGGTTTGTAGTTTTATATACCAGGTATACACCGCCCACAATCTCCCCAACACTATGTCCTAGCCCATCCTATTTCTAGGGGCATCTCAGAGATTTCATGTCAATATTTCAGACATAGCACTACCATGCTGACTCCTATGGTACGGTAAGAAAAGAGCCTGTATCTCAAGTTATTTCCATTCTTCATCATTCCCATTTGATGTTGTCATGTTCATTTTCTTTCCAAAACCTTCCAATAATTACTTTGACATAAACTTAGCCTTCTGATAATTTTAGTAATTCTGTAGACATCCAAAGTTGAAAAGTTGCAAATTGGGTGACATTTTTGCATTTCCTATTTTTCTAAACTCCAGTGGGACCTAAGACATTTCTAGTTACCTGGTGCAGTTAGTCAGGGTTCTGCTGTCTCATATGGCAGCTTTCTGTGTTAACAGACTCATACAGACAAAAGTCCAGACTTCACTGCTCATCTTCAGATAGATAGTCTGAAAGCAGGCACTTTCTATTTGTTACTGAAATTAACTCACTGCCCAAGAAAATGCCACAGAATGTGAGCCTCAGCTCTGAAGGGGTATTATAATGAACATGAAAAGATATAATTCTTGTCTTCAGTTTTAGGTAAATGATACAGGATAGCTCCAAAATATTTTTTTTTCTTTTCCTTTTTTAAAGGTAGCAACAGTAACAACAAGTCACCTTGCACTAAAAGCAAATAGCAAGACTTGTGGAAGAAAAAAAAAAAAAAAAAAAAAAAAAAAAAAAAAAAAAAAAAAAGGTGAGCCAAACATTTCAGAGTAGTCATTGTCATGGCAACATGAAATTTAAGAACTCAGTAGTATCTATTAATTACCTGAAGCCAAGAAGCCATGTAAATCAAAGTGAGCCGCCCTATGCCTGCTAGAAACAGTTCACAGGTGACTTGGTCTGGTTCCTTTACAACTGCCAGCTTTTGCAAAATGCTGTGTTTCAACATAAAGAACTGAAGGAAGAATAACTTCTTTTTCCTCTCACTTAGGCTTTGGCAAGAAGACTCTATGTTCCCAGCAGGCTGGAGACCAAAGCACTAATGAGAGCATTTGCAAAGCACTGTGCCTGAGTAGAAGGTAAACCATAATAACTGGCACACAACTTTTTATGATTTCAGGCTTTAAAGTGAAAAGCACTTTCTATAACAGTAAATGTTCTTTGTTATGGAATGCTGCAATAACAAACTAAATAACTGAATACTAGCTGTAATTTTTTATTACTGAAACAAAATGTGTTCTGAATCAGAAAATAAAACTTTTGTTTTCCCCTGGAGCATTCCAGTGTCCCGAATCAGAAAATAAAATGTTTGTTTTCCCTGGAGCATTTTGACAGTATGAGTATTAAGCTTTGATAAACTTTTAAAAATTACCATCAAATGTGGGGCTGGAGGGATAGCTCAGTAGTTAAGAGCACTAAGTGCTCTGACAGAGGTCCCAGGTTTGGTTCCCAGTACCTACAGGATGGCCTAAACCACCTATGACTCCAGTTCCAAGGGATTGGTCATCATCTTCTGGGTTTGAGAGTGTACTTCCATACATGCAGGCAAAACTCCTACACATAATAAAAATAAGTAAATCTTTAGAAAAAAGAAAACAAATTATTGCCAAATTTTAAAAATGGCCAGGTGAAGCTTTCTTGACTCATGCCATTGTGAGATATGCTATTGTGGCTTGTTGTAGATGAGAATGGAAAATTAGTTTGGAAAGGAGTGATCCTAGAGACTTACATTTAACCCCTTTTAATGCTAATCATATTGTGTAGGACTAAAGAAATTTCCATAAGATGCTACAGATTGAAATTTGAGGCTGTTAAAAACAGTATGTCTTGTGCAGGACCAGATGTAGTACTCACCACAAAACTCCTTCATTCAGAAACTGGAAACCAAGGGGTGCTTCAGGAAACATATTAATTCATAAAAATGTAAACAGAATAACACAAGCAAAGTTAAACCTTTCAAGTTGTCCAGAAAGCAACTGAAGTTCCTTCAATGCAGGAACTAATCACTAAATGGTCACATTCTAGTCAGCTTGTTTCATACAAAGTAATATATTTCTCAATTATTATATGAATGTTAAAGGCATTCTGGTGTGTGAATGCATTCATATTTCCAAATGCAATAGCTATGCAGGATACTGCCTTTTGTGTGCCTTCACCAACATAACTCAGATGATACCAATGAATATATAACTAAGTAAAACAGCATTGAGCTATACAGAAACACTTCAAGGCATGCCATCTAACTCTCTTACAAATCAATGACTGCTTTACCTTTTAAAGCCATTGCTTCTTGATGTTTGACCTTATAGCTAGAAAATTCATCTAAGCTAAGACATAAGACAATATTATTTCCTGAATCATATATAATATACATAATAATATTAATAATAATAATGTATATTCTTTATCTTCAGAAAATGTGACTTCTTTTTGAGCAAATAGTTTGCAAATAACTATTTCTATAAATCTTTTAGAATGCATTTGATGAATTTCTTATAAAAGCAGAATACCTACTTCAAAGAAAATTCAGCAAGTCAAAGACTCTTGATAAAGAGAATGTGAAACAAGAAGACAGGTGGGAATCTCCCTTCCTAGGCTCACAGCAGGTGTTTGGATAAACCATGCAGTTGTCTTGTGTGGCCAAAGCTTTCAATGTATCTCAGTGTGACACTCTACTCAGCAACTGTGCTTTAATGAAAGTTGATATTCAGAATGAAATATTTTTGCAATATTTTCTTGGTGGGTGAAACTTTCTTTTAATGTTGTTTATACCAATGAGAGATCTAATTTTATTACCTCTGCAGAACAAAATGGGTTTTAACCAAAGTCTAATTATTATATATTTCTTCATTGAATAATTTAAAAATCATTACATAGTAAGTGATGATAAAATTGAGTAAGTGCAATGAAGAGAGTTTGATAATGTCAGAGAAAGAAAGAGGAAACAATGTCCATGAGCATTATAAAAATTTGGGAAGTTGTACTGTCATGTGAACTTGAAAAGCATTTTTCTGATACTAATGAGACTGGGTGCCCTTCTGTTCACTTATCAACTCACAGCTCTCATTCTGTGATTTGTATACTCAATTCTGCCCATGTTTTTATTGTGCTTTCTTTTCTTCTTTCCAAAAAATAAAGATTATTTTAAACTTTATGTGTATTTATGTGACCGTGCATAAGTTATGTGCTCCATATTCATCCAAGAGCCCAGGAAGGCCAAAGAGGGATGCTGGATCCTCTGGAACTGGAGTGAAAGGCAGTCGTGAGCCTCTATGTGGCTTCTGGGAAAAGAACCTGAGTCCTCTTGAAGAGTAGAAACCACTCTTAACTGCTGAGCCATCTCTCCAGGACCCCTCCCTCATTTTTTACCTATGCCTCAGGTCTATAGTCCCAGTACTTGAGATGCTAAGGAAAGAGAACTTCAGTAACTTTGAGGCTAACTTAGGCTACATAGTGGGTTCTAGGCTAACCTAGGCTACATAGTGAGATCCTGTCTCAAGACAAATAAAAAAAAGACAAAGGACATAAAGTTCTTGTGTGTATATATGATCACTATGTTTCTTATCTGACTACACATATCATCATCAGATGGTAATATATCTTTTTCGTCATTTTATGGTAACTTTTAAAATAAAAAAGTAAAAAAAAGACTATAAAACTCATAATAATTTATAAAAACATTATATTCTTTTTCATATAATGTTTGTACTAATTCTTTGAGAAGCTCATATAATGTATTTGATAATATTCACCCCCAATTCTTCTCCCTAACTCTTCCCAGATCTATCCCCTACTTCTCCCAACTTCATGTTCTCTTTTTTATTTTAGTAACTCATTAAGTCCAATCTGCTTCGCTCATGTATTCATGGGTATAGGGCTATTCAATAGAAGGTAGTCAATCCACCAGGAACCACACCCTTAAAGAAAGGTGAATCTCTTACACCCCAAATCATCAACTGTCAGTAGCTTAGGGTTGGAGCTTCTGATCTCCTTCATTCTCCATACTAGAATGTTTACTGACTTAATCTTATGAGGGATTGTGCAGGCAACCACAGCTGCTGTTAGTTCATGAGTACAGCAATTCTGTCATGTTCAGCAGACAATATATTGCTCCTGTTTTCCATGAATTCTGGCTCTTACACTCTTTCTGCTTCTTTTTCAGTGATGGTTCCTGAACCTTTGGGGTGGAATGGGGGCACAAAACAGATGCTTTATATGTGGCTGAGCACTCTATTGGCAGTTACTCTCTGTGCTTTGATAAGAGGTGAGATGCTGATGCATGATTAACCACCATTTGTTACATGAAGAAATTTCTCTGATGAGAACTAAGAGCCACTAGTTATACAGATACAAGATTTAGGGAGCAGTTTATTACAAAGTTTGTTTGCAAAATAGTATTAGTAGGTTCATTGTTGGGGCTGGCGAACTCCCCAGCCATGGGTTCTTGGCTAGATTTACAGTACAAGAAATGAGTTTCGTTCTGTGGAGCAGGTCTTAAATTGAAGCAGAAAGTGGTTAGTTAGTCTTATAATATTCATGCCATTATTACATTCATGGACATCCTTTCCAAGCTGGTCAATATTTTAGTTCACAGAGTTCACAGCTGAAAGGAGAATAATGGGGAGGGAGATTGATGTGGGAAGAACAATGAGAGGATATAGTAGAGGAAGGATGGAGGGAGAGATTACTAATGCCAAAAATGTTTGAAAAAGTCATATGGAAACCTATCATTTTATGTATATATATATATATTCATATGAATAATTTAATTGGAGTTACCCTACACTGGTAGTAATATAGTCCCAGAAGTTATAGGTTATCAAATGAAAAACCCAGTGACAGATGTGAGATGCCTCCTTTTGATTCGTTAGCAAGGGCTGTCCCAGAGACCCCCAAAACAATACTAGTTATTTTTACTGCCCTACCTTGTCCACAAACACTCAAAGCCAATACCCTATTGTTAAGGACATTGCACTAAGGGCCTAGACTTTAGAAGGAAGCCTGAGAGTGCTTGATTGGTGCCTTGACTAGGACCTCTGCAGGAGCTCCTGGGTAGCTTGACTAGAGTCATCTGATACCTACAATACAAAATCAAAAAAGAAAATGTGACGCCTCAATCAACCAGCTTTGTATACCCAATAAGAAAACAACCTGGAACATCAGTAATACAAACAGAATGAGACTTCAAGTCAACAAAAGAAAGCTTGGGTTTCATACCAGAATCACAAACAACATAAGAAGTCCACATGCCAAAATCACAATGATAGCATAATAACATGAAAATCTCAAATAATATGACACCACCAAACACCTCCAGGCCTCTAGAAGAGTCCTACAACAAGGACTCCATAAAGATAATCCAGGACACAGAATTTAAAAGAAAAAAGAACATGATCAAAGAATTCAATGGATTTAAAGAACACATAAACTGACAAACCAAAAACAAAAAAACCTAAAAGATAGGGACAAACTTCTTAATTCACAAAATAGAAATATTGAAGAAAATAGACTTAAAAATAGAAGGAAGTAAAAAAAATCAATAAACATATTTGAAACAACAGGAGAAAGCTTCATCAATAGAATGAATGAAATGAAAAACAGAATAACAATACTGAATGATAAAGTTGAAGAATTGAACAACTCAAGCAAATATCCTGAAAAATTTAAGAAAACACAGGAACGGAATGTTCAGGAAATGCGGGAAACCATGAAAAGCCCCAATTTATACATCATAGGCCAAGAGGAAGGAGAAGAATCTCAGGTTAATGGTATTGACCAGATCGTCAACATGATTGTAGAAGAGAAGTTACCAAAAATTAAGGAAAGACATGCCCATACAAATATAAGAATCACATAGAACCCCAAATAGACAGGACCATAAAAGAAAGTCCTCATGGCATATCACAGTGAAAACACTAAATTTACAGAAAAAAGAAAATACTAAAAGCTGCAAAAGACACTAGGAAACAAGCAGAGGTTGCAATTCTATTATCTGACAAAAATAGACTTCAAGATAAAAGTAATTAGAAGTAATAAAGAGGGTTACTTTATTCTAATCAGAGGAAAAATTGACCATACAATCATGAACATATATGCTCCAAACTCTGGTTCACCAAATTTCATAAAAACAGTATGACAGAACTTCAAGATACAAATTAGCCCCAACTCAATAATAGTAGATGACTCCAATACCCCAATGTCTCCATTAGACAGGCCAATCAGACAAAGAATAAACAGAGACACGTCTGAATTAAATGATACCATATATAAATGGACCAACAGATATCTACATAATAGTCCACCCAAGCAATAAAGATACTCTTTCTATTCAGCACCCCATGGAACTTTCTCCAAAATTGACAAAAATGAGCCTCAAAAAGTACAAAAAATTGAAATAATTCCATGCATTCTATCAGACCGCAATGCAGTCAAGCTAAAAATTCAATACTGAAAGAAGCCCCAGTAACTGTATGACCAAAAAAGATAAGAGTGAAGTTTATAGCTCTAACTGCCTACATCAAAAAGAAGAAAAAAAAACAAATATATGGCTTACTATTTCACGTCAAGACTCTGGAAAGGCAACAGCAAATCAAACTCAAATGCAGCAGACAGGAATCAACAACAAAAATCAGAGTAGAAATTTATGAAATAGAAACAAAAAAAAATAGAAAGAATCAATGAATCTAAGATCTGGTTCTTTGATAAGATGAACAAGATACACAAACTCTCAGCCCAATTAACCAAAAGAAAGAATGAACTCCAAATCAAACAAACTCAGAGATGAAAGGGGAAATATCACAACAGACAAGAAAAAGATCCAGAATATTATAAAGTAATACTCTCAAATCTGATACTTTATTAAATTTGAAAGTCTAAAAGAAATGGCTGAATATCTAAAATCATGGGAATCAAGACTCCAAACCAAAAAGAGATCAACAGCTTAAACAGACCCATAACATATATGGACATTTAAACAGTAGTTTGTACTTACCAGCTAAAAAAATTTCCAGGCCCAGATGGATTTACAGAAGAATTCTACCAAACATTTAAAAAGGTTTTATAGCCAATACTTCTTAAATTATTCAAAAAGATAGAAACAAAGAGAGAACTCCAAAATTCCTTCTATGAAGACATCACTCATAGATACAATCAAAAAAGAAAACTATAGGCCCATATCCTTAATAAAAATAGATGCAAAATTTTTCAACAAAATACTTGCAATCCACATTCAGACACACATCAAAATGATTATCCACCATGATCAAGTTGGCTTTAACCCAGAGATGCAAGAGTAGTTCAATATATTTAAGTCAAAAAATGTCATAAACCATATGAATGGACTCAAAGTCAAAAAGTACATGGTTATCTCAATGGATGCAGAGAAAAAGTCTACATGAATTTATGTTAAAAGTCCTAGAGGTAATTGGAACTAGGGGAATATATTTCAACATAATTAAAGCTACATACAACTCACCCACAACCAATACCATTCTAAATGGAGAAAAACTGGATGCATTTTCATTAAAACCAGGCACCAGACAAGGCTGTCCACTATCTCCACTCTTTTTCAATATAGTAGTGGAAACTTTTGCTTGAGCAAATTAAGGAAGTACTAATTGGAAACAAAAAGTCAAATGAATCCTTTTTAAGATGATATGATGGTATACCTAAGAGATCCCAAAAATTCCACTAAAATATTCCTAGAGCTGATTAACACTTTCAGTAAAGTGCCAGGTTACAAAATTAATTTACAAAAATCAGTAACCTTTCTATATAGCAATAACAAGCAATTGAAGAAAGAGTACATGGAAACTCTCACATTCACAATAGTCTCATAAAATAAATGAAATATCTCAGAATAAGCCAAAACAAAGATATTAAAGATCTCTACAATGAAAATTTTAATTTTTTAAAGAAAAAGATTAATGAAGACACAGAAGATGGAAGGACCGCCCATGCACATGGATTGGAAGAGTTAATACTGTGAACATGATCTTCCTACCAAAAACAATAGATAGATTGAATGTAACTCTAGTAAAAATTTCCATGACATTCTTCACATAATTAAAAAAATCCTAAAATTCATATGGAAGCACAAAAGACCACAGATAGTCAAAGCAACCCTGAGCACACAAAGCAGTTCTGGGGAGAATACTATACCAGATCTCAAAGTATATTATAGTGCTGTACTCATAAAAAGAGCATAGTGCTGGCACAAAAAGAGAAACATAGATAAATGGAGTATAATTGAAAACCCAAACATGAGTACATGCCATTTCAACGACCTGATATTTGAAAAAAAGTGCCATGAACAAACAACGGAGGAAAGACAACATCTTCAACATAGTGCTGGCAAAATTGGATTTCCTCCTGTAAAAGAATGAAACTAGACCCTTATCTTTCACTTTACACAAAAGTCAACTCCAAGTGGATCAAACACCTCAATATGAATTCTGAAGCTCTGAAACTGTTAGAACAAAACTTTGTCAGTACCCCAGAAAATACAGATGTAGGAAAGATCTTTCTAAATCAGAAATCATTTGGTTAGGAAAAAAGTCAGTAATCAACAATTGGGACCTCATTAAACTAAAAAGGTTTTGTACATCAAAAGAAACAGTCAAGGAAGTGAAGAAAAAACAACAGAGTGAGAGAAAATCTTCACTAGCAACACATCTGATAGAGGTTTAATATTCAGAACATATAAAGAGCTCAAAAATCAACAAATAAAGACAACAAATCACCCAATTAAAAGATGGGCAAAGTATCTGAACAGAGAGTTTTCAACAGAAGAAAATGATGGCTAAGAAACATCTCAAAAAGTGTTCAACATCATTAGTAATTAGGAAAATGCAAATTAAAGCACTTTAAAATTTCAGGTTACTCCAGTAAAATTGGCTACGACCAAGAAAACCAATGATACTACATCCTGGAGAGGATGTGGGGAAAGGGGAGTGTACATTCACTGCTGGGGACCTGTATATGTTTGTGCATGCATTCAAAATGTGTGTATCTATGTGTTTTCCTGCATGTGTGTGTATGAAAGATATGTGTGTTGCTAGTATGAGTGTGTTTGTGTGTGTGTGTGTGTGTGTGTGTGTGTGTGTGTGCTATATGAGGCATATGTATCACTCAGCAACAATTTTGGTGTCAGTCTGCCTTCCACCCCTTTTGAGAAAGGATAACTTGCAGTTGCACTGCATGTGCCAGGCTAGCTGGCTCATGAGCTTCCAAGGATTATCTTGTATCCACCTCCCATCTCACTATAGCAGTGCCTGAATTAAAAACACGCCCTAGAACATACCACTTTTACATTTGGGAGATCTGAACTGAGGTCCTCAATATTGCACAGCAATCCTTTCAGCTTCTGGACCATTATTCCCAGCATAATTTTGCCTAGATTTTGAGTCTTCTGCTTTGCCCAGCAGCTTTAATCAAGAGTTCATTTCTTGTCCCTATCCTAGGGGATGATTTCTTCTATTTTTTCTGGTGTTTCACCATGAGACAAGCCAGCACTGATTTATAACGACATGTGATACAGGAGCTTCAGGACCTCCACATTCCACAGAAGATGTAACACTTTGCAACCAAGTTATTACTATTCATTTTAAACTTCTCTGAGTATATTCTGTACATTGATTTTACCCTTCCCGCATCTCCCCACCCTCACTTTTCTTGCTGGCCCCTTCTTCTAGTGCCCTTTAGTCCTCTAAAAAGGTTCACTTATAATTCATTTTAAATATGCCTCATGACTTTTTATACCTATTGTAAATTTCCTTTACATACTGATAAGATGAAACAGCTGAAAAATCAGTGTAGGGAGAAAGGGTGCATAAAACTAAAAATAGGTTACATATTTCCAACATACAAAGATACAGAATAAGCATTCCCATCCCACACTAGAAGAATCAAAATAAAGCAAGGAATGATTGCACCAAGGCAAAAACAAAATCAGACAACCTGCTTTCTTCATCTATGGATTCATATATTCCAAATATTTCACATAAATAAATTACACATGATGTAATCTTTGTGTCAAGCTTATTTCATTTTCATAACCTTATCAAATTTCAACAATGTTAAATCAATTTTGAGAATGTCATTCCTTTTATAGCTGAGCAAACTTTATTGTGTGTATCTATCACAATTTATCTACTCATTTGATAATTGGGATTTCAATTTCTACTTTGTAGCTATAATAATACTGCTATTATGAACATATATGTAAATGTGATTTTAAATACTTGTTTTAAATTCATTTTTGAATACGTGGTAATTCTGTACTGCACATTATTATATGCTCCAATTGTCTTATGGTGAGTTATTTTCTCACTTATTTACATAAGATTATGCATATTCTGGGTGGTATGACCATAGACTTTCTCAGTTTTTTAGAACTTCTTTAATCATTTCATAAATGTTTTGCACTTTTCATACAATACATTCCATATTTTTGTTAAAATTATTTCTAAATATTATATTACTTTCATACTAGTAAGTATATAATTATTTTCTCAATTTCATTTTTTACAGTGTTCCTAGAAATCTTTTCTTATTATTGAGCTTTTTAAATTTCATACATTTCTCACTCAAATACAGACTCCCTTCCCCATTCATGCCTCCCCCATGCCCCCATAGAACCTTATGCACTCTGTCATGCATGCTAAGCCCCATTCATTTGGGTGTTTGTACCTAAATGTCCTTCAGTGTAAATGTGTCTACTGGAGTCTAGTCAGCCCATCCAATGGTCATATTTAAGTCATACTTTTCCTCACCCAGCAGCACTCAGTCTCAAATAGTTCTCGATCTAGTGCTGGCCCCCCACCTATTTCTCACCTGCCCTTTGGGGCCTTGTTCAATTGAACTGATTTGGATCCCTCGCTTGAAGCCACTGCTGCCACAGGCTCTCATGAGCAAGCTTCCAGTGGCCTGGAAGCTCCAGTCTGCCTGTGTTCATGAACCAGCCCTAGCTCTTAAAGTCTTTCTTCCTCCTCTTCCACAATGGTCCCTTTCCATATAGCAGTCACATCCTACACTTTACAGTCACTTATTACCCAAAACTTGGCCAGTTGTGGCCTTCTGTGTGCATCACATTTTTAGATTATTTATTGAAAACAGATTTTAGCTGATTTTTTAGACTTTTCCATATGAAATATCATGATATTTGAAATCAGATATGGCTTTATTTCCTCTTTTCTAAATGGTATGCATTTTTTCTTTTTTAATTGTTCTTCTAGAAACTCTGTCAAAATGAGAAGTATCCAGAGCAGACCCCCATCATTTGATACCTAGACCTAGAATGTAAGCCCTCATCCTTTCATTACTGAATATGTTTTTACTTTTAATCTTGATTGTTTTTGTCCTTTATCATCTTAAAAAGTTCACTTTATTCTACCCTGAGATATATCCAAGTTGGTCATCATGCGTAATTTTCTAATATGTTGCTAGATCTATTTTCCTAGTATTTTCATGAGAAATTTTCAATCTGTAACCCTTCAAAGGGTTGATCCATAGTGTTGACCCTCTATATTTCATGCCTTCTGAATGTTTCTATTAAGAAATAAAAAGTAGGTCTTATTCAAGTTTTCTTAAAAATGGCCACTCATTTTTCTGTTATTGATTTCAAAATGTTTCCCTCTATTTCAACAGTTCTTTTGCAGCAATATGTCTGTTTTTTATCACGCTTGCTTTAATGCTGCTGTGACAACACCATGACCAAAACTAAATTATGGAAGAGTTCATTTTGGCTTATAGTTTCATAAGAAGAGTCCATGATGGTGGCGAAGGCATAACAAATAGCATCATGCATAATGGCAAGAGTAGAAAGTTGAAAGCTCATACTGTTAACAACAACCAAGAAGCAGAGAATGAACTGGAAGTGCGAATAGGCTATGAACTTTCCCAGCTTGCCCACAGTGACACACTTCCACCAGTCAAGCTACACATCCTAATGATTCCATGACCCCCCCACAACAGTGCTACTAACTGGGGGGCAACTGTTTAAATACTATACCCTATTGAAGACATTTCCTAGTCAAACCACACATTCTACTCCCTAGCCCCCATAGGTTCTTGGCTATATCATAATACAAAGTGCATTTAATTTAACTTTAAATGTCCCTTCACTTTCAAAACTGTTCAAAAGTCAAGTTACATACTTCCAACAAACAGTGGCAAAGAATATACATTCCCATTCCAAAAGGGAGGAATGGGGGTGTAATGAGGGAGTGCTGGACTGAAGCAAGACTGAAAACCAGCAGGGCAAACACCAAAGTCTGTGACATCATGTCCTTATATGCAACTGTACTTCCAAAGGGTTCTGTGGCTACGTGTATGTTTGGGTTCCTACCAGATTTCTTGATGCTGGCCATTCTCACTAGACTTGGGTGAAGTGGCACCTACCTCCAAGTGGCTTTTTGTTTGTTTCTTTTCTTGTTTGTTTTCATGTTTTATTTATGAGTACGAGTGTATTGCTGGCACCTATGTGTGTGCACTGAGTTGTGCAATGCCGAGGCGCCGGATGTCAGGACAGGGGCATCGGATTCATCTGGAACTGGAGCTAATCGAACCTAGGTCAGTGCTCTTGACTGCCGCTGAGCTGTCTCTCCAGCTCCACCTCCAAGAACTTTTGATTTGTGTTTCCCCTGATGCCTAGGTACGGTTCTTTAATATAGGAAAAATTCGGGGTTAGGGATTTAGCATAGTGGTGGAGTGCTTGTCTAGCAAGCGCAAGGCCCTGGGCTCCGGAAAAGAGAAAAAGAAAAATCTCCCTTTAGTCCCAGATGGCTTGGAACCGACCTTCCTGAGCAGTGGGGTAGTGAGTAGTGCTGGTGTATTTTTGTTTTTGTTTTTTGTTTTGTTTTGTTTTTGGTCTTTTTGATACAGAGTCTCCCTGTAGTTGCAGCTTTCCTGGAACTCACTATGTAGACCAGGCTGGCCTTGAACTCACAGAGATCTGCCTGCCTCTGCCTCCCAAGTGCTGGGATTAAAGGCATGTGCCACCACTCCCAGCCTTTTTTTTTTTTAATATTGACAGGTCTCACAGAAAAAATTTTGAAGCCTGTTTAGATGTGAGGAATTTAGATGTCATGAGGACTCAGGTCTCCTTAGTGCTTGAGTACTGTCACCATGTCAGAGAGAGAGAGAGAGAGAGAGAGAGAGAGAGAGAGAGAGGTGGAGGGGAGGGGAGGGGAGGAGAGGAGAGGAGAGGAGAGGAGGATGAGGATGAGGAAATTAAGTTTCTGTACAGAAAACAAACCTATCAGCAGATCCAGTCACCTATTAGGAGAAAATCTTAACCAGAACTGTAAAAAACAGGCCAAGGAATCTTTTCCCAGCAGAGGTCAGAAGGCATGAAGCCTAGGTCAGTATGACCCAGGAAGTTGTGTTCATGTTAATGTGGACAGCACCCACAAAGTTGTCCAGGTCGAGGAGTGTGTGATAAGCTGAGCGCTGCTCCTCCATATTCATGTGGCTGTAGGAGCTGTTGGAGGCCAAGCCTTAAGCGTACCCCTGCCCCAGTTTGAAACAACCAGGTGGCCTTGTAAAAACATGATTTTCTTGCCCTGATTTTTTTCTACATTTTACTTCCTTATCTTGTGAAACCACCAGGGCTCATGACTGTAGTAGAAATTCCCCAGCAGGGCCTTGCTGCCTTCCACTCCCCCCCACCTTCTCTCCGCCCTTTACCTTCCCCCACCCTCCGCTTTACTATATTAACACTGTGTGATTGCTCAATAAATGAGACTTGATCAGAATACTGTCTTGTCTCCATTTCTTCGTGCCCCCTGTCTATTCATTCCTCCAGGTTCAGTCTTGGTGCCCCATGCTGTTGCTCCGCGGGTCGGGGCAAGGAGCATCTGCTGCAGCCTTCATGTTCAGTGGCCAGGGGAGCAGCAGCCTCTCTCAGTGGATCTAGAATATTTCTCCTGGGCTAGTTTTACTCCCTTTATTCAGTTCTCCTAGGCAGATGTCTTAGGGCTCTGGACTTTCCAACATCTTGGTGTCTTCACTGCATCCCAGACTTTGTTTTCATGGCTTTGTGCAATGCCATCTCACGACCTCTTTGCCCCCAGAGTTTTCTCATAGCAACACCAGTACTGTCACAAGTTGCCTGGCCCCAGTGGCTCTTGAAACCACTGAGAAAGTCCATGACACTCCCACTTTTGCATCTTTGATGGTTCAAAAGCCAGTTCCACATGGACAAGACTGCCAAGTTTGGCTTCTTCCTTGGGGTAGACACTCACCCCCTTGAATCTCACTTGCTACAGCTTTTGTAAACTTTTGTATATTATTCTTTGCTAGGGGAAGAAAACTCATTGGACCTTTACCTTTCACAATTTGGAAGCTTAGCTGAATGGGATCTTCCATGAATGGATCCTCCCTAGTGTTCCAGTGCAGAGGTTAATGGCCCTAATCTCCTTAATACTTACAATCTCTCTTCCAAAGTGACTTCACCCCAACGCTAAGCTTCCTAGTGCTCATTTTTTCTCCAAACTGTACATACTAAATATTTTCTCTACCACGTGCTCTTTTTCATTTTTGCAAATTTTTAATGAGTCATGATTAATAACCATGCCACGGGTTCAACGTTTTACTGTCTTGAAATTTCATTCATGAAATTAGTCCATTACTTTTTCAGTTAGTCTTAGAGAATTCATAAGTCCATAGGAAAGGAACAGAAGACAACCAGATTCTTTGCCAAAATATTACGGGAATAGACTTTAGTCAAATTGCTAATATTGTTCCCCTCTGAAAACTCATGGGCAAGTCTGTAAAACCCAGCATTTTTCTCAGCATTGTTGTCTTTCACATTCCTGATACCATATCATGCTAAATTGTGGTATAGTATTGAAATGTTTCTCTAGGCCAAAATTCCAAAGTCTTCCATATTCCTAAAAAAAAAAGTGGTAGGCTTTTCACAGCAACACTCCCATTACCTGTGTTAGTTAAAGCAACTTATGGAAGAGTTCGTTTTGGATTAGAGTTCCAGAGAGATAGGAGCTCATCATTTTGGGGAGGCATAGGAGCAAGCAAAAAGCATGCTGACGGGAGCAGGAAGCTGAGAGCTCACATCTTCAACAACAACCAAGAAGCAGAGAGAATGAACTGGATGTGGAGCCAGGCTCTGAATTCTTGAAGCCTGCCCCCAGTGGCACACTGGAGGAATCCAGAAAGGCTACAACTCCTAAAATCTTCATGACCTCCTCACAAAGCACTGCCACCTGGGGTCAAGTATTTAAATATTTGAACCGAGGAGGGACATTTCTTATTAAAATCCTGAGACTTAGCATTTATCCTAGTTGGAACTGAGTTTCCTGCGTCCATAGATTATTTCTCCACTTTGCTCCCTATCTGTGTGTTGCTGTCCTATATGCTGTCCCATAGTCCACTGAGGCTGTTTGTTGCATTTTTTCTTCTATCTTGTGTTATTTACCATTTTATCTACAAATTCATCAGTAAGTTTTAGCCATAGTCCAAACTTACTTTGTGCTCCTATAGCACAATTTTGCTTTTAAACTATTTTATTTGAAAAATTATCATTTTAATCCCTACCTCTTCTTTATATTTGCATTTCTCTCACTATGTATTTTTTTCTCATTCTGTGAGGACGTTTATGACACCTTTAATGTTTTTGTTGTTGACACATCTGTACTTTCAGAATCAGAGGAGCTTCTGTCCTATTGTATACCTCTTCCGGAGTTTTGTTTTGATTTTAAGACAGGGTCTTGCTGGCTGACCTAGTACTGACTGTGTAGTCACAGCTGGTCTCAACAATCCTTTTGGCTCAGCTTGCTGTTTCTGAGATTACAGGTGTGATCCACCATACCACACTGGATTTTTGTTGTTTCATTTTGTTTTGGTGTATGTGGTACTATGGTTGAACCCAGGGCCTCACACATGCTAGGCAAACACCCACCACTGAGTGATCTTAAAATTTTGATACTCCAACCTCACCCATCTGAGTAGCAAGTCTTACAAGCCTGCAGTACTATGCTTGGCTGTCTTGTTTACTTTGGTCTTATAATCTGACTTGTACAATTATACTTTCAAGTTCTGTTTTCTGTCTAATTTTGAGGATTATTTTGATTGTTTGGAGAAACACCTAATATTCATGGTCTATGAGGGTGTTTCCAGAGAAGATTAACTAATTTTGAAAGACCTGATCTGAATGTGAGCAATGCCATTGTATAGACTAACAGGGTAAAGAGTAAAATGTAGAAATACAGGAGCATAGGCATTGCCTTTCTCTCTGCTCCTGACACAGTGGTGTGAGCTGCTTTGCCCCAATGCTTCCCACCCCTGATGTACTAAAATCATGAATAAAAATAAATCTTCCCTTAAGTACTATTTGCTGAGGAGTTATGGCATAGTAATACAAAATTACCAAACACACTGATACTTTCTCTTTTCATTTTTTTAAGGGTGTTTGCAATTTTTGTTGGGACAATTTGATTACAGCTACTATAAATCCATTTGATAGCTCTAGTATTTGCAACTATTTGATGGTATCTATTGTGCTTTCTTATTTTAGATGAGTTGTTCCTGGTTCTTTAGATAAAGAGTAATCTAGAATTGCCTATTGAATATTTTAAGTGTGCTGCGAGTCTTGGAAATGACTTACTGGATGAAAGAGCTATTGTGCAAGGCTGGTAAAAGAGTCTGATACCTGGAACCCATGGGAAAAGTCAGATGTAATGGGCCAACTAGCCTGGAATATGCTGCTTAGAGTCAGAAACAAAAAAGACCTTGCCAAACATAACACAGAAGAAGGACTCCTGAAAGTTGTCCTCTGATGTCCACACACATCTGACACTCACACCTGCACTCACATACATACACAAAATGAATGAATGAATTAACTTACTGGAGGGTGAGAAGCTTTTTGAACAGGCTCTTCCTGTAGCTCCAGCTGGCCTAGAGCTCATTATGTAGAACAAGCTGGCCTCAGTCTCATAGAGATCCTCCTGCCTCTGCCTCTAATTTTCAAAAATAAAAAGCAGAATAACATTTAACAATTTTTATTACAAATAAGAGTTCTTGAGACATTTGGATTTCAATATTCTATTTTATCAGACAGCTAACTTTGATAAACTCAGGATATAAGTCATGATCATTTTTGTAGGTGATAGTTTAGAAAGGACTTAGTTTTCCAGTTCCTTGTAGTGATATGTTAATTGGCCCCACTTGAATACAATTCATGCCCTTAACTCAAAACTGGAAAGTATTCCACTTTGGACTCCAGTTTTTAAATCTTTGCTTTTCATGGCTTGTTTCTTTTATAAATGGAATTGTTCACATTTCTTCCCAAGATTTTATATAAATGTTTAGAACAACTATTTCTCTAACTCCTTCTTTTGTACAGTCCTCTGTCCATTCTCTGCTGAGGGATAAGGGGGAAATTGCCTCATGATTTGACATATAGACTATGAGTCTGGTTCAGGTTTTGGTCTCCAAAGGCATAGTACCCAATGATAATGGGACCCCTTGTTCCCTGCCGGGTGTCATGAGGGCATCTGAGTTCAATACCTGGTGGCTGAGTGCCTATCTACCAGGGCAGAGAGTGTCACTGGCTTTGGAGCTACTCACCACCTCACTCTAAGGTGGTCATAGTCAAAATGTTTTTTGCCCTCTTAGAGTGACCTTTTTTCTATTATTTGGCTAAGAAGAAAAAGCATTTCTTGGGCCTATTTTTTTTTTTTTTTTTTGCCTGATTGCATTTTCTGATTGCATGTCTCTCAAGCATCTGAGATGCCACAAATAAATTCAGAAACAACAGCAACAACTTGGATAGATAACTCACTGTTAAGCTGTTTTTCAGTCAAGTTATTTTTCAGTCTTGTAGTCCTTAGTTGGTCAACCAAGTTTTGTTAATCTTTCTGTATTATTCTATGAATTATAAACTGCTCTTTAATAATTAATACAAAGCCATGTTTTGATTACCAAATCATGGTCAAATAACTATCTCTGAAACTTTAGAACATAGAGATTTTTCTCATGTTGTGTAGTTTTACTCAGTTTTTCTTTAGACTGATCATGTAATACATATTTCAGGAAAAAATAAATATTAAAAGTAAATACATATTTAGAAATATAAAATAAATGACCTTTGCATTTACATAAAGACTTGAAAGTTCCAATAAAATCATTCATGGATATGTTTGATACTTTTCCACAGGTGTTAATACTGCACCTTAGTCTGAATATCTGATTTCTCATAGAATAAAGATCATATTAAAATCCTAAAACTCAACTACTAAATATTTGTATGAAAAATATACAGCCCTTTATACTTAATAATTAACGTGCCAAATGTAAGAGCGTGACTGAATTATGTGCCATTTTACCAACTGATCTTTAAGTCACGTTCCTACATTGGGTACATACAAATGTATATGTGTTGTAGTTCAGCTCAACAAATATTTACTGAATTTCCTTCATTGAATTTTAATGCCAATGTACAAAACAAACATTTATATTTTATGAAAATGCCAATGAAAATCATTTATGACAAATACTATGCCTGAATTCATTGTTACAAAGTATAGTTAAAAACAAATTAATCAGAAAGCAAAGGGTGATAGTTCCATTTTTAATATTTCCAGTAAGGAAGAGTTGCTCTTTATCAAAGAGATTAAATATTAAGAATATTGAAAGTACATATTTTAATATTAAATAATTTCAATTGCCAATTGTGTATCTACCTGTTTTCCATTCTTATAGGCATCCCAGTATTTAAACATAGGTGATATTTAGTATTTCCAAAGTTTATTAAAATTTTAAAATTTTCATCATTTTTAATGAGCTTTGCACTTTAACATGTTTTCTCCTAGAGTAACAGTTACAATATTCTCCTGGTAGTGATGATGATAGTATTGACTTGCTCATTAGTGATACATAATGTTATATATTGCTGTAAATTATCTGATTCAGTCATTTTATAAACACCAAAGATTCAAAAACCTTAATATTCAAGAATTAAGCTATGTTTTAAGAGCTGTCCCTTACCTGTAACATTTTGTTATTATTAATCATTTAGAAAAATACACTTGGAATTTAAAGCAATTAAAAACTGTATAAATGCAACATATCACTAATTTTGCATATACTTGGCAGGTTCAAAGAGAATATTCAAACTATTAAATTGTGTAGTCAACTAAACAATTCCAGAGGAGTTGTCAACTAGATGGACTACTAGATGCTTTAAAGTATCTTATAGTGGTCTGACTCAGAGGTCTATAACTCATAGCCCAGATGTGAACAGTCTCAATGAGAGATTATCTATCTACCTTGGGTAGGCTTGTGGACATGTCTGAGGATTGTCTTGATTAAATTAATAGATTTGGGAAGGCCAAGCCCACTGTGGGTGGCACTATTCTCTAGGCAGGGGCTCTGAATTATGTAAGAGAGGAGAAATCAAGCAAGTGAAAGGTCATGTGTGCATTTATTTCTCTCTGCTCTTGGTTATAAATGTGATGTGACTGGATGCTTGCAGTTTAAGCTTTGACTTTCCACAATAAGTTGTGACTTCAAATTATAAGATGAAGTAAAGCCCTTTCTCCATTTTTGTCAGGGTGTTTCATCATAGCAACAGGAATGAAACTAGACACTCATCCTATTCCCTTTACAATACTGTAGGAATTTAAGTATGATTTTCTTTTTTATCATCATATGCATAGATTATGTTTGACAAAACTGCAGTTATATTGAGTCTTAACATCCACGATTGCCCTAGAGCAACCTTAGCAGTTTTCCAAGAAAATTATAGATAATACCATTAGTATTGTCTGTGGAGCTTTACAGCTGGACTCCAGGAATAGGAATGTGCCTGCCTTAGTATTAGCTTAAGATAAACTAAGTCACTGCATCTGGTACAGTGTCACTTCTGTTCCACGCAACACTTTACTCTCCATCTTAGAAAACTAGTGGGAATTCACTTGGCCTTGCTGAATTCAGGACCATGCTCCTGTCAGTAAGATCCCCCAGTAAATGTCACTCTGTGCAATCCTAACTCTACTTGCCTCATTTTCTTGAGCCTCTTGTTCCAGGTTTTCAACATGAGGATCAACTTCTTATGGAGGGCACCCTATGAAAGCAGTGATGGTGAAGTAGCTTATTGTATTCTAGGTTCGTAATAATGAAGATCCTTACTTAAATCCAACCTCATTTCCCACAGCTAATATATTTAGATCTGAATGTTAAAAGCAGACATAGTTTTTATTTCCTTCTGAGGAAAAAAGTTTTAATATATTTTAGGATCATTTAATTGCATTTAAAGAAACATTCTGATATTTGAACATAAATAAAAATAATGTGTATCTAATTTGGTTTGTCAAACTAAGATTCATATTCTTTTGAGGCCTGCCTCATTTGATTGCACTTGATTCTCTTAGAACTTAGGTCATAAGTTGAAATACTGTTAAAAAATATTACTACCCTCCTCAGAGGTGACTGGGAGTCACATCTGTCATAACAAAATTTTAGCCATAACAACACCAAATAAACTCAATAAGTTTTAAACACACACACACACGCACGCACACGTATCAATAATAGTTAAATATGTGACAATAAATAGTTAAAAGTTAATAAT
This sequence comes from Nannospalax galili, assembly GCF_000622305.1. Classification (NCBI taxonomy): domain Eukaryota; kingdom Metazoa; phylum Chordata; class Mammalia; order Rodentia; family Spalacidae; genus Nannospalax; species Nannospalax galili. Next base: position 3,326,231 of record NW_008340113.1, on the reverse strand, counting down.
ACTGATAAATTTGAGAGAGTTAGGGGGTAAAAGTTGGAGGTGGGAGGGAAGAGTAAAGATTTAAATATAGTAGTCATACGTGAAATTCTGAAAAAATGAAAAATTAAATTAAAACAATTTCATAAAGACATAGTGCCAAGGTTTTATGAATTTATGTTTGCTTTTCATAATGCTTCAAAACAAAGCGCTCTTTTTTTCCTTTGGGTAAATGTGTCATGTATATGGGAACGTGGACACGTAGGGAGGTAGGGAGTACTGGACTCTCCAGCAATTTTGTGTGTACAACCTAGAGGTCAGGACAGCTTCCCACTTTGCTCTCTTACTTTTTAATGTATATTTTTATTAAGGTTTTGTGAATTTCATACAGTAAATATTAATCATATTTAGAGCCCTTTCCCCATCTACCTCTTCTATAGTCCCCCTCCCACCGAAGTGCATGCATTCTGTCATATATATATATGTAGTAAGGCCTGTAGAGTTACACTTTTGTACTCAGATGTCCCTTGGTGCATCATACACTGGAGTCGAGTCAGCCTACCTAGACACACTCCCTTAAAGAAGATCAACTCTCCCTTACCCACCAGCAATCAGTTACTAGTGGTTTCTCCTCTTAGGCTGTGACCAGCTGCCCATTTATCCAGTTCTATGATGGTTTTTGCCCAGTTGAATCTGTATGGCTCTTGTATATGCTGTCACCATTGCTGCAATTCTTATGAGCAAGTTCCCAGAGGCCTGGAAGTCTGTTTACTTTTGTTCATGCACCAATCCTGGATCTTATCATCTTTCTACCCCCTCTTCCACAATGGCTCCTGAACCTCACTGGTGGGTGAGATTTAATATAGGAATCTTATCGAGGGACATGCACTCTATAGTCTCTCACTCTCTGAGATAAGAACTCTCATTGAACCTGGAGCTCATCCTTTGACTGTAGCCACTAGCCATTAACTGCAGGGATCAGCCTGTTTCTACCTATCCAGTGTGGGGTAACCGGCAAATGCTGTCTTGTCCAGTTTATTATCTGGATGCTAGGGATCCAATCTCTGGTCCTCAGACTTCGTACACATACCCTTTGCTTTCTGAGCCCTCTTCCCAGCCCTCAAAACTTTAATAAACACTTGTTGAGTGACTGGCAGATCACCTTAGAGCAGACTTTAGATATATTATCATAACTAGCAACACCAGTTATTTGTTAATCTATGCAACATAAAAGAATCTGACTTCACATGCACTGTAAAAAGGCAACTGACATACTTTTTCCCTCTTTAAGAATATCTGTCATCTAAGGAATGTAAGATTGAAAAAACAAACACAGCCTTAAGTTGAAGAATACAGATAAAAATGGTACTACAGTGCTTTGGTACAGTGCTTTGGAAAGAGAACATCAATAGTTTGCAATCACTGCAGTGACAAATCACAGTTTAAACAGCTTAAATTACAACAGCTCAGTTTTACTCACAATTCTCAAATGCCAAAGTTTGAAGGCAAGACCGCAGAACCGAGGGCTCCTCTGTACACATGAAGAAATCTATTCCCTTCTGTTTCTGTCATCAGAACTCACCTGATTCCTTGTTCTGACCCTTCCTCACAGCCTCCAAACTTTTTATTATAGTGATATTTCCTCTGCTGTCTCAATGGAAAGCCCATGGATCACAATTTTTAGATCATTTCTGCAAAAAGTACTTTACCTTACAAAGTAACATACCCAAAGATCAGGGAAAGGATGTGGAAATTCTTGGGGCTTCATTATTCTGTCTGCCACAGAGCCTTTGGATTTTAATCTAGATTATTCTAATAATGAGCACTAAGACCTGGGGTACAATGCAGCCTGTTACTCAGCCTTGATATTTTTCACTTAGTAACAGAGACCATGTGTACGATCTCTTCTTGTATTCTAGTTAACAGTTCATGCTTTGTGGCCATAGCCATAAAACCCACAAATATGCTGTCAGAGGTATTCCTGCCCAAATGCAAACTCCAGGGTCTAGGAGAAACTATTCTGTGCATTAGAGAAAGGGTTGCTGGCCTTTAGTGAATCACATCTATTCACATACCTCATAGAAGACAGATGAGACTAAGGCAACTTGTCTATTTTGCCTCCTGCTGGTCACCTTTGGTTATCAACATAATCTGGAAAATCAGAGGAATATTTGAAAGGATTTCAGTGATCCCACCTATAACTAAGGAAGAAAAGAGGACTGGTGTTGCCATCCTATTTAACATGTATGATCCCATGGTGATCCAGAAGACAAATGCTGATTTCCCTGACTGCTTCCTTTTATTTCACAGGGTCTATTTTTAGAAACACAATAAATTAATTAATTTAGAAAGAATAGAGTGTTGAAACATTATCTACATGACACACAGTAATTAAAATACCAGCCTGGTGGACCTAACCTTCTTGGATGTTTAACAGACATACCTTGAGGCCTATAATAATTTAGTCAGAGGGACACAAAGGACAGTTTTTGCTCCTTGCCCTCCTAAGTCGACTAGTTCCAGGGGACTATGAGCATCTCTCAAAATGTCCTATAATGGTGGTGGGTCACCTGTCCTCTTGATCAAGGAGGCCGAGGAGACCCCACCAGATGGACTTGAACCATTGTCCAGGCTACAAAGAGGGGAGTCATCACAGAGGAATCATTTCCTCCATGCTTTCAAGCGAAGCCAGCCATGGTCGAGTAGGACCTTTGACTTACCTTCACATATGGGGAACTGGTAAAAGAAAGGAGTCAGGGGCTCTTCCCAAGCCCATGTGACCCCTGAGGAACAGATCCTCAAACAACCTTAAGAGTAAAAATAAATCCTATTGGTTTATCTGGGCAAACTGTATGGCCTTAAACACCCAAAAGAAAAGTATAACCAAAGATTAAAAGGGTCAATATAATTTCTTAAGAGTCCATATGCATAGCTAAAGGCTACATAACAAACAACAATGCCGGACAGGAGATACCTTCTTTTCTGTTGTTGGCCAGGGTGACCAAAGGGACTCCCAGATAGAAACCCAGCACAGAACTGGGAAAATGAACAGCAGACCCCAATCTTATCTAAAGGAATATTGACAACTGATTGGTGCTAGATGAGGAACAGCAGACCCTCCTAAAACAAAACCTCTAGCTAGGTTGACTAGATCAACCAGAAGGGTAAGTAGTGGGGAATGGCTGGGGTGCCGACAACACAGCAGACAGTAACAGGGATATCAGAGTACAAGGGCTCTAGTGGGGGGAGGGAGGCTATGGTATGGGAGAGTGCTATCTGGGAAGTGGGTGTATAGTTGAATAAGATGGTTTGGGATGTTCTGTGTGATACAGACACACACACAATCAATATTTTTAAAATGTATTATATTTGAGGAGGAAGCATGGAAGCTTATATCATGCTAATTAGTAGAGGTGATAAACATTACCATTGAAATCTACCCTATGACTTTATAGACATACATAGGCACCAAGGATCCAAGTACAACCGATTATGACTAGTAATAATCAGATACATACAGATTAGAGATGCAAGTGCCAGCATCTCAGTGTTAGTAGCAAAAACAATGAGTCTTTCTGCAAGGAACAATATATTCTAAAATGAAATGGAGATCTTTTTTAAAGGTTAAAAACTCATTTAATGTTATTGCATGACACAGGTGCACTTACCTACATGCAGGCAATACACTCATACATATAAAATAAAAATAAAAAAATATTAAGAGATATACTCTTGCTCTGGAGTGTGTTACTGAATATGCTAAAGCTGTAGTGAAATGCTTCTTCTAATCATGTAGTTACTAAAAATTTTAAAAAATAACGATTAAAAATAATAATAATTCTTCAAAGCATAAAAATTTGCTCCTTAATAATTAGTAACTGTGGAAAACATTACCATTGAAATCTACCTGATGACTTTATATCCGTGCTCAGATGCCAAAGAGCTCAGAAAGTAACCGACTGTGACTACCAATAATCAGATATATAGAGATTAGAAATGCATGTGCAAACATCTTAGTGTCAATTGCATTAAAAATGAATTTTTCTGTATGAAACTGTATTTTAATAATGAAATGGAATTTTTTTAAGATCATTTAATTTTATGTCTTATAGGGTTTATACTGAGTACAATATTGTATAACTGTAATAATTCAACTGTAAGCCTAGAAATTTACAGCCAATTTTGAAAGATATGCATCTTAGCTCAGGAAACTCTTATTCAATATGTCAATACTGTTGTAATGAAATGCTTCTTCTAAGTATGTGGTTATTAAATAAATAAAAAAAAAGAAGAGTGTTAGTCTTATCCAAGTCCCAAACAGTGGCAGGTGATCGTTTCTTAAAGCCTACATTAGAATAATGTCCAACACAACTCTGTAGATTCTTCCAGAGAACAATCTAAAATTAAAATATTTCAAATCTTCAGTTGTAATGGAATGTGTAGCTTCTGGGCATGCCTGTGAAAGATTACATTGATTAGATTAATTGTGGTGAGATTATATTATTCCTTAGAATTGGATCTTGTAAGAGTAAACAGTTAGATGAACACAAGTGTTTTCTTGGTCTCTGTTCCTGACTGTGGATACAATGTGACCAGGTGGTTCAAGCTTGCACTACTCTGCCTTCCCCACCGTTGCTCACTGTAACCTTGAACACTGAGTTAAAATAAGCTCTTCTTCTCTGAATTCATTTTTGTAAAAGTATTTTATCAGGTGGAAAAAACTAAGATAAATGATAAATATATCTGTGCATATATATTATAGTCCTCCAATTGTGTATGATTTTTAGAATTTGTAGAAAAATTTAAGGCTTTAAGGAAATACATTTCTATGTATTTCAGGAAAAATCTGGAAATGCACTGATTTTTTTAAAAGTATCTATTAGTTTTATTGTATTTTATGTGTATGAGTGTATTGCATGCTGGCATGTTGTGCAAAGTCCGCAGAGGTCAGAAGAAGGCATCAGATACCCTGGAACTGGAATCCCAGAGACTTGTTATCTGCCATGTGAGTGCTGGGAACTGAAATCTGGTTCTCTGCAAGAGCAGCCAGGGCTCCTAACCACTGAGCCATCTCCCCAGCCCCAGCATTCATTTTTACTAAGGAGTCATTGGCCTATCAGTAATTCAGGGACACCAAAGCGTATCCTTCAGACATCATACACGGTCTCTCTCTCTATTCTTTAGAAACTGATTTTGACTAAGTACAGGAGCAATTTGCCCTTTCTCGCAGATGTTTCAGACTGGATTTTTAAATTGGGCATTTTTTACACTTCTCTCCTGCTCCTTTCAATACTGGTCATTCCTCTAGCATTTTATATCAACCTTCAACTTATATGTATTTCACCACAGCATTATTTGAAAGGGGACCCATGGGGGGACTGGAGAGATGGCTCAGCGGTTAAGAACACTGGTTGTTCTTACAGAAGATGTGGGTTTGAATCTCAGCACCCACATGGCAGCTAACAACTGTCCGTAACTCCAGTCCCAGGGATCCAACAGTCTCTTCTGACCTCCTCGGGCATTGCACAACACACAGGTAATACATACATACACATAAAATAAAAATAATAAATAAAATAAAAAGAAAAGGGACCTATGGTAGATGGGGGTCAGAGTTCACTTAGAATGCTGCTTCTCCACAGTGAGTGACCTTTATCAAGACACACAATCTCTTTTTGAACATTCATTTTCTCATTTACAAAATGAAATTGCAGTAATTAATTTTGCACTGAAATTCGAGGGCTCAGTTCGTACCTTTAGTGCTGTCAACTTTGTGAGCTTAATGGGATGTCTAGTTATCGAATTTACTTTCCCTCCAAATTTATCTCCCTTTTCAGTTCTATTCAGAAGCATATGTCATTATTTTAAAAACTGTTTACTGCTTCCATTTACTCAAGTACAAATGTGATAACTGTGATCTCTGAGGAGTGGCTATTCCATCCTAGATGTTAATCTCAAACTCAATATACTTTTTTCAAGAAAAAAGATACCTGAAAAATATCAATGATTTGATTTTTCTAAATGTGTATGTTTTTTCAGAAGCATAAGTGTTTAATTGAAGAAAAACACCTTCTTACTTTAATATGAAGAAGCATGTTTCATTAACCTTACATAGACAACGAACTATGTGTCCCAAGTTTAAATTGTGCTGTTATTTCCAGGACTTAGCACAAGGTATCTGGATTAGGCAGTCAATTGGTAACAATTTGATAAAATCAATGTCAGTTGATTTGCTAGTAAAGGTGATAGGTAAGCCAGGACCATTTACTATAAAATTATCTAAGTTTTATGAGAACTTCATATGTAAATTAAGAACAAGGAATTACCTCCCCTCAAACCCAATTTAGCTTAAGGGGAAAATATTTGTCTCAGAGGCAAATACAGAGGTGACACAGGACACACAGATAGTTCACTGAAGGATGTGAATTAAAATAGAGTTCTCTTGATGCCCACTTGTGTCTTTTGTCTGGGTTCATTATTCAGCATCTTGCTTTTCTCAGAATTTAAATGATAGGGTATTTTCACAGGAAACTTCTACATGGTGGTTGAGTCTCCTATGCTCCTTTCTCCTCTTTCTGTCTCCTCTTATCGCCTTCTCCCTTTCTTATCTAGGCAGTCTCACTCTGCTTATCAGAGGACTAGGCCACTGTTACTTGACATGTAATTTACATCCACTGAAAGCCCAGAGTTACTCTGTATCAACCTTTCCTCCCAATCTTAGAGATAAGAGTCATCAATCAGGATAAGGCTTTGGTTCTTAGCTTGTACTATTAAGTTTTATATCTGGTTACTAACTTCAAATATGTTACTACATTTGCATATTTACTCCTACTGATAAAATGCTGTGGAGAAATACCTCTGATCATCAGGATTCCTAGACCGGTTTTGAAACCCGAATTTAAAAATCTGTTGCTTTTCTTTGAACTGTTAAATCTCAGGCACTGTTCCTTTCAGAGCTTTGCTTTTTCTGCTTATAGGGTAGAAGAACTAAAATACTACATCACTATCAATATAGTTCCTTTGAAAGTGGGTGTTATTTCTATCTTGATAAAGGTTTTATTTTTTATTTTTACATATAAATATAAACTCTAATGCTAGGGCCTAAACATGATTTATGAAGTCTAAGCACAGCCAACATGATTAAATTCATTCTTTAATTATATATGAATATTATATTCTGCAAATTGTTATACTTTTTTACTTAATTTTCATTATAAAATTTCATCCATGATACATGAAGACATGATATACTTTGGTTGATGGACATGGATAAATCAGTCTGGAACTGATCTGAAATCCATTTCCTGTTGGCTAACTTTCACAGTGCTGGGAGGTGCTATGCAGGCTGCTAGAAAAGAAAAATCATCAATGTGCTGAGCTATTGGAATATGTGTCCCCTGGTACAATAGTGACATGAAGAGAATGGGGTGACCAACCCCTCTGATTGGATTGGAGGTCTTCCCACAGGAAGGAATCATGCTTGGTACTGTAAATCCACTCAAAAGCCCATGACTCCATAGAGGATAGGCTGTACAAGGGAAGATATTACTGTTGTTTGCTAAATGAACATGCGACTTCCTTCTAAAATTTATCTTTATACCCATAGATTTGTGTTGTGCTCAACCTTGGCCAGAAAAGTCTTTCTCTGCAGTGGGCAGCAACACACACATTCCTAACTAGTTAAAGTGCTGAGAACACTTGCTTGCTGTGTGCTCAGCCCTAAGCTCAAGGAACACTGAGGAAGACATGGTGGAAAGAATGTAAGGGCTGCAAGAAGGGGAGGAGCACTGTGAAATGCTGTCTTCCAGACATGGCATGGTCTTCCAGACAGCAACTGTGGCTATCTGCATGAGAAGGGAACAAGGTCAAGCCAAAAAAAACCAGTCAGTTTTTCAGCAGGCACTAACTAGTAACTTCACTCAGCAGGTTACAGAGAGACAGGACATGATGGTGGGAAGCAACAAAAAGTAAGTAATGCAGCAAGGACCAGCTTTCAGTTTTCACTGACAACCCCAACCACAAATTCATGATAGATGCTCTTGGCAATAACTTACATGAAAAAAATCACTGAATGCTTGCATGTAGGCAAGGGCCACAGATGCTTTTGGCTTATGTCTGTAAAAGATTCTTTTCACAAAACAGAGATTAACAGTAAATTCCTTGAGAATACAGGTGGTTCATAACTTTAAGAGAGGAACAATATTCTAAAGTCTAATTTATAACATTGGGACAAATTAAAAAGGAACAGAGAAGTAAATGGGCATAAAATTGAAATCCTAATTCTAAGTGTTGTTTTAAACTTATAAAATGGATTTGATTATCATTATGGGAAATAATCTTTTGCAATAGATTTTTAAAAATATTTTATTTATTATTTTTATTTTATGTATGTGAGTATATTGCCTGCATGGATGTGAGTGCACCCGTGTCGTGCGATGCCACAGAGATCAGAAGAGGGCTTCAGATTCCACTGGAACTGGAGTTAAGGATGGTTCATAGCCACCATGTGGATGCTGAGAATCGAACCCAGGTCCTCTGCAAGAGCAGTCAGTGCTCTTAACCACTGAGCCATCTCTCCAGCCCCGCAATAGGTTTATTTTTAAATCTTAAGCGTAACCTAAGTGAAACTTTTCTGGAATGCCAAATATTAAAACACTGAAGAAAGCTACTGAAGAACAAAATGGAAGAAGGAAAGACCCCTCATGCTCACTCACAGAAGGGCAGAAATAGAATGAAAATGGCTATATCACCAAATTTTATCCACAGGTTCAACATAATCTCTATCAAAAGTCCAATTTCTATGAAATTCTTCACAGAAAGAGAAAAATTCTAAAATCTATGTATGGAATTATTAAAGACCCAGATAACAAAAAATAACCAAAAACAAGAACAACAAAACTGTGTGGTAATATCTGCTTGCAAGTAATACTTTGAGCAATAGAAAACAAAAAGCAAAACAAAAACAACACAGCTCTGGCACAAGGAAAGATACATAGATCAATAAAATAGAATACAGAGTCCAGATATAAGCCCACACAACTATAGTCATGTGATTTTGACAAATATGCAAAAACTATGTATTGGAGAAAAGACAGCCTCTTCAGTGCTGAGGAAACCAAATCTCCAGAAGTAGAAAAGTGAATCCATATCCGTATCTCTCACTCCATGTGAAAATAAATTCAAAATGGATCAGAGAACTATATATAAGATTAAAAATTCTGAAAATGCTAGGGTACAGCATGGGCAAAATACTTCAAGGTACATAGATGAGGACTTATTGAAAAAATGATTTTGGAAACTCAGAAAATAATACTGAAAATTAACAAACTCTGCACAACAAAGTAAAGAGAGCCTACAGAATGGGAGAAAAATCTTTGCCAGCTGTGCATCTGATAGGTGATTAATATTAAGAATATATCAGAAAGCTAAACCGTAAAAATCCTGCCTGAGACAATAAAAGGACTAATGAAATGGACAGACAGTTCTCAAAAGATGAAGTACAAAAGGCCAGTAGACAAGAAAATCTGTCAATTCCCTTAACCATCAAAGCAATGACAATTATTTTGGCTTTTTCTCACCCCAGTCCCCAAACATAACAAGCGGCTGGAGAGATGGGTCTGTTTGAGAGCACTGGTTGTCTTGCAGAAGACACAAGTTAAGTTCCCTACCCCCATATGGCAGCTAACAACCATCTGTAACTCCAGTTCCAGGGGATCCAATGATCTGTGGCTGAATTTTACTTCTGGGAGGTGTGCCTGGCTACTGGCCCCCTCCATCCACCTTCCTTACAACAATCAAAGATACAAATCCTCCAAAACTGCAGTTTGGAAAATCCTACTGAATTCATTAGGCTTACTCACTGATGGAGGGTGCTACAGAGGAGTGGGTGCTCCCCCATTTAAGGCTGCACTGGAAATTCGACACCCAAGCATAGATTCTGTGACATCAGGGAGCAACATTAAATGGCAAGAGGTGTGCCTCATGGTGTGTCATCCCCCTCCCCCATATATCCTTAGTCCCTTCCTCTCATGCAGTTGAGGGGTGACTGACTCTCTACCCCTCCTCTCCTACAGAGGGTCAATAGTCAAGTTTGTTAGTGGTAAGGGAAGCAAGTGGCTGAATCACAGCTTGAAAAGAAGGCATCTGTCCACAGCTTACCAGTCTAGCTTGCAAGACAGATGACAAATCTATACAACATGCCCTCTTTTGGGTTACACAGTCTTTGGCTGACACAGGTGAATGTCCATACATATTGGCAAAAACAAATACACATAATTGTTTTTAATTTGAAAAAAGAAATTATAGCAAATACTAGCTATGATAGCAGAAAGGGAACACTTGTATTCATGCCAGAAAATTTAGAATGGCCGCATTCATTGGAAATTTGCTTATACATATGAAAAACAAAGCTTAACTTAGAAGAGCAGAAACTAAATAGAAAATGTTAGGGTTCGAGAATCGAGATAATTCCCACAGATACCCAAAAAGATTATACAAAAAGTGTATTCAATAATTTAAAGTAAAAAAGACAACAACCAAATGGCAGCTAGCCAGGTACAGACTTCACGAGCCAACGATGGAGTCTGGCCCCAAACAATAGCAGGCAGGAGCTTTTATTGGGGCACTCCACAAAAACCCAAGCATCTTTTTAAAATAATTGGATGTCCCCATAGCCTGTGTATGGGGGAAGTCTTGTTTGGTAGGGGCTGCCTTCAGGGCATTGGAATGTACTGAGAGATTTACAACATGCCTGGTCTTGTCTGGACTTGCCTGAAATAGCTAGCCAAAATTGAGTCAGTGTACTCTGACTCTTGGATTTTGACTCTTCATTCCCCCCTAGAGTTATGTCAGGGGTTAAATCTTTAAGCCAAGCAAATTACAGAAGCAGAAAGAAGTGGTTAGCACATTTAGGGTGGTGGAACCATTTCTATATTGTCGTAAGGCTCAGGGCCTAGGTTTAAATAAGTATACTGCGAACGCAGTACCATCAGTTGGACTGTCTGTATCCATTCTCGGATGAATTTGAGCAAGGCATTAAGAATACAGGGGCCACAGGTTACTGCTAATAGGAGTAAGAGGAGAGGTCTGACTATTGCTGAAATCAAAGTTGTTAAACATGGGGACCAGTCAAATAGGAATTTGTACCAATTTTGTTGACTTAGTCATTCATTTTCTCTTTCCTTAAGTCTTTTACGAACCTCAGCCAAAGACTTTTATAACTCCCAAATGATTAACATAGAAACAGCACTGTTCCCCTAGGGAAAAACAGAGTTCTCCTTTTTCTAGAAAAAGTAAATCCAGCCCTTTCTCATTTTGTAAGGTTACCTCAACTAAAGAGGATAGAGAGTCTTCGAGGTGGCAGATAGATGTTTCAAATGATTGTATGTCTAAGTCTATGGCTGTCTAAGAAGGTGATAATTTTTATCCTGGAGGACTAGCACTGAAGCCCCCAGACCAGTTGTAGTGGTTACCCTGGCCCTGAGTAAAGTAGACAAGACAACTGCAGTGCTACCTATGGCCCCATAAGGTTTAGACTCTTTTGAGACTCTGGTTTCCATTTCTTTGTCTATTCTATAATAAGATGGGGAACCAGCTGTGCTAGTCTGGTTTAAAATGGATGAGTGGAAGCATGTACTTAGGCCAGAGGTACAGACCTACCAAGTGGAATTGGGGGGGGACCATATATGGGATAGGTGCAGTAGCCTTTATCTCTTGAACAGAGTTACACAGATGTTGGTAAGACGGGCACAATTTTATGTGAGGGAGTCACACATAGCCCTTTTCCATACACTTGGGTAAGGGTAAGTCCCCTTCTCCCTGTAAGTGGGGGGATTCTACAGGCAATGGGGTCATAAGTGACAACATAATTTCCTGGGGGAGCTAACCCATCATAAAAGGGGGGCACTTGGGTCTATGCAAAACCAGCAATGGATAGTAAGGTTAGGGAAAGTATTATTTAAAGCAATAAAGGTGGCATTCAGGAGGTTTGTAAGCCCAGAGGATGGCTGCAAGGGCTCTTGGGCCTGTTGGAACCTCTAGGGGTGTGTATCTAGGTGTGGGCAAAGTAGCAGTTTTATCCAGTCAGACAATTTGGCTAGGAGCTGGCCTCTCAGTAGATTTAAAAATAGTTAAGGCCAGTATTGGTCGTCCTATAGGCTGTAACACTGTCCAAGCCAACCCCATCTGGGTCCCCAAGACTGGATCCACCTGAAGATGGACTGAGAAAAGTATTCCTGGATCAGTCCCTGTGGTGTATACCCTGAGGCCCCAAGTTCTCCCATCAATCCATTTTTGTAGGTTTTTAAGTTCCTTTCCTTTTGGGGTGAAGCTCAAGGAGATGGTGTTGCATCTAGAGGAGGAACAGGGTCCCTCAAATTTCCTTGATCTGGGGTTTCACTAAAGGATTAGGCCCAGGACCGCAGTTACCTGGATCAAGTCGGTAGTGATGGGGGCAGCCCAGTTAATATATCCAGTAGACACACAGCCCCGTGAAGCACAGAAATAGTTCCCTGGCCTCCCACAGGTACTTCTTTGGTCACCATTGTTGCCCGGGCAAACATAGAAGTGATGCTCCTTCATCCTTTTTCTGCTGAGGGGAGACTAGCAAGCATAATTTACCATGCCTGGTGGGGTGTACGATTCCCAAGCTCCTTCAAGCAGGTCATAGAGGTCGAATGTAATCTTGGGGAACCAGCACCTGGAGGTCCCAGGTGGGAGGAGATGGTCACTGTCTTTCCAGTGGATGTGCTACTAACTACCCAGGTGAGGTTTTGAAGTCCATGGGGGGAGTTAGCTAAGGCAGTCTCTATAAAAAAATAAAAATAAAAAAGCAACAAGGGTTATGGTGTGGCAGAGATTTTTAGCTTGAGATCATTGTTTTTTACCCATGTGACCTTCCATCTCTTGTTGACTTGGTCTGACCAATCTTCTGATACAGGCTTTAGGTGCGAGTGATGTATCCAGGTCTGGACAATGGCCACCTTAACTGCAGTGGGGGTGGTGAGGATCACGATGTGTGGCCCCTTCCATCGAAGTCCAAGGGGCTCCTAGTGGTGCCATCTTACCCAAACAAGGTCTCTGGGCTTGAATCCATGCAGTTGGGCTGGTGGCAGTGCATAGATGTGCCTCAGCAAGGGGAAAACGTTGTCTTGTGCAATCTGTAAGGCCTGTAGGGACTTAAGAAATTGGTATTCAGACAAATCAATTAGCACATCGGAAGGTAGTTTGGGAAGCAAAGGGGGTGTTCAGCCATGCATGATTTCATAAGGTTTTAGGCCTTGAGTATATGGGGTATTTCTGACCCTGTATAAGGCAAAAGGTAGGAGGCCTGTCCAGTCATTGCCAGTTTCTAGGGTTAATTTGGTCGAAGTCTCTTTAAGGGTCTGATTCATTCTCTCTATCTGCCCTGAGCTCTGGGGGTGGTATGTGCAATGTAACTTCCAATTAATCCCCAGTGTTTTAATTAACTCTTGAGTTACCTTAGAGATGAAGGCTGGTGCATTGTCTGATCCAATCACAGAGGGGAATCCATACCTTGGTATTAATTCATTGATGATCTTTTTAACCACCATTGAGGCAGTTTACCCCTTTGTGGGAAATGCTTCGACCCATCCTGAAAATTTATCTACAAAAACTGGGAGATATTTATAGCCATACCTGCCAGGTTTTACCTCAGTGAAGTCCACCTCCCAATGGAGTCCAGGTACAGTGCCCCTCTCCCTTCTGGCTTGGGGGATGACTTTTCCTCTTGGATTAGTAACCTGGCAGGAGTGGCATCTGGAAAGACAGCTCTCAATCATTTTGGTTAGATTGAAGATGTGGTACGGAGTCAGGAGTTGTAACTTTCTCTTCCCTAGGTGAGCCCTTTGTGAAGTTTACATATCAAGTCCTCTGCCAGCTTATGCAGCAGAATGAGCCTCCCATCAGAGGTGTATCTCCATCCATGCTTGATCTTAGTATTTTCCAGGGAAGTTAAATCCTGATCGTCCTGAGCTGAGTAGGAGGGCTCTTCTGGTAAGAGGGGTTCAGGCAGGATAACCAGTAGGTTCGAGGATATGAGGGCTGCTTCTCTGGCTGCTAGGTCCTCTCTCCTGTTTCCCTATGCCTCTAATGAATCCCCTTTTTGGTTCTCTGGACAATGGATGATGGCCAATTTCTTTGGTAACCATGTGGCCTCCAGAAATTTTAAGATCTCTTGTTTATTTTTGATAGTTTTTCCTTCTGCTGTCAGGAGCCCCCTCTCCTTGTATATAGCCCCATGGACATGAGCCATAGCAAAAGCAGAAGAGCTATCAGTGAAAATGTTAACAGTCTTGTCTTAACTTTAGGGCCTGAGTCAGGGCAATTATTTCAGCCCTCTGGGCAGAGGTCCCAACTGGTAGAGAGGAGGCCCACACTGTCTGCAATGGACTGATGACCACCGCCCCCACATACCTGGTTCCTTCCTTAATGAAGCTACTTCCATCCATGAACAGAATTAATTCTGGGTGGGGTCATGGAACATCCATCAGGTCTTCCCAAGTCCCATGTAAGCTGTAGAGTACCTCCAGGCAGTCGTGCAGGACCTCAAGATCCGGTTCTGGCAGCAAAGTGGCAGGATTGAGGGCGGTACTGGAGAGAAACGGGATGTGAGGGAGATTAAGGAGCAAGGCCTGATAATGCATCAACCGAGCATTTGTCATCCATCGGTTGGGGGGATTTTTAAGGACCCCCTCAATCGAGTGAGGGGTGATGACCATCAGGGGCTGTCCCAACATGAGCTTATCTGCATCCTTAACCAATAAGGCCATGGCTGTGATAATTCTGAGGCAGCCCGGCCATCTCGAGGCCACGGGATCAAGCTTTTTTGACCAATAAGCCACAAGTCTCTTCCAAGGCCCGAGCATTTGGGTCAGGACTCCATTTTTTCTGCTCATTTGTCAATGAAGACCTGATGGGGCTTATGGATATCTGGCAGAGCCAAGGCTGGAGCCTGCAATAAAGCCATTTTAATTTCTTGAAAGGCCCTCTCCTGAGTCTCAGTCCATAGGAAGGATGACTCATTACCTTGAGTGGCTTCATACAGGGGTTTTGCCAGTTTGGTGAATACGGGTATCCAGAGCCAGCAGAAGCCTGCTGATCCCAGGAACTCTCGCAACTGCCTGTGGGATCTCAGGCTTGGAATTGCCATAATGGCTTGCTTTCTGGCTGGTGACAGCCACCTCTGTCCATCCTTTAATATGTACCCCAAGTACATTACCTCCGTGACACAGAGCTGAGCCTTCTTGGCAGAGACCTTATTCCCCAATTGGTCCAAGGTCAGGAGCAAATCTCTGGTGGCCTGAAGACAAGTGCCCTCATCCTCAGTGGCAACCAAGAGGTCATTTATGTACTGTAAGAGACTTACCTCTGGGTGTGAGGCCCAATACTCCTGTGAGTCCTGGTGTAGAGCCTCATCAAAGATCATGGAGGAGTTCTTGATCCCCTGTAGCAGTCGTGTCCAAGTGAGTTGTCCATTAAACCCCTGGTTCAGGTCTCATCTCTCAAAGGCAAAGATGGGTTGACTTTCTTTTGCCAAGGTCAGGCTAAAGAAGGCATCCTTGAGATCTAAAACAGTATAGACCCTTCTCTCCAGGGAGAGTGAGCTCAGCAGGGTATATGGGTTGAAGGCTGTAGGATGGATATCCTCTACCCTCTTGTTAACTTCTCTCAAATCCTGCACTGGGCAGAAATCATTAGTCCCCAGTTTCTTGATGGATAAGAGAGGGGTGTTCCCTGGAGATTGGCATGGAACCAGAATACCAAACTCCTTAAGGCAGTTTATTGTTGTGGGTTCTCCTCAGGCCAGCTGTGAAGACCCTGACCTGGATCTCATCCCCTGCCTATTGCGGGGGTGCAGAGTCATGACACACACAGACCCCAGGAGTGGGGTAGAAGCAAGCACTAGGTGAGGTGCTGCAGGCTCATTTAATGCAGGAGGGGGCAGGCCTTATATTTCCCTTTTCTCCACCCCCAAGTCCCTTTAGTCAGCATATCGTTTTCTGATTGGTCCGTGCCATGCAGTCTGTCAGCAGTCACTGGGCTCGCAAGCAGGGTACAGAGGCATGGGTTCCTTTTGGCGGGCTATTTGCGGACCAAGAAGTGAAGTGAATTCTCGCTGAATCCCAGGACTCTGGGTCCGCGCCATCTTTGGAGGCCTCCTGCTACAGTTTATGTGTTTCGTAATTCCTACCCTGGCTTTGAGAGTCATTGGGTACTGTTTTACTCTTACAGGCTGAGCATTAGTTTTTAAAGTCACCATTATTGTTGGTGCTTGGATGGCCCTCCCTGGGGAATTAGTTTCTGCCCAAACTCCAGGGATTGTTGCCTGGAGGTCCTTGAGGATAGTGATTGGTCTCTTTTGAGGTGGTGGGGTGTTCACTCTCCATTCTTCTTCTAATTGTAAGCATAGGATATAGGCTGCATCCAGTACAGTCACATCAGGAGGTCCTCTCCCAGAGAAATGGATTTGAGCCTTCATTTTATTTAACAAATCCCTACCCAATAAGGAATATGGGCACTCTGGGACCACCATAAAGGAGTGTGAAACTGTCTTCTTACCTAAGTTTACTTCCCTATTGGTAGTCCAAGGGTGCTGAGTGATTCCTGTGGCCCCTTGCACCCAGGTGCGTTTACTGTCAATTTTCCCATAGGCTCTTTTAAAGCTGAATATTGTGCTCTGGTGTCAACTAGGATGTCGATGGCTCATTCCTCTACTTGTAGGGCCACCCAGGGCTTGTGGTGCAGGCTCGCTGAATCTGGGCCCCTTCAGTTTTTTAGGTTTGCTAACTCAAGGATCTTGGGCTTGGAGGGAGGCTGGGATTCTGTCCTTTGAGGACATTCCCTAGCCCAGTGACCCAGCTGTTTACAATATGCACACTGGTCTCTTTTTAGGCGGGGCTGACCTTCCTGTGGGGGTCGTGATGCTCGGATTCCCTTTTTCATAGAGGGTCGGTCCCCCCATTTGGGATTCGTTGCTCTTTCAGCCAACAATATCCTAGCTAGCCCTTTTGTTTGTCTTTCTTCAAGGGTTTCTCTATTGTTAAATACCTTGTTCACCACTGCCATCAGCTCAGAAAGGTTTTTGCCCTTGAAACCTGCCAGCTTTTGAAGTTTTTGTTTTATGTCTGGATCTGCCTGATTTATGAAAGCCATACTGATGGCCATCTGATTCTCTGGGGCCTCTGGATTTATGGGAGTATAAATTCTGAAAGCCTCCAACAGGAGTTCCAAGTACGCTCCAGGAGACTCATCCCTTCCCTGCATCACCTGATTGACCTTAGACAAATTGGTGGGGTCCTTAGCAGCTCCTCGGAGACCCCCCCCATAAGAATCTGGCAATAGACCTTTAGGCGTTCCCTATCTTCGGGGGTATTATAGTCCCACCCTTCTGTTCGGAGCATGAGAGGGAAAGCCACCATAATCAAATCCTCATTCTCTGTTGGTTGCCCATCATTTTCAGGGACCGCATGTCTGCATTCACGAAGGATGCAGTTCCATTCCTCGGTGGTGAACAGGATATTCAATAACTGTTGACAATCATCCCAAGTGGGTTGGTGGGAAAAAAGAACAGTATCGAGGAGGGAAATCAGGGCCTGAGGTTTCTCCATGAAGGAGGGAGTCTGTAACTTCTAATTATACAAGTCACTAGTAGAAAAGGGAAAGTAGATTACTGAGGCAATTCCATCCTCCCTCAGGGGCCCAATCTTCCTCAGGGGAAGAATGTACACAATTCTCCCCTCCCCCCATGAGCAAGTGTGCAATGGGCTGGGCTCAGCCAAGTGAGGGGCCAGCTCAGCCATGGGAGCCAGGAACGGAGACCGGGAAGGACTGGAATAAGAAGAAGATGCTTGTGACCTGTGCTCTCTAGATCTATCCTGAGCACTCACTGGGGCCCTGTAAGGTGGCGGGAATAAATCCTCTGGTGCAGAGGGGAGAACCTCAGGACCCCATGGGTTTTTGGTCTGGACTTTCTTCAGGAGAAGCAAAGTGGCTGACCCCTTAGGCCTAGATGGTGGGGGTGGCAGTAAGTGACTCAGCCAGTCTGGGGGGGCAGCAACCAGATATCGCCAACCTAGGATGTATGGGATCTGGTCAGGGTGCCCCAGTTCACCGAAAATAACTCCTTGAACCCTGTAGATGAGGGACAGGTTAAAGGACCCTTCAGGCAGCCATTGAACTTCAAAGGAGGGCCATTCGATGGTGCAGAGGGTCAGGAGGTGGGTCAGCTTGACAAGGAGTCCAGATGTGTTCAAAGCCACTTGTTTGTAGTCCTGAAAATGACTAAGAACTAGATCAAGGGGAGCTGAAGATGATGAGACTTTCTGGTCCATCGTGGGATAAGCTTCAAGAAAAAAGAATATAAGGAGAGGAATGAGAATGAGAAGAAGTAGGATGGAAAGTTGATACACAAGGCAGAGCTCCTAGCAGAGGGTGAGGACAGTATGAGATGGTGGTTCCCTAGAGGGAGAAATGAAAATCTAGCAGCTCACGGACTCAGCCAAGAAGGCTGCCCCTGTCCCTTCCCCAAAAAGATTTGGCCAGCCTGGATTCCACATCAGACTCAATCAGAATCTTGCGTCTGGCCTGCCCCGATTCCATGTCAGTCTAGGTCAAGACTCTGGGTTGGTCCCACCTGGATTCCACATCAGACTGGAGTACAACCCCTTACCAGAAGAGGAGGAGTTGGGGTTTCCCCCATTCTCCTCCAGCTCTGGGATCAATAGCACGTCCGCCTGATCTCCGTTGAGTCCTAGGATGTCTGAATTACTGAAAAGCACGCATGAGAGAGAGAGAAAGAGAGAGAGAGGGAGAGATGAAGGCAGGCAGAACTTACCAAGGCCAGCTCCAGTGGCACTTCCGTGGGTCTGGGGTCTCCATTCTTGAACCCCAGAAGAACCCCCACAATGTTAGGGTTCGATCATCAAGAAAAATTCCCACATATACCCAAAAAGATTATACAAAAAGTTTATTCAAGAATTTAAAGTAAAAAAAGACAGCAACCAAATGGGGGCTAGCCAGGCACAGACTTCACAAGCCAAAGATGGAGTCTGGCCCCAAACAATAGTAGCAGGAGCTTTTATTTGGGCGCTCCACAGAAACCTGCATGCACTAAGCATCTTTTTAAAATAATTGGATGTCCCCATAGCCTGTGTATGGGGGAAGTCTTGATTGGTGGGGCTGTCTTCAGGTCATTAGAATGTGCTGACTGATATCTTTTAGAGCCAGAAGTTTTTGTTCATACCTTATAAGGCTTTTACATGTACAATATGCCTGAGCTTGTCTGGCCTTGTCTAAAGAAGCTAGCCAAAATGGAGTCAGAGAATTCTGGCTCTTCAGAAAATATTTAGTATCTCTTGTTTTAGAAAAAAACTATGTGTTGTGTCTGTATTAAAATAGAGTTGGTTGTAGAGTAGTGCCAAGTCCATGGAACTGTGTCCTTCCTTATGAGTGAGTCAGGGAGCTACTGCTTGGCTTCATTCATAGATGTGCATCTTATTTTTTTGTGTCTTGGATTTATTATTTATTTACTTATTTATTTATTATGTATGTATTTTTTTTATTCTCTCTTTAAAAAAAAAGAACTCACATTTGTAGCCCTGGCTGATCTTGAAATTATACTGTGCCCCAAGCTGGCTTAACATTCAAATCAATTTTCTTTCCTTAGACTCTTGAGTACTGGAATTACATACATTTTCAATATGACATTATGATATCAGCAAAATAATCATAACTTGACTCAACCCTCTACTCTATTTAGAATTGCATTAATGGATTGGGTGAAATCATCACTTTTCAATATCCAAATGTGAATGATACAGATACCCAAAGTACATCTATTTAGAACACATAATGATTTGATGGGAAGGCAGAATTTCTTAAGACTAAACCACAAATCAATGTGAATTAATGAAGGAACTACTCATTTTAAAGGATTAACATATATATATATATATATTTGTCAGTTACAATATAAAAGATACAATTTACCAATAAAGTACAAATGGCTAATAAACACACAAAAATTGATTCATTAGAAGATAAAGAAATAAGCTTTAACACAGGAAGATTGTAGCACTTTTAGTTTACACAGTGAAAAGGGTCTGGTACTATATATCCCAAAGTCATTGCTGGAAAATTTCAAGATTCTGTGGAAAATGGATGTTCAAAATGTTAAAGACTAAATAACAAAATGTTAATGTTAATAAGTAACTCAGGTGTGTGGCACGTTTTTGAAATCCCAGCACTGAGAAAAAGGATCACCATGAGTTTGAGGCCGGCCTGTGCAACATTTCAGCAGTCTCAAAAACACAAATGACAACACACCTGAAACCTAAGTGTGCTTATGTTGAGGGCTGTTTATAGTTACCTATATAAGTTTAACAATCAATGAAAAGGTCAGCAATAGGGATAATGGTAAAGTAAACTTCATTTAATATGTATGAACATTGATATTATACAGCCATTCAAATACTAAAATGGTGAATTTTAACAATTGAGGAATGCAGAAATAAAATACAATGTTTAATGTTAATATTTTTATCTGGTTCTTGTATTACTCAATTCATCTTCTTTTTTTCCATTTTGATCTTCCAAACTTATTTTTAATAAAATCAAATTTATCATAAAATATGCTATTTTCTTATCTAATTTTTTTAACTTCAATTTCTAACAGTAGAAGTCCTTAGTGCCCAGAAAGTTTTGTTTGAAACCCAAGCACATTTAGTAGACAGTCTAGAATAAATGCATAGTGGCGTGTTCTCCTGGTTTATCCTTACTGCTGTTATGTTGACAGTTCAAAAGCTTTTTCAGGAGTACCATACAGAACAATAAACTACGGTTTACCTTAGATTCTTAGGAGAAACAAATATATAAAACCTGATTCTGCATTCACCATAATAGCAAGACTGGAAAATATACAGGAAAACAGCACATTCCCAAATACTGTGACTTAAGAATGAAGCTATTTTTCACTTAGTTAATGTATTTCTTCTTCAGTTATTACCACATGCAAATTTTCCATTAAAGAAGGTGATAATTGACGAATGCAATAAATAGAGATAATAACATGCTGAAGAGGAATTCAAATTCATGTCAAAGCAACAGTGGTGTAATATCATTTAAATCTTGGCTTTAAGAATGTTAATCTGGCAATGAATATATTGGGCTATGTCTTTCTTGATGCCGGTCATGCAGTTATTTTCCCTCCAAGTGTTCAAAATAGAGTATGACTATTCCAAGGGAAGATAATCTTTTTATTCAATATCAAAATTCATAAATAGTAACAAATATAAAAGCCAGAAAAGGAGGGTGATGAGGACACATTATTAAGAAAAACAATAAAAAATTCCTAGATCACCAACTCCACTCCATGAAATCAAATAAATGATTGAATCAAATTGAATCACCAAATATGGGAATGAGAAACTTTCATAGAAACCAAAAGCAAACATTTCAAAATTCATTGCATTCATCTCTCAGTAAATAATGTGTCACTCTTCCAAGATACTACTTTTAATTGGTCAATGTGATGATTGATTTTTATTGTCAGTTTTATTAGATCTAACAAAATTATTAAAACATATTCAAGCTGTTTGTAGAAAGATTTAAGTGAGGTAGGAAAAGGCTACCTTAATGTGGGCAGCACCATCCCATGGGCTGGGGACTTAAATTTAATACAAAGGAAAAAGTGAAGTGAACACCAGCTGTTCATCTCTCTCTGCTTCCTGATTGCTCATGCAATGTAACTGGTTGCTTCATGGTACTGCAGCTAAGATTACCTCTAAAGTGGAATGTACCCACAAATTGTGTGCTAGCATAAAACCTTCCTTGAATTACTTTTGGTCAAAGGATTGACCAAAGCAACTAATACAGAAAAATTAAATTTGAGAGTGAATGTCAATGCTGTGATAAAACCGATTGTGTGATTCATAGGTCCTTGGAACTGGTTTTCAGGAGGAATGTGGAAGAGTTTGAAATTTTAGGTGAGGAAATCTCTAGAATGTTTTAATCAGAGACTTTATGTGACATTTGGCAGGAGTTTGGACAATCAGAATGCTGAGAGAAATGTCGGCCAGTGCATGAGGTTTCAGAAGGCAATGTGGACTCTAGTGGAAATTTAGCTAAAGATAACTCATGTTATACTCTGAAAAAGATTCTGGCTGCATTTTTGTTAATGTTCTGAGAACTTGAGTGAGGCTATATTCAAAATTAATGGACTAATTTGTTTGCTGGAAGAAATTTCAAGACAGGGTAGTATTTAGGCTGTTAGAGTTATTGCTTCCACCTTTGATCTAGTTCTAAAACAGGTAGAAGAGGCATGAAAGATTCAAGAGTAAGTGAGCATAGCACTAAATATTTTCCCCTTTCCCTCCTTCTTGGGAGGCTTGCATGTGCACTTTCCCAGGCCCCAGGGCTCACAGACTAACATAAGACATTTTTAGTTTGGGTTTTGGATGGTTTATATGATAGGAAGGGAGCAACTTACAAACACATGGCATCATTCCAGCCCCGTCCACAGTCTCCATTAGCTTTAATCTGTGCCCCGTGAGTGTGCAGTCCCACCCCAAGGTTTGTGAATGCCCCATCTCACTACCATACCCCACAGGATGCCTCTGCAATTCTCCCCAGAAGATGCACACTTCCTCATCCCAGCTCTAGACCCTTGAATCTTGCTACCACTAGCTCTGTTGGCAGCTAGGCTCCACCTTTCTTCCCAGGGTGCCCTGTATTCTCCCTGTTGCTCATGCTTTTCAGAGGAATGAGTGGTTTCTGGGATGGACTCTACCCTTTCCTCTGGCTCTTACAAACTTTCCACCATTTCCTCTGTGAATTACCCTGAACCTTGGAGGGGGTGACAGATGCAGGGAAATCTCTCATGTATCATGGTGAGATAGTGATCTCTTGGGTCTCCCCATAATTCGTCTTCAAGGTGTGGTTGCTGATCTATTTCAGTGGTGTTTCTCCTACTATGAGGACAAATGGAAGGAAGTAGACACATCTAAACAAACATGGATGTAAATACAAATGCCTAGATGATATCCCAGTCGGTGCACTATATTCATTAAACAGTATACTTGCAATAGTTTCTCCACTAGGGCCTGTAGTTTTCCCAGACACAGGAGGTTTGCCTGGTCTACAGTACTAGGTGTATGTTCCACCCCTAGGAGTGGGCCTTATCCAATTAGAAATTTGTCAGTTGTACATATGTTAGTTGATACATTATTGCAATAGCAGGCTTTGCTTGGCATGTCCATAGTGTGCAGTAGGTGAGCTCCATTGTTGAGTAGAATCATAGGGGATCTTTTTTCCTCAACCATCTGCCTAGTGCCTTCTGGCACTATGAAAGCCATCCAGTGGCATGGAGTTGTGGCTTAGTCTCATCTCCATCTCTTCTTTGCTCACATCATGCAGTTTCTTCAGCATCATGGCCTTACTGACCTTTCTAATGTACAACCGACATTAGTGGCAACAACCTTGGTGAATTTGAGGACCTCTAGAATCTCTCTCTCTAATCAACAGCTCATGTTGGGAAGGGAGGGAAACTTGCCCCTGGTACTGTAGTTTTTCTTAACAGTTGTATAGTTTGGGGAGTCTTTGTTTTTATCATACCCAGCCTTAAAACTCCCAAGAATCTTATAGCTATAGTTGGCCTTTGTTTCTTTAGGTACCTTTCAAGTGGGTTTCACATCTATAAAACACACAAAGGCTAACACCATATATTAAATTAATCATAAACAAGGTCTAACAAAGCATGGAAAGGTTTTATCCATTCATATTAATTTCTTTCTCCATTGATTGATGTTACATACCATAGCATGGGTAAGAAGCATTAATTTGGTAGTTCTTTACTATTTTTAGTAATCCCATTGGAGTCATTCCACCTTCTGGGGATCTTACATGGTGTTCTAGTTTGAATCTCCATTGCTGTGACAAAATACTCTGAAGTGTATCAATTTGAGGAGGCAAGGATTTATTTTATCTTACATCTCCCAGGTCACAGTTCATCAAGGAGTCCAAGGTAGGAACTCAGGGCAGGAACCTGGAGGCAGGAGCTGGAGCACAGGCCACAGAGAACCTCTGCTTACTGGCTTGCTCCCCTGGTCCCTGCTCAGCCTGCTTTCTTATGCAACACAGGCATACCCGCCCAAAGGTGGCACCACCCACAATGGGCTGGACCCTCGCGCATCACACAACAATCAAGAAGATGTGATCTTCTGGGCTCCAAAGGTTTCTGGCAGTTCCACTTCTCTAACTCTGTCATCCACAACACATATAGCTCATCTCCCAGACCCAGACCAACTCCAATCCACACCGACTGCTGTCCTTAGTGGGCATCCCATGGTCACGGCATCTCCAAAAAGGTGGGATCACCACTGAAACAAAGGCTACATCTTCACCAGTGGCCTCTTCTTGCCTCTTGGGGAGCAAAGCCTCAGATTCTCTCCATGACCCCTTCAAACCTGCGGTCTTCAGTGCAATTGAAGCTGCACTTTCACCTATGGCCTTTCCTGGCTTCTCAGAGTGTTAAGCCTCAGCTTCTTTCTGTGACCGCTTCACACTTTCAACACCAAAACCATGCAGGAGACTCTTACACATTACCAAGTCTTGCTTCCAGCTTGAGATAGAGGTTCAGGTCCCTTCTGTGTGCTGACCCTGAGGAAACATCTCCCAGAAGACTTTACCACAGTGATGCTGGTCTTTTATTACTTACAGCTGATTTTTTAGTGCCAGCTAACAAGCATCAATCATCCCAGTAAAGCAAAGGTTTTACTTCAGGTACTAGTCTCTTATTACAGCTGATTCTTCAGACTCAGTCAAACAGAACCCACAGATTCTCAAATCAAAATATCACACAAAGAGCCTTGATAGTCTCTGCTTCCCTTTGAAGCTTCACAGGCCAGGCCTCCATTGTTCACAACTTTTTCAGCATAACTGTTCCAAGCTCCACCACAACAAACTCTAAGCACTCAATGGTTTTCCCAGCCCAAATACCAAAATGCTTCCACAATCCTCCCAAAATCAACTGGGTCAGGTCTGTCACAGCAGTACCCCACTTTCTGGTACCAATTTCTGTTCCAGTTTGTTTCTCTATTGCTGTGACAAAATAATCTGACTAGTATCAACTTGGGGAGGAAGGGTTTATTTTATCTTACATCTCCTGGGTCACAGTTCATCAGGGATCCCAAGGTAGAAATCAGGGCAGTAACCTGGAGACAGGAGCTGGAGCCCTGGCCACAGAGGATCACTGATTATTGGCTTGCTCCTGTAGCCCCTGCTCAGCCTGCTTTTTTTATGCAACACAAGCCTACCTGCCCTGCGGTGGCACCACCCACAGTGGGATGGGCCTTCCCACATCATACAATAATCAAGAAGATGCCCCACAGACATAGCAACAGGCCAGTTCAATGGAGGAAAATTCCCAAATTGAGGCTTCCTCAACCCAAGTGTGTCAAGTTGACACTAAAGCTATCCAGCACACATGGAGTCTCTTTTGTATTCTTTTATCCTTAATACACTTACACTTGCTGGCCTGACCCTGCACTGGGCTAAGGAGGCAGGTGGTCTCTCTTGTCCCTGCTGCACCTGTTGGTTCCTTGAGTGAGGTAGGCCCTCCCTCCTGACTGTAGCCATATCTGTCCTGTCATCTCTCCATTGATCGTATGCTGGTGGGAAAAACTGCCTCCAACCCTGGCATAGCCTTTCTCAGGAGAGAAATGCATCTTATTTAATCTTTGGGGATCCTTAACCACCCCTGGGACTGTTTTTATCTTCTGAATTTCTTTTGTAAACTGCTCTTCTGGTTTTAAAGCCTTCCAGAAACTCCTTAGTACCGAATTTGATTTTCTATCAATTTTTTTCTTTGGGAATTTTGGCTTAATGTAAATTTTGCCACATTTATCTTCGAGTAACCCAAATGGACCATTTCTTCTTTCTGTTCTTTTTTATAGCTCTTGTAGGGTGTTCTAGTCTACAGACACATTTTGCATGTTGGTCAGCATCACTTAGATTTTCTAAAACCTCTCTCACTTTACAATGATCCTGTCCCATTAAAGGACTTAGCAATACCGTTAGAGATCTATACCATTCTCGAGGTACCAGTTGAATTAAGCTTTCCTTTATACCTCTGGTGAACACAGTCTTATTTGACCCAGTGAACCAAGCATCTTATATTGCTTTTCTCATACCTGGTTCTTTCAGTAATGCCTGTCCCTCAGTTATAGTCCTCCAGCCTCTGTTAATTATGGGAGTTTCCCTTGGTCATGACCATGTATCTTTAATGCCTTGCATTGGTCATCCTATTAAGGACTGCCTCCCCCCCACATTGGCCTAGGTTGAACTGCCTATGTTGCAAGGATGGATGAGTGGTTATATAACTCAGCTGTGAAGGTTCTGAAGGACTTTGACTGACTTATTTGCTCGAACGTCCCATACTCTCATGAGCCACATGGTGAAGGGCTCTTTGATTGCTTGCTTGTAAGTCTTCCCTAGTTTTAACAGCTCCAGTGTGGAGTATTTCCTAGCTATAGTACTGTTAGCTTTTTTCTCTCTTTGTATCAAAGGTGAAACCTGATAGACAGCTTTAGCTACTTTTATTTTCAGTACATTTCTTTTTACACTACTATCTGTCCTTTTTCCTGGGTCCTTGGACCCCTGTGTCCCTAACCTTACACAAGTTAAAATGTTTGGGATTTTTTCTCTCTGTTGAAATTGAATCTTCAAGTAACTCCATAGCCTTTCAGCTTCCCCTGCCTTGGGAAAATCTTTTATTATGCAAAATGGCCATGGCCCCTCTCTGGGTTCCTCTTTTGTTTGTAAGATTTTTTCCAGGTTCTCTACAATCTTTAAGTTTTCAAATCTATGTGGAGGCAGACTCCAGTTTTTTAGCAACTGTGTTATTTCCCCACATGTACAACACAGCTGTGGCCCTGGGATTTTTCCCTTTGATTCCATACATGTCTGCGTGGCCTGCGTCTTTCCAATTATTTATTTCGTGAACCATTGTATAACACTCGTGGGCATAGCTAGCCTCCTTACGCCTATGGGATTTGGCCCCTCTCTCCTCTGAGTTCCTGTCAGCTTCACTGGATGTGTCTTGTTACCTCATAGGACTCCTTGAGCTGCCCATCTCAATTTGGGAATCTGATCCCTGCTCCCTTTGATTGCATTATCAGACACTGCTGGAAATGTGCCGTGTTCCCAGGCCCACACCTCCATGTTTTACTGGAATTCCCAGGGTTCCTCTACCCTGCCTTGCTACACCAATTTGTTGCACTAAAGTTTTTATTCTGTTTCCCTTCTTGGGAGGCTTGTGCACCTTCCCAGGCCACAGGGCTCACAGAATCACAAAAGACATATTTAGTTTAGGTTTTGCATGGTTTATATGATAGGGAGGGAGTGACTTACAAAGACATGGTCATTACAGCCCTGCCCACAGTCTCTGTTAGATTTTACCTGTGCCCCCTGGGCATGTGGTCTCACCCCAAGTTCTGTGAATGTCCCATCTTGCTTCCATGTCCCAGAGGATACCTCTTCCATTCACGCCAGTGGCCACAAACTTCCTGGTCCCAGCTCTGGATCTGCTGTGCCCTTGGCTCTCTCTCTCCTGAAATCTTGCTGCTGCTATCTCTTCCAGTGGCTATGCTCCACCCTTCTTCCAGGTGTATCCTGCTCTTGCTCATGGCTCATGCTTTTCAGAAGAATGAATGGTTTCCAGGCTACAGTGGGTCATGGAGTCTTGCACCAAGGTTCCAGTTTACCACTGAGGTCAGATAATGTGTTGTAGAATTGGATTCCTGATAAGAAGGAACTAAGGTGTGATTGCATGACGTCAGAAATATTAAACCTAAATTTTAGTGGAGACCCCAGGACAATAGAGCTGCCAGGAGCTTGGAACATTCACTTGGGAAAGCTGCAGTAATAGACTTTGCTCAAAAGAGACTGCATATGCTGAAGACAGAAGACCAAGAAGTAAGGGTTCCATGCCTGTTAAAGCCCAGATGTTTCCATCACTGGATGTCAGACATGGAGCTTCAGAATTTGGTATCTTCCATTCAGAGAATGAATCTTGCTTTCCTCTGATATTTTCTTGTTGTACCACATTTCTTCATTATTTAATGGGAATATTTATTTTGTGTCATTGTACATTACAAATTTATAACTTGAATTTTGATATTATAGGTGTTCAGAGTAAAGAGACTGCTTTGAGTCTCAGAAGAGACTTTGGAGTGTTGGGTTTTGGAAATTGCTACAATTGTTAAAGACTATGGGGACTTTAAGAGATGGACTAAGTGCACTTAGCATCATGAGATGAAAATGAGACTTTAGGGGGCAGGGATGTAATGTTGTCCTTTGAAGTGATGTGGTTGAGTGTTAAGTTGACAAGTATTTAGAGATGTGGTGTCTAATCACTGTCAACTAGATAAGATTTAGAATCAACATAGAAACACACCTCTGAGTGTGTCTATAAGCATGTTTTGAGAAAAGTGTAATTGAGGGTGGAAGAACAATCCTAAAGTGGATGGTACCATCCCATGGGTTTTCATCCTACATGGAATAAAAAAAGAAAACAAGATGAACACTAACACCCATCTCCCTCAGCTTCCTGACTGTGAGATAATATGACCAGCTTCCCTACATTTTTGTGTGATAGACTGTGCCCTCAAACTATGAGCCTGTCCCAAGGGGCCTGATTCCTCCGAGGGGCAGGGTCTGCTGCAGAGAATTGATTGCAGAGAGTTAGTTGCAGAGGGAGGGGCTTTTGGCACCAACTTGGAAGAGAAGTGGCATGCAGCAAACAAGAATGGCCCCAGTGTCTCACTTACATGGATGCAAGGGGGACATTTACCGACCTGGGGTGATACCACAGACCCACAAGGCATGGGCGAAAGCTATCAGTGACTGTGAGCCAGACACAGAAGTGATTTGGAATGGCAAGCTGCTGAGCCATGGAGCAGAATGAGGTGCAGGGTGTTTGCCTTTGTATGGAGTGCTGGAAGTTTGCTTTTGTAAGTTACTCTACTCCTCCTTCCCAATATATAAACTATAAAAAATTCAGATAAAGCTTTGTTATGTGGTTTGTCTAATAGCACCAGGGGCAAGGGACCCTAGAAAACCCAGGCAACAAATTGGCACAAATTGACAGAATGGCCATGCTAGGAACAACAAACCACAGGAGTTTGGAAAAAGCAAGGGAACTAATGGTGGTACTGATGTGAATTTTACAGTGGATTATAAAATATGTAACTAAAAAGGAGCCAGCCACACAGAAGCATGGGCACTGCTCTGTTGTAAATATGGGGAAACAGCCCAAATGTAGATATATGAAAATTTGTTAACGATTATAGAAAAAATATTATGGACCCTGGGCATTGGCAGAGAACCCAGAGAGACGGTGGGGTGCTTTGTATAATAAAAGATGTGCCAAAGGCAAGGAAAGCTGAAAAGGCTTGGGAGGTACTGGCAGACCCAGTTGCAGAGCTTGAGAGAGAGAATTTTAAAAAAAGAGGGGCATTTTAATGTGTTTAAGGTCTAGGGATTCAGAGGAAATGACAGATAATAGTAAAAAAAGGAGATGACAAAAATAAAAGTAGCTAAAGCTGCTCCTCAGATTCAACCATTGATTAAAAAAAAAAAAGAAAAACAAAGCAAAAAACGCTAACAGTGCTGTAGCTAGGAAATACTCCACACCAGAACTGTTAAACTAGGAAAAACTTACAAGCAAGCAATCAAAGAGTCCCTAGCCACATGATTTGTGAAAGTGTGGGACACAGGAGGAAATGACATTACTCTAAGTCCTTCAGAAGCTTCACAGCTGAGTTATATAACCACCCACCTGTCCTTGAGAGAAAGGCTGTTCAACCTAGGACAATTCAGGGGGTAGCAGTCCTTAATGGGGTGGCTAGTTGAAGGTATTAAAGATACATAGTCATCACCAAGGGACACAAATGTAATTAGCAGGGGCTGGAGAACTATAAAGGAGGGGAGGGTATTACTTGTTAAGGTTCCAAACAGCAGTAGTTTCCCCCCTCCCCAACAGGGACCTCACCTTGACCTTTGAAGTCAAGGGAAACAAACTCTGCTGAGAAGCAGCCTGCCTTTCCTCTGACCTCCAAAGATAAGATAAGCAGATTCTACCTGATAACCAGAGATTTTAAAAGCTGTTTTTCTCTTAAGAGGGAAAAAGTAAACACTTCCAGACCCTAATCCTACCTGATTTTCCTGCTTCTCCCTCCCTGATTTCTCCCCCAAACATTCCCCCCTTCCACACCCTAAAGCCCCCATATATAAAGTCCCAGCTCACAACCCGTGGGCTGACATCTTTCCCTTCCCTGAGGGAAAGGTGCTCCATGTGAAATAAATCTGTATCCTGCTGAGAATTCTATCTGTGCCTCTGTGCCTCCTCCATCCGCTTGTGCTCTCCACTGCATGCACTCTCCCAACATTTTTATCTATCAGATGTTGCCGAAACCGGCTCTTACTTCAAGGACCTTGCACGTAAAACTTTCGGACACCACAGATTCGGCATTAAGGTACACTTCCACCCTCTATCTCTTTCCCCTCTCCCATTCCTTTCAGCTCTCTCTCCCTTTCTCTCTCTCCCCTTTCCCCTTCACTACACTCCACCAGTTTTCTTTTCATCTCCTTTTGAATCAAATTCGGTCACTCCCGGACCTCACTCAAGGCCACTGGACAGCACTGGTTTCTGTGACCGTTGAACTGCCTGGTACAGTTACTGTGTCTGTCCATGCCCACCTGGGAGTCAGACCTGCCTCCCTGTCACTCTCAAATCCTTTTCCCCGAGCTCCCACAAGAATGAGTTGTTCTACAAGTGAGTGTTCCCTGAATCTCTCTGGCTTCCTATTGGGTGACTCTCTCTCTCTCTCTCTCTCTCTCTCTCTCTCTCTGTCTGTCTCTCCTCTCCCTCCATTTACTGGCTAAACACACACACACACACACACACACATTCCTGCATTCCTGTCATCTTTCCTACTACCCAGACCAGCCTACTCCCAGCAGGAACCTGGAGCACATACCAACTAACTTTTCATACCTGAACAAAAAGGAATCAAGCTACATCAACACTATAAACAGAACCAAACTTCAACTAAACAAAATCAAAATAGAATTTCCTATTGGACACACAACCAACAAAAAACATCCAAATGCCCAAACAGCAATGCAAAAGTGTTAAGTGGTTAAGTGTTGTGAACCTATATGATAATATTGGTTTATGAGACACTAAAGGACTAAGCATCCCTTGAAGACCTTCTCACCTACTCTAAGATATATAATGCATTGGTCATTGTATGATTGGATAGTTATATCATGTTAGGTGAAATTATGACCTCAACATTGTTTTCATTTGAAAATTAAGCATGACATAGAGAGATGCTATTGTGTGACAAGTTGACAAGGGGTGGACTTGTGATGGTTAATCCTGGGTGTCAACTTGACTGGATCTGGGATTAACTGAAATGAGAGAGATCTCCTTGATTGGATCATCTGAAGCTGGAAGACACATGCTAAATATGGGTGTTACCTTCTGATGGCAGCCCATATAAAAGACCATGGCAGAGGAGAACGTTTTTGCTTTTTGCTGTTTGCCTTCTCTTTCGCTGGTGAGTTCGTCTTGCTGCTGTAGACCAAAGACTAGCAGTCTGAACTACCTACATCCACACCTTTCTTGACCTCCATGCTAATCCCTCCCTCTGTGTCAAATGTTCTTCCCACCAGGTCCTCCTGGCTAAGACAGTCCTACCAGATCCTGAAACTCCAGGGGACTTTGCCCCTCTCCCTCCTCCCTACCCCTCTGACTCTGCTTTTGATCTTTCCATAGCTGATAACCTGCCCCCTATCAGAACCCAGCCCCAAGATGCTCCTTCTCCCCAGGATGAGGCACAGCCATCTCCTCCCCCTGCTCTCCCATCACTATACCCTCCCTTGTCTTCCAGTCTGGAGGCCAGCGCAACTGCCCTCCCTTCTCCACCTCAAACTCCCTCTCCACGATCTTCCCCCTCCTTTCCTCAGCATTCTGAGTCTGGCACTCACTCTCCTGACTCACTTTTATTCAAGGAAATCCAAAATCTTAAACATCTCGGAAATCTAAAATCTTAAACACCTCCTTACCAAGTACTCCCTAGTCTCCCCAAGTCTGACTTCTACCTCAAATGCCCAATTTACCCCTCCTGTATCTAGTTCTACTTCAATTCCAGACCCTGCCTCAGATACCCCTGCCCCTACATCCTCTCATGGACAGGACACCCCTCCCATCTCTCCCACTTCAGCTTCCTCCCAGGACTCCCCTTCTCCTTCTCTTCTGCCTCCTCCCAACCACTCGCCCGTGTCAACACATAACCGTTCCCACACCCAGTCTCAGCCCCCTTCCCATGGCATTTTTCCCCTCAGGGAGGTGGCAGGCGTGGAAGGGATTGTCAAAGTCCATGTGCCTTTCTCTCTTGGGGATCTTTCTCAACTAGAGCGTAAAATCGGTTCCTTTTCCACTAATCCTACTCACTTCATACAAGAGTTTAAATATATTACTTGCAGCTATGATCTAACCTAGCATAATCTCTTTATGATTCTCCAGTCTACCCTCACCCTGATGAGAGACATAGGGTTTGGACAGCAGCACAGGAATATGCTAATGAGCTTCATTCTACTAACCAAGCTCACCCTATTGGCAGTAAGGCAGTTCCCCTTCAGGACCCTGGGTGGGATTACCAACCCCCACCAGGAGGACAGGCAGGACCTTCCCCAGGTAGAGCAGCCAGGGACCACATGATCACTTGCCTCCTGACAGGTCTTCAGAGAGCTTCGCCCCCCAAGGTAGTTAACTTCGAAAAGCTTAGATTGGTTACTCAGGGCTCTGGTGAAACCCCAGTTTTCTTGGACTCACTGATGTTCTGGTACCCAGAGTCTGCAGAGGGACAGCTTATGCTTCACCACCACTTTATCTTACAATCAGCTCCAGATATTAGAAGGAAACTTAGGCACTTAGACAAGGGCTGTGAAACCCCCACGAGAGATCTGTTGGACACGGCATTTAAAGTATTTTATAACCGAGAGGAACAGGAGAAGGCAGACAAGCTTACCCTGTCCAAGCAAAAGTACCAGCTTATGGCTGCAGTCCTAAGGGCTCCTCCCAAGAACACTTCGAACACCAATGGGGTCCATCGACATCCGCCAGGACCCTGCTTCAAGTGCGGAGTGACTGGACATTGGGTAAGACAATGCCCTAACCCACTGCTACCACCCGGACCCTGTCCTTCCTGTGGGCAACAAGGTCACTGGAGAGTTGATTGTCCTTCTTTGCAATGCCACAGAAGGCCACTCACCTCCCAGACCCAGCCTCATTTACAGGGTTCAGTGAACGACCTTCTAGGTCTGGCAGCTGAAGACTGATGATGCCCTGCCTTCTTGGCCTCCACCGCTTCTATGACTATCACAGTGGAGGAGCCCAGGGTTTCAGCCATGGTGGCAGATAAGATTATTAATTTCATTATTGACACTGGCACATCATGGTCAGTTCTCCCTTCCTACTCTGGTAAAGTTTTTCCCTCACAGATCTCTGTGGTGGGGGTTGATGGGAAGCCTCACAACCCCAAATCAACAGGACCCTTAGCCTGTGTATTCTGGAAGATGCCTTTAACTCACTCCTTCCTGGTTATGCCCACCTGCCCAACCCGCCTACTTGGCAGAGATCTCATGCAAAAGCTCTCCCTTTCTATTTCTCTCCCATTCTCCACACTCTTTCTCCTTTCCCCTGTACCTTTTTCTCCCCAAGCCAGATCTTTGCCCCTTCCCCACCTGAAGTCAATCCACACTCCTATCCGCATTCTCTTAAAGGACCCCTCCCTATTTCCCAGCAGATCCCAATACCCAATTGCACTCAAACACTGCTAGACCTTAAAGATGCTTTTTTCTCAATACCCTTACACCCCGACTCCCATAACCTCTTTACATTCTCTTGGGAGGACCCTGACACTGGGATGTCTTCCCAACTAACCTGGACTGTCCTGCCCCAGAGAGCTATGAAAGTCTTAGATCAGACATGAGGCATGGCCGTGAAGCAGCTTCAAAGCCCCAATGCCTCCCGCAGCAGCTTCTCTTGTGATCACATTCTCACTTTATCGGTTAATCTCCTGAGAAACTTTTCTAATACTAATGTCTCCACTTGCTTTCTCTGTGCCCCTCTGCAGGGCTCACTTCTCCTCCCTCTCCCAGTTTACAATGTTACTCCACAGGCCACTACTCAGTGTTCTCAGGAACTTCTAGTACACAGGCCCATGCCTGTCCCTCCCCTTTTTCTTAAGAAAACAGAGTGTTGGACTCCACGAACCTCAAAATCCATTCTCCACCCTCTCCTTTCCCCTGTACCTTCTCCTCCCCAAGCCAGATCTTTGCCCCTTCCCCCCACTGAAGTCAATCCCAAGGTCTGGGACACCTCAGCCTCAGGACTAGCCTCCCCTTTTTCTTAACAAGACAGAGTTTGGACTCCACAAACCTCTAAATGTCCACACTCATCAAGCCGAAATGTCACAATTAAGATACTGCTCTAACCTCGGGACTGCTCTTTCTCTGTTCTTCCAAAATATACTCCTGCATCTCTCCACAGATTGAGGACACCTGTGCTCCAGTCATTCTCATCCCCAAACTAACCCTATACACACCAGGAGAGGTGTATGATGTCTTATCCACAGGGACAGAAGGAACCAGAACAAAGAGGTCAGCCACCTTGGCAGTACTGGTAGGAATTAGCCTCGTGGCATCAGTGGCAGCCACGGGACTCATGGCTGGAGGCTTGGGACACACGCTGATCTCAACCCAGCATCTTTCTCAAGAAATAGAGGACCTCAGACAAGAGCTCACTTCAACAGTGGAAACTACAGCCCAGTCAATCCAGTTCCTACAACAACAATTATCTTCCCTAGCTGAAGTTGCACTCCAGAACAGGCGAGCCCTGGATCTATTAACAGCAAAAAAGGGGGAACCTGTATTTTTCTGGGTGCCGAATGCTGTTATTTTATCAACCAATCTGGTAAGGTCGAACATGATATAGAACAACTCAAACAGGTAGCAAAAAATCTTTCACTTAAAAATTCCCAGTACCAACAGTCATCTCAATGGGACATTTTTACAGGACTAACTCCTTGGCTTCTGCCCTTATTGGGCCCTCTGCTTTCTATCACTTTGGTGCTAACCATTGCTCCTTGCCTTGTCAGATATTTCTGAACCAGATCCGAAAACTAATCACATACTAATTTTAATCAGTTGTTACTTTCCTTCCCTTCACATGTATACGAACGCCTGTCAACCATCGAGGACCCTGTTCAGATGCATGGAGAGACAACCCCTACTGCCTAGTGGACCCCTAAACCAGCCTACCCACCACGTTGACCCTGTCCAGCAGGAAGTAGCAAGAT
This sequence comes from Nannospalax galili, assembly GCF_000622305.1. Taxonomy (NCBI): domain Eukaryota; kingdom Metazoa; phylum Chordata; class Mammalia; order Rodentia; family Spalacidae; genus Nannospalax; species Nannospalax galili. The sequence goes on along the minus strand of NW_008340113.1, from coordinate 3,290,814 downwards.
GACAAC